>NC_042958.1:37344144-37651871 GCF_901001165.1 Salmo trutta
GATAGTGGTTTAATAAATACAGTACATAAAAATTATAAAGTTCGGGTCATACAAAACATTAACATCTGCAGCAATATTCCCCTCTAAATCAGGTACTAGACCTGGGGAAACAAGAGAATGGACTTTGGCCAATTAATGACATTAAATCAATAACATTGATTGATTTTTAATCAAAAGCAGTACTGCAAACCTTGAGGCCCTGATTTGAATAGTCTTGCTGTACATGCTAGGTTTGGGCGATGTTTGACATAGTCCTGTTCAAACATCATTGGGGGCTTTGCGCATGGAGGGGTCAATAGGCGGGAACAATGCAATATGAAGGACACATTGGTTATACCAGAACTGTGATTTGGTAATAATGTCCTTTTTATTTAAATTGTTACAAAAGCCACAAACAATCTCATTAAATCATTGTTTAAATAAAACAGTGTTAGGCCTATTTAATTATTATTATTATATATATTTTTTAAATCTAGTCTAGGCTGCAGAATTGGTAGGGCTGTGTTTCTCTTGTCCACAAAAGTACTCAGATATCAGTTATATTAGCCTACCTTTTAAAAATAAATATTATAACCGTGTAGGCTATTGTTATTTCATCCTGATCATCTGGGTAAATGCATTTGCAATATTCTTTCTTCCATTAGGCTACTTTGACAGTTTCAGACAACAAAAAGGAAGTGACGGGATTTCACGTAGTAACTATAGACACACTGAATAGAAATATAAATGCAGCATGTAAAGTGTTGGTCCCATATTTCAGGAGCTGAAATAAAATATCCCAGAAATGTTCCATGTCCACAAAAAGCTTATTTCTCTCAAATTTTGTTTACCGTAAATTCCGGACTATAAGCCGCAACTTTTTTCCCACGCTTTGAACCCCGCGGCTAATATATGGATTTTTCCCGCTTTCAATTTTTTTTCTCCCAAAAAAACACATTCTGTGACGTGCTCAGATTTTTGGCGGCATGAAGCTTTCATTAGACCAATGAAATTGCCGAACGGGTTAAGGTCAAAAACTTTTTTGTTTACTGTTTAGATTAAATCGAGCGCTCTCAAACTTCCCATCATTCTGATTACGGTAGTCATTTTGTCACCCTCATCATGGCAAAGACACGGAGAAATGCATATGATGCAGCTTTCAAGTTGAAGGCGATTGATCTGGCTGTTGGAAAAGGAAATAGAGTTGCAGCACGGGAGCTTGGTCTTAATGAGTCGATGATAAGACGTTGGAAACAGCAGCGTGAGGAATTGACTCAGTGCAAAATAAAGCTTACTTTATTTTTTGTTACAAGCCGTGTTTTGTTAAAGCCTATTTATTTTTGTTACAAGCCGTGTTTCGTTAAAGCCTGTGAAAGATCATTTGTTTCAATGTACCGGTAGGCACCTGCGGCTTATAGACATGTGCGGTTTATTTATGTTCCAAAAAAATAAAAATGTAATTAAATTCAGTGGGTGCGCTTATATTCAGGTGCGCTTAATAGTCCGGAAATTACGGTACATCCCTGTTAATGAGCATTTCTCCGTCGCCAAGATAATCCATCCACCTGACATGTGTGCCATATCAAGAAAATGATTAAACAGCAGGATCATTACACAGGTGCACCTTGTGCTGAGCTCCTCTGTCCAGTGTCTGTGTTCGTTTGCCCATCTTTTATTTGTATTGGCCAGTCTGAGACATGGGTTTTTCTTTGCAACTCTGCCTAGAAGGCCAGCATCCCGGAGTCGCCTCTTCGACTTTGAGACTGGTGTTTTGCGGGTACTATTTAATGAAGCTGTCAGTTGAGGACTTGTGAGGCGTCTGTTTCTCAAACTAGACACTAAGGTACTTGTCCTCTTGCTCAGTTGTGCTCCGAGGCCTCCCACTCCTCTTTCTATTCTGGTTAGAGACAGTTTGCGCTGTTCTGTGAAGGGAGTAGTATACAGCGTTGTACCAGATCTTCAGTTTCTTGGCAATTTCTCACATGGAATAGCCTTCATCTCTCAGAACAAGAATAGACTGATGAGTTTTAGAACAAAGGTCTTTATTTCTGGCCATTTTGAACCTGTAATCGAATCCACAAATGCTGATGCTCCAGATACTCAACTAGTCTAAAGAAAGCCAGTTTGATTGCTTCTTTAATCAGCTGTGCTAGCATAATTGCAAAAGGGTTTTCTAATGATCAATTAGCCTTTTAAAATGATAAACTTGGATTAGCTAACACAACGTGCCATTGGAACACAAGAGTGATGGTTGCTGATAATGGGCCTCTGTACGCCCATGTAGATATTCCACAAAAAATCTGCCGTTTCCAGCTACAACAATCATTTACAACATTAACAATGTATACACTGTATTTCTGATCAATTTGATGTCATTTTAAAAATGGAAAAAAAAGAGGAGAAAAAAAGTGCTTTTCTCTCAAAAACAAGGACATTTCTAAGGGACCCAAAACTTTTGAACAGTAGTGTATGTATGGGGGAGAGAGGAAGGGTTAGCCACAACAATTTTTAAAATAATAATAATAATCAATTCAGTTTAGGCTTGCCTAAACAAAGGGGCTGAATACTTATATACAACGACTATATTTTAGTTACAAATGTTTTATTTATGTTATTTTTCTTCCACTTTGACAGAGTATTTTGTGTAGATTGTTGACAAAAGAATAACAATTAATTGATTTTAAACCTGTTTGGGATAGGGGGCAGAATTTTCACGGCCGGATAAAAAACGTACCCGATTTAATCTGGTTACTACTCCTGCCCAGAAATAGAATATGCATATAATTAGTATATTTGGATAGAAAACACTCTAAAGTTTCTAAAACTGTTTGAATGGTGTCTGTGAGTATAACAGAACTCATATGGCAGGCCAAAACCTGAGAAGATTCTATACAGGAAATGCCCTGTCTGACAATTTGTTCTACTTCTAGGGCATCTCTATCAAAAATACAGCATCTCTGCTGTAACGTGACATTTTCTAAGGCTTTCATTGGCTCTCAGAAGGCACCAGAAAGTGGAATGAGAGCTCTGCAGTCTTTGGGCGAAAAACAGCAGGGGTTTTTGTGAGTGGTCCTTCTGAGGACAATGACACTGGAGCGCGCGTGCACGAGACGGCTCCATTTGTTTCTTTCAGTGTTTTAACGAATACAACGTCGCGCAGTTGGAATATTATCGCTATTTTACGAGAAAAATCTCATAATTTCTTTTAAACAGCGTTTGACATGCTTCGAAGTACGGTAATGGAATATTTTGACATTTTTTGTCACGAAACGCACTGGCGCGTCACCCTTCGGATAGTGACTTGAACGCATGAACAAAACGGAGCTATTTGGATATAACTATGGATTATTTGGAACCAAAACAACATTTGTTGTTGAAGTAGAAGTCCTGGGAGTGCATTCTGACGAAGAACAGCAAAGGTAATCCAATTTTTCTTATAGTAAATCTGAGTTTGGTGAGGGCCAAACTTGGTGGGTGTCAAATTAGCTAGCCGTGATGGCCGGGCTATCTACTCAGAATATTGCAAAAATGTGCTTTCACCGAAAAGCTATTTTAAAATCTGACACCGCGATTGCATAAAGGAGTTCTGTATCTATAATTCTTAAAATAATTGTTATGTTTTTTGTCAACGTTAATCGTGAGTAATTTAGTAAATTCACCGGAAGTTTACGGTGGGTATGCTAGTTCTGAACAAAACATGCAAATGTAAAAAGCTGTTTTTTGATATAAATATGAACTTGATTGAACAAAACATGCATGTATTGTATAACATAATGTCCTAGGAGTGTCATCTAATGAAGATCATCAAAGGTTAGTGCTGCATTTAGCTGTGGTTTTGGTTTTTGTGACATATATGCTAGCTTGAAAAATGGGTGTGTGATTATTTCTGGCTGGGTACTCTCCTGACATAATCTAATGTTTTGCTTTCGCTGTAAAGCCTTTTTGAAATCGGACAATGTGGTTAGATAAAGGAGAGTTATCTTTCAAATGGTGTAAAATAGTCATATGTTTGAGAAATTGAAATTATAGTATTTTTAAGGTTTTTCGTATTTCGCGCCAGGCGCTACCATTGGATATTGATGAGGCGTTCCGCTAGCGGAACGTCTGTCCATAAGAGGTTTAATCCCACTTTGTAACACAAAATGTGAAGAAATCCAAGGGGTCTGCATTCTTTAGCAAGGCACTGTATGTGTTGAACGCTCAGGCTATGACAATTAGTGAATAGGTCCTCTGGCATGTCGCTCTGCTGTATGCTCGCTGCGCTGTTGTGCACTGCAAGACTCCGATGGAGCAGTCAAATTCAAGTATGCTAAACCATTGTTTGTGACATCACGATGGCTGTCAGACATCGACGACAGACGATGCAATCGTAAATTATTATTACTAATACTGACCAATTGTAGTACACACACACACACACACAGCTCACCTGAAATTATCTGGAGGGCGTGGTTGCCGTCTGCGACAGAGATGCCTGCCAGGCTAAGAGCAGAGAGGGTGGAGTGGATGGCCAGGCACTCCAGAGAGCCCTCCCTCACCCCCGTGCCGTCCAGGTAGAGGGTCTGCAGGCTGGGGAGGGCCGCCAGGGCTGACACGTCTCTCACCTGACGGAGGAGGAGATATCATTATGCTGAGTGAAACAACTTATACCAGTGTTGGTTGTTGATGCCTAATGGTTCTGTCTGTATGAGTGTATGTTTGTGTTGAAATGCAGAGCTTTTGTGGTTGGGTGTGTGTGTGTGTGAATGTGTGCGAACGCGAGAAAGAGAGTGAGAGAGCTACCTTGGTGTGTTTGACGCTGAGCAGTCGTAGCTGTGGCACACAGGCGGGCAGCGCTGCCAAGGTGGCCTCTGTGACCGAGGTCTGGTTCAGACTGAGCTGGGTGAGTGATGAAGGAGCAGACTGCAGGTACAGCACCATCCCTACATCGCTTACTTTGGTCTGGTCCAGCGACAGGAAAGACAGGCTCTTCAATCCTTGGAGACAAAGGTTACAGGGTGAGATAAAAAACACTTTACCTTAATCCTCCTTTCAAGTGTTCATTACTTTATACATGAGTTGAACTATTGGGAATTTAAAATGGTTGACACTTACCTATAATGATGAATTCAATCATTTAAGTTAAAAACCCAATCATGCCATACTATGCTCCCCAAATTCATTACATTTATTAATTAATTATTATTATTATTATTTTTTTACCTTGGTTGACTCTAAATCAGTTTATGCTTTGATCTAGTGTTCTTGCATGGGGTCATAGCAGGCTACTAGTTTATTAGGGGGGCCTTAAATCATTTCAGCATTACAAAGCTAGCCCCTTCCTTCTCCCTTGACCTCTCCATTCGACATGAAAAACCTCATTCATCCACAGGCGGTCCATGCTGTAGCCAGGGTCTTATTCATTAGTTCACAAACCTTTCTTATTGGACAAGTGCAGGCATAGCCCCTCCCAGTTTCAGTCTGTTTTCTTCAGTTTGGTGCCTAGTGAATACAACCCAGGGTTAGAGAAGAGCCTCACCTGTGATGTGTTGCAGACAGGAGTCAGTTAGCTTGCTACAAGAGGTCAGGTTCAGGTGCTGCAGTTTCAGTAAGCTGCACAACACAGAGAGGCCTGTGTCTGGAAAACAGGAAGACAAAGAGAGAGAACCTTCAGTATCATAGCAACAATGCCGCAACATAACAGGCCATATGGTTCTTAAAGTGATAGCTCACCACTACATTTGGGTCATTCCACAAAAATAGTGCCTTTTGCGTCCTTTGATATTTGAAGTAGAAAATGTGCACCAATATTGAAGGCCTGTTATATTAAATGAAGAGCCCTTTAACCCTTTACTCTCGTGGAAATTGGCCTATCTGGATAGGGCCAGATTTTTATGTTTCTAACAAAGGAACTATGAAAAGCATTTGCATGACCATGGTTGCAATTGAAAGAGAACACTTTGGAGATGAGGAAATTATCTGACCAAAGGTGAGGACAACAGTTCACCTGACACAAGACTGAATCCAAACACTACACTGTTCATTTGACGTGCATTTTACACTCACTGTTCTTTTCACAGCATTTGTCAGTAACGAAACCTGAAAACACTCTGGATACATTCAGTAACATAATAATATTCATTTACATTTGAGTACGCAAGATAAGAACAAACTATTACGAGTGTTTGAGTGAGAGGCCTAACTGGCTATCTTCAAGTGGCCACACACACACACACACACCTCCAAACTGTGTCCCTAAGTAATTTCAACGCACTCAAGGAAAGAGCCTTCAACTAAAAGGTGTTTTTATTGCTCTCCTAGCTTTGCCATTGAGGAACTGAAGCAAGTACAATTGTAGTTTTTTTTGTTTGGAACACAGCCCTGCGTCCCCACCAATACGCAATTACTGTTGTTGTTTACTCAATCCAAACATGTTCCATTACAAATTGCAATCTGGGTCAGGTGGGCATCATTTGAAAGCTTATTTGATTGCCAACATGGTGAGCTATAAAGTTATAAAATACAATCTTACAGTGTTAGGCTTTCAAAAAGGCACATCAGACAAACAGATTGTAATTTTAATGAGCATAGAATGGGATCTTTGGTTGTATGACTAAGCGGTATTTTTTATAATCCTCATGTTTCAGAATACATTGATTCCTCTCGATTTACAGCATTTCCCTCACTGTGCAAAAGTATCCCAAACAGCGGGAGGGCTCGGGGCATCTTCTTGTCACGAGCGGTGCTCAAGTTTATTAACGGCTGTCAGTCAAAACCCATCCAGAGTATTTTTTTTATCTCGCCAGTTCATAAGACCTTCTCACGTATAGACTATTTCTTCCTAGACAATTGATTTCTGCCACTTATCACAGTGTCTTTGCCACTTATCACAGGGTCATTTCAGATCATTCTCCTCTTACTATGAATCAATTGATACCAAATACACAGCCTAATTATCGCCCTTGGCGGCTTAACTCACGACTGCTATCAGAAGAAACTTTTGTTGCTTTTACATAACCTAAAATTGAGCTATTTCTCTTATCTAAGGGGCCAAATTATTTTTGCACAGCACAAGATTAAGGAAGTGCAATATTCAACACCTAGGGGAACTTCCAAATAAAATATTGGATATGGCATATTCACACTCAGATTTACTAAAACAACGTTTGACACTTCAGACGGAGTTTGGTCTTCTTTCAACTCAAACTCTAATAAGTAAATCTCGATAAAAATAAATAATAATAATAATAATTAAATGCAGCACACCAGCTGCATCAGAGAACAGCAAATTAAAACAATACCTGAGATAACTGACGAGCTGGGTAACGAATGTATTGATCATTTAGAGGTCAATTCAAGCTTTCGTAACTTTTACTCACAATTCTACATTTCGGAATGCGCTGGTAATGCTACCTTACTCGACACCTTCTTTGAGAACGTAGATATTCCTACAGTTGAACCTGAGACAGAGAGCTGTTCTTTTAACTCAGCAGCTGTAGAAGAGATTGTGTTGGCAATTAAATCTATGCAGTGTGGAAAATCCCCTGGACCCAACGGATTTCTGAGCGAATCCTTTAAAATATTTCTCAGATCAACTCTCCTCTCTTGCTTTCCGTATTTGAGGAATCATTCTCCTCAAATTACCTTTGACAATGAGACAAGCATGTATTTCCCTTATTCTGAATAGGAAAAAGAATAAAACATTGTGTTTCATATAGGCCAATTTCTTTACTGAACTGCGATGTAAAGGTACTTTCTAAGATGATTGCCTGCCGTTGAGTCAGTCCGTCCCTCCATTATCTCTACATATCAAACTGGTTTCATTAAAAATCGTCATTCTTTTTTCAACATCAGACGTCTTTATAATCCCTCTTCATCTGACACTCCAGAGATATTGTTATCACTGAGAAGGCATTTGATCGGGGGGAGTGGGATTAACTATTTGGATTCGGTCCCAATTTTATGTCCTGGATCAAAGTCCTTTACTCCTCCCCTATGGCTGCAGTGTGCACAAATAATAACCTTTCATCCCATTTCCAACGTCAACGTGGGACAAAATAGGGTTGACCTCTATCCCCTCTGCTGTTTGCCATGGCAACTGACCCTTTAGCCATAGCAATATGTAATAACACCACTATCAAAGGTATTCGAAGAGGTGGCTTAAGAAGATAAAGTTTCACTCTATGCGGATGACATGCTTTTATATGTCTGACCCTGTAACTGGTCTTCCAGAGATCCAGGATCTACTAAAAAGTTTTGAGATGATTATTAATCCTTCTGCCATGAAAACTTATTTTAGTCAAGTGCCCTTCAGAGTGAATACACAGACATTTAAATCTCGCTCCCAGGGTGGTCTAGCACTTCTGAACTTTCAATATTATTACTGGGCAGCTAATATAAGAACCAATCTATATTGGATGACAGAAATCCCTGATGTTAAAGGCCGGAAATGGTTGACTTTGGAGATCTCAACCTGTGGCCCCACCGACTTAAAATGCCTTACTCTGCTCCAAACGTGCATTAGCAGAGCCTGCTTCAAATAGACTAAAAACCCTATTGTGAAACATTCTCTAAAAATCTGGAAACAGTTCAGGCGATCGTTTGGGCTCAAGTGAATTTAACTTCTGCCCCATTATTAAAGAACCATACATTCTCTCCATCATTATTAGACCGGGCGTCTCATATCTGCTCTGGAAAAGGGATCCCCTCACTGAACCACTTGTATATTGATATGGACTTTGTATCTTTTGAACATTGAGTACAAAAGTTTAATATTCCTAGATCCCATTTCTTTAGATACCTGCAATTGCATAGTTTAGCATCTTCATACTCTAGTCACTTCCCATCACGCCCACTTAACTCCCTTCTGGATTCTATTTTTAAAGTGAACCCTAATATCAAAGGGGGCATAAGCATGATCTATACATTATTAAACTCGCACAATCTGGATTCCCTGAACTCTTAAGAACCAATGGGAAGAGGATTAATGTGAACAACTTTCAGACTAAACTTGGCAGAGTATACATAAGAGAATACATTCATCTATATGCTGTAATTCCATTTAAAATAGTTCAAAAAGGTAAAATTATCCAAGATTACACCAGATATACATCCCACTTGTGACTGATGTAAGCAGGCTCCTTCTACTTTATTGCACGTTTTGGACATGCCCGAAATTGACAGATTTCTGGATATGCATTTTTTTGTTTTCTAAGATACTGGACACACCTATAGAAGCTTCTGCCTTTATTGCATTATTCAGAGTGGCACCACAGGAAGCTCCTCTAAACAGTTATATGGGCAATATGCTGGCATTTACTACTCTTCTAGCTAGACGTCATACTATTTAAGTGGAAGGATCGATTTCCTCCTACTTTTAACCATTGGATAAAGGAAGTTATGCAACATCTCAAGCTTGAGAAAATACGCTACTCTGTTAGGGGTTCTGCAACTACATTTTATAATATCTGGCAACCTTTCCTATCCTTTGTAGAAGAGATGGACCCAGCTAATTTCCCAACTCCATAACCCAACCCAAATTATTTGTATCATTATTTTACTCTTTTTTAACTTTGTTTTACAATAGCTTTGTATTTTTTTTATTTTATTTTTTACCATGCCTGCTTTTAAGTCTGGTTTTGGAGTGGAGCATTGGGGTTGATTTGGTAGGGGATCCGTGTGTTTTCTGCCCTCTACCTGTTCTTACTGTGTTATCTGTATAGTCCCAAAACATTTTTTTTAATGAGCTGGTCGAGCATAACACGGCAACCCTGTTACCCATAGATAAACAAGGTACACACTTTTTGAGGATGAAGCTTGCATTCAATTGCCAATCCCTGTTGCACGCACGCACGCACGCACGCACACACACAGAGTGGATTTATGGCTGATTTAAGATTAAAACGTCAACCCTTGTACAGTCAACCTTGTTACTTTATTTGGCACTTAAAGTTAAAATATGTGACTAATATGACTTTTTGGGCAAGTCTAAGAAGCGGTAAATCTGTTCTATGCTTCCTGTTCTTAAATTTGGTTTTGCGTCTTTTACTTTCGGTTTTGTACACAGCTTCAAAGAGCTGAAAATAAAAAATATATTTAATAGTGGTTTAGATGGTACAATGATTCTCTACACTATACTTGCTTGTTTTGTCACAAACTGAAATTAGGCTAACTATTAGATTTTTGCTACCAGGAAATTGCGATTTCTGCAAAGTGCATCTTTAATAGGCACTTACTATAGTCATTTTTGTATTTAGCCTCGAGATGGGAAAACATGTGTTTTTATTAAGTGGAACATGTGCTCTTTGACAGAATGTACAAATTTGGTGAAATCAAAATGTTTTTTACACTTCTCAAAAAGGCACGTGGTACGACCCATCTGTATTCCTTAAAACCTGTTTAGGATAGGGGGCAGTATTTTCACGGCCGGATGAAAAAACGTACCCGATTTAAACTGGTTACTACTCTTGCCCAGAATCGAGAATATGCATATTATTAGTAGATTTGGATAGAAAACACTCTGAAGTTTCTAAAACTGTTTGAATGGTGTCTGTGAGTATAACAGAACTCATACGAAAGGCAAAAACCTGAGAAAATTCCAAGCAGGAAGTGGACTGTCTGAGAATTGTAGTTCTTTTGATTCTCTATCGAAACTACAGTATCTGTGGGGTTACGTTGCTTCCATTGGCTGTCTAAAGCCTTCAGAAAGTGGATTGAGCCTTCTCCTGTCTCTGGGCAGAGTATAGTGGCTCAGTTTCTCAGTGGTCTGCCTGGGGACAAAAAGATTGGATATGCGCGTTCCCACAAGCACGCTGTTTTTTCTTTTTCCTCCTTGAATGAATACACTATTGTCCGGTTGGAATATTATCGCTATTTTACGAGAAAAATAGATTTTAAACAGTGTTTGACATGCTTCTAAGTACGGTAATGGAACATTTTGACTTTTTTTGTCTCGAAATACACTCGCGCGTTACCCTTTGGATAGTGACCTGAACGCACGAACAAAACGGAGGTATTTGGACATAACTATGGATTATTTGGAACAAAAACAAAATTTATTGTGGAAGTAGCAGTCCTGGGAGTGCATTCTGACAAAGATCAGCAAAGGTAATACAATATTTCTAATACTAATTCTGAGTTTATGTTGCCCCGAACTTGGCAGGTGTCAAAATAGCTCGCCGTGATGGTGAGCTATGTACTCAGAATATTGAAAAATGTGCTTTCGCCAAAAAGCTATTTTAAAATCTGACACAGCGATTGCATCAAGGAGTTCTGTATGTATAATTCTTAAAATAATTGCTATGTATTTTGTCAACATTTTTTATGAGTATTTTTGTAAATTCACGGGAGGTTTTTGGTGGGAATACATGTTCTGAACATCACATGCCAATTTAAAAAGCTGTTTTTGGATATAAATATGAACTTGATTGAACAAAACATACATGTATTGTATAACATAATGTCCTAGGAGTGTCATCTGATGAAGATCATCAAAGGTTAGTGCTTCATTTAGCTGGGTTTTGGGTTTTATTGACATATATGCTTGCTTGGAAAATGGCTGTGTGATTATTTTGGTCTATGTACTCTCCTAACATAATCTAATGTTTTGCTTTCACTGTAAAGCCTTTTTGAAATCGGACAATGTGGTTACATCAAGGACAAGTGTATCTTTCAAATGGTGTAAAATAGTCGTATGTTTGAGAAATTGAAATTATTGTATTTTTTATTTTTTGTATTTCGCGCCACGCTGTTCCATTGGATATTGGCTAGACGTTCTGCTAGCGGAACGCCTAGATGCAACAGGTTTTAACTTGACATTCATGTGGTGTTGACAATTGTGTTGCCATATAGCAAAAGTAGTGCACTATATACAGAATAGTGTGCCATTTGGGATGCATACTCAGTCAGTACCAACGCTGTCAAGGTAAAAGGTGTACCTGTGATGAGAGGAGAGTTGACCAGGCTCAGGTGCTTCAGTGCAGTGAAGGCCCGCAGCTGCCGGAGCAGCTCATTGGTAGAGTACGGGTAGCAGTTGAGGACAAATTTCTGCATTGGGCAGCCAAAAAAGAGCTCCAGGGTGCGTGGACGAAGGAGCCTCTCACGGGACATGTGACTGAGCAGGAGCTCTGCCAGCTCAGGGGTCAGACATGACAGACTGCTGCTGTACTGCATGCTGGGAGCTGAGAGAGGAGGAAATGCATTTTCTATGCAGCTTTACTGCCATGACATCTTTCTGTGATCTTGCTCAGGAATTTTTACACAACTGCAATAAACCACAACCAATATCATTGTATGTACAATTCTGACCATTTCTGAGGTGAGATGGTTGGGACAACAGTCGTTTGGCTAGGTCATTGTCTTGGCTAGCAGTGAGGCCCCTTTAACAATGTTTGAGTGCAAATAACAGTGTTGGACTTTAAAGTTGTTCTCTGACCTGTCATGAGGTTGACTGTGGCCCGGGTGGCCATGACACAAAGGGAGGGGACACTGGGCGTTCTGAAGGGTCTCTTGGGGGGAGACGGGTGGCCTTGGGAGGCCTGAGGGTCGTCCTGGGCGGCTCTCTGGAGGCGCTCTACTGCAGCCTGGCCCGCTGCCCCTGGCACCATGCGACCTGCAACCTCCTCTGGCTCCACTGCTGGGTCACCTACCACACCCTCCCTGAGAGAGAGACACACACACACACACACACACACACACACACACATGTATGTTCACATCAAGTCAACTAATTAAACAAAAGGGCACAAGGCTGCATCAAGATTCTCCACCCTTGTGTACACTTGCACACTCCCAGTCATGGATTTAACAATGGTGGAAAATTCCCCAAGCCAATGCTTACACAAATCCGATGCTTTAAATACATGACGGGGAATGTGCAAGTGCACACTGGCTAAAATGTGACAAAACTCTCATATTTACAGAACAAGTCCATAGTAGCAATGTTTTGGTCCTGGGACCTTCCTCAGGCAGCATGCCATCAAGCCTACATGCCAAATCTGAAGTCTGAATGCCAACACATCAAATCAACTCTTACGGTTGACCTTTGGCACACGTCTATGTGTTCAACAAGCAAGTTTATAACAAGGCGTTACAGTGCTGATCAAAACTCTACATTGACAAAAAAAATCCACTTTCTATAGTTACCCATTACATTTTGTTGGGGCAAAAATGGTTTTGTTACAGTCGAAATGCTATGTGAAAATGGCTTTGTTCTTTTTTTTTAATTTCACCTTTATTTAACCAGGTAGGCCAGTTGAGAACAAGTTCTCATTTACAACTGCGACCTGGTCAAGATAAAGCATAGCAGTGCGACAATAACAACAAAGTTACACAAACAAATGTACAGTCAATAACACAAAAGAAAAGTAGAAAGATCTATGTACCGTTTGTGCAAATGGAGAAGAGTGGGAGGTAGGCATTAAACAGGCCATAGAGGCGAAAATAATTACAATTTAGCATTAATACTGGAGTGATATATGTGCAGATGATGTGCAAGTAGAGATACTGGGGTGCAAAAGAGCAAGAGGGTAAGTTATAATATGGGGATGAGGTAGTTGGGTGTGCTATTTACAGATTGGCTGTGTACAGGTACAGTGATTGGTAAGCTGTTCTGACAGCTGATGCTTAAAGTTAGAGAGGGAGATATAAGACTCCAGCTTCAGAGATTTTTGCAATTCGTTCCAGTCATTTGCAGCAGAGAACTGGAAGGAAAGGCGGCCAAACAAGTGATGACTTTGGGGATGACCAGTGAAATATACCTGCTGGAGCGCTGCTACGGATGGGTGTTGCTATGGTGACCAGTGAGCTGAGATAAGGTGGGGCTTTACCTAGCAAAGACTTATAGATGAACTGGAGCCAGTGGGTTTAGCGACGGATATGTAGTGAGGGCCAGCCAATGAGAGCATAGAGGTTGCAGTGGTGGGTAGTATATGGGGCTTTGGTGATAAAACGGGTGGCACTGTGATAGACTACATCCAGTTTGCTGTGTAGAGTGTTGGGGGCTATTTTGTAAATGACATCGCCGAAGTCAAGGATTGGTAGGATAGTCAGTTTTACGAGGGTATGTTTGGCGGCATGAGTAAAGGATGCTTTGTTGCGAAATAGGAAGACGATTCTAGATTACATTTTGGATTGGAGACGCTTAATGTGAGTCTGGAAGGAGAGTTTACAGTCTAACCAGACACCTAGGTATTTGTAGTTGTCCACATTATAGTTGTCCACAATTTGTAGTTGTCCACATATTCTAGGTCAGAACCATCCAGAGTCGGGCAGGAAGGTGCGGGCAGCAAATCGGTTGAAGAGCATGCACTTAGTTTTACTAGCATTTAAAAGCAGTTGGAGGCCACGGAAGGAGTGTTTTATGGCGTTGAAGCTCGTTTGAAGGTTTGTTAGCACATTGTCCAAAGGGCAAGATGTATACAGAATGGCGTCGTCTGCGTAAAGGTGGATCAGAGAATCACCAGCAGCAAGAGCGACATCATTGATATATACAGAGAAGAGTCGGCCCGAGAATTGAGCCCTGTGGCACCCCCATAGAGACTGCCAGAGGTCCGGACAACAGGCCCTCCGATTTGACACACTGAACTCTATCTGGACCCATTACGCACGCAGGCTATGAGGCAGTGATCGCTGAGATCCTGGTTAAAGACAACAGAGGTGTATTTAGAGGGCAAGTTGGTCAGGATGATATCTAAGAGGGTGCCCATGATTACGGATTTGGGGTTGTACCTGGTAGGTTCCTTGATAATTTGTGTGAGATTGAGGGCATCTAGCTTCGATTGTAGGACGACCGGGGTGTTAAGCAAGTCCCAGTTTAGGTCACCTAACAGTACGAACTCTGAAGGTAGATGGGCGGCGATCAATTCACATATGGTGTCCAGGGCACAGCTGGGGGCTGAAGGGGGTCTATAACAAGCAGCAACGGTGAGAGACTTGTTTCTGGAAAGGTGTATTTTTAAAAGAAGAAGCTCGAATTGTTTGGGCACAGACCTGGATAGTATGACAGAACTCTGCAGGCTAATTCCGCCCCCTTTGTCAGTTCTATCTTGTCAGAAAATGTTATAGTTAGGGATGGAAATTTCAGGATTTTTGGTGGCCTTCCTAAGCCAGGATTCAGACAAGGCTAGGACATAGTTATAGTCTAAATGCTATGTAAAAATGGTTTTGTTATAGTCTAAATGCTATGTATAAATGGTTTTGTTATAGTCTAAATGCTATGTAAAAATGGTTGAGTTGTATAGTGCTATTCAACTGGTAATTTTCCATGACTGTCTAGTTTTCCTCTTCTCACAGAGCACAAAGGAGTGATTTGCTGCTGGTTCCTTTGCATCAGAGGCCTGCGCAAGGTTGAAATCTTCTTGCAGCTAAATAGGCTTTAAAGCACTCATCACTTCCCTCTCTTAGACATGTAGGCTGTGAGAACCCCTTAGGAGAGGCAAGCAGTTCTTTGTGTAAGAAGTATATAATGACTGTGCGTGACTAACTTTGAGTTTCCTGTGGAGGCGATAGCATGGCTATGATATAGGCTAGGTTTAGGCTGGGCACTCACCGGAGTCTGTTCCCCTGGTCTGGCCAATGGTGTCTGGGCTCCATCCGGTTCTCTGGGAAGAAGGGTAACCGGGGCATACCTGCTGGAGTTGAAGGTCCAATGCAGAAATTTTTATCTCAATATCAAACCAATTTCTGGGTAACAATTAAGTACCTCACTGTGATTGTTTTGGACCATTTTAAATGAAAACCAACAAGCTTCTTAGCAAAGAGCAATTTCTCAAGCAAGAATTTTGCTAGGATTGTCTGGGAGTGGAAAACTGAACATTAGCTGTCATTGCCTGAGAGGTTTGGAACTCTTTATTATAGGTCCATTAGCTAATTTACCACCTGGTGATGTCACCACTAAAACAGTGGGATAAAGCTTTTCAAACAACTCTTACACTAAAAGGGCATTATCATAATTGTCACAGTATTATCCCAACCTCATGGTGTGGAAATATAAAAACACAGAAAAAAAAGAAAATCATGTTTTTGACTGCACTGGGCCTTTAACCACAGTTATTACTTAAGGCCTTTATAATACAGAAACACTCAACACGCACACCAAAATCTCTATTAATTCTAACAGCGATACAGGTTGAATTACTTCAGAAAAATATCAAAACTACTTAACAATCTGAATGAATGTCTTCAAGACATAGGCCATCACATGCCTCTCACCAACATCTTCTCTACAATCACAATCTTCATCTTCATCTGTGACTGTAAAAAGGAATCCCCGGCAACAAGCTTCACAAACTCAGTGTCACACACAGATTACTGTCTGTCAGAATACCTCAGAGAGACAGCTTTTTTTTTTGTTGATGAGTGCAGCGCCAACCGGTGAAAGTGGGACAGTCGGGGGCATTCACCTGCTATTTCCCAATCAAAGTAGCTTTCTCACAGTCAGAGAGGCGATAGAAAGGAGATCTCACATCATTAACTGCCCAGTTGGCTCACTATCATGACCGCAGCCATGGAAGGTTAGTTCAATGGATTTCTACACACTGGTTTACTTGACTTGCTGTACTGCTGACAGTAGATTAAATCCTACTGCAAATGGGGCTGCAGTGGTCATCAAGTTCAAAGCCATGGTCATTTGTGTAACAACTGTTACAGAGAGTGAGAGGGGTCATCTGTTTCAGACTGCAAAGAACACAGAGTTCAGAGGAAAGAGAAAAGAAAGAGGAAGGGCTGAGAGTCAGGGGCAGGGTAAGAGTCAATTCCAAACAGAGGGGGCAGTACCATTGAAGGGGAAGGGTGGCTCTCCCCCCTCCTCTGGCAGCTCTTCATCTTCTGAGCTGGCAGCCTCCTCTGCATCACCAGGATTCAGCTTCTGGCCACGTCCTGTCAGTAAAAAAACAGCATCAAAACTTTGGTGTAGAGTGAAGTTGCCGCTAGATGCTAATCTTGGGTCGGTTTCACATTTTCCCCACTCATGGTTAAGGTTAGGATTGGGGGACAGGAAGCTGATCCTAGATCTGAACCTATGGGAAACTGCACATTCAGCTAACCCAGAGAATGCGTGAAACAGTGCCTGTAATGGTGTTATGGTGTCATCACAAAGTGATGCCTCAAACTAGTGGGTCCATAATGTAATTGCCTGCGTAAGTAAGGCAATTATACAGCGCTACAGGGTACAGAATAACCATTTATACTCCAAGGAAATACATTTCTGAAGGTAGAAAAATAACTGACAAGTCATCAACTAGGATATTGAAGATGGCTGTGAGTGGATAAATTACATTCTGAATGGGATCTCCATGTGCCACACGCAAATCTTACCCCAGGAGTGAGAAGGTCCGGTCACTGGGGGACCAACACCGGGGATGCCTGCGTAGCCCACTGCTTCTTCCCACAACAGGTGAGGCAGAGGTGGGGGCAGAGCGGGATCCTCCATCCCTCCTTCCTCCAGCACTGGTATCTGTGGCTGGGGAGGCGCAGGAGGTGGAACCACCCCCTCCTCCTGGCCCAATAAGAGGTGTGCAGCTGGGCTGGGTGGGTCCAGGGGTGTCTCTGGGGGCGTGGTCTGGATGCAGAGGGCAGCATTGGGCATGAGCCCCAGGGAGCGCAGGGAGCAGGCCAACTCCGCCTCCCCAAAGCGTTTCCGCGGAAACCCCTGGAGGAGAGAGAAGGAAGCCAGGGAGGGGTGGCGCCCAGAGATGTGCTCCACCACACTGCGCAGAGGGGCGTCGGCTGGGAAGCGCTCCCTCATGGACTCCCCAGAGGGAAGCCGGATCTACAGGGACACAGAGAGAGGGTGAAACCTCCATTATATCATACCACCTCAATCTCCATCTAAACGAGGCTACACAATTCATGCACGCCTCTCCAATAAAACAATAGGGATGCTCTCAAGTCAACAATCAAGACGAAAGTCTACCTATTCAGCTAGGCATATGTAAACATTGCCAGAGGAGGAGGGTATAGCCTCACCATGAGGATGCAGTTGTGTTCCACACTGGTCTGGACCGTACCCCCCAGCCTCTGGCCTTGGCTGCTGTCTGGAGGGGACATGGTCTCAGTGGGGGTGCTCGGCTGGGTCTTCTCCTGCAAGCTTCTCCGGTCCTCTGCAATACGCTTCAGCACCAGCTCACGCTCCTGAGGGAACAACACATACAGTACCAGTCAAAAGTTTGGACACACCTACTCATTCAAGGGTTTTTCTTTAGTTTTACTATTTTCTACATTGTAGAATAATAGTGAAAACATCAAAACTATGAAATAACACATATGGAATCATCTAGTAAACAAAAAAAAGTGTTAAATCAAATTATACTTGAGATTCTTCAAAGTAGCCACCCTTTGCCTTGATGACAGCTTTGCACACACTTGGCATTCTCTCAACCAGCTTCATGAGGAATGCTTTTCCAACAGTCTTGAAGGAGTTCTCACTTGCGCTAAGCACTTGTTAGGTGCTTTTCCTTCACTCTTCGGTCCAACTCATCCCAAACCATCTCAATTGGGTTGAGGTTGGGTGATTGCAGTGGCCAGGTCATCTGATGCAGCACTCCATCACTCTCCTTCTTGGTCAAACAGCCCTTACACAGCCTGGAGGTGTGTTTTGGGACACAGTCCCACTAAGCGAAAGCAGATGGGATGGAGTACCGCTGCAGAATGCTGTGGTAGCCATGCTGGTTAAGGGTGCCTTGAATTCTAAATAAATCACCGACAGTGTCACCAGCAAAGCACGCTCACACCATCTCCGCAGCCATGGAAGGTTAGTTCAGTGGATTTATACACTGGTTCACTTGACCTGCTGTAAAAAAAATAAAGATTCCCAAGGGACAGTAGATTAAATCCTACTGCAAATGGGGCTGCAGTGGTCATCAAGTTCAAAGCCATGGTCATTTGTGTAACAACTGTTAGAGAGTGAGAGGGGTCATCTGTTTCAGACTGCAAAGATGTTTAATGTCCATTGCTTGTGTTTCTTGACCCAAGAAAGTCTTCTTATTGGTTTCCTTTAGTAGAGGTTTCTTTTCAGTAACTCGACCATGAAGGCCTGATTCATGCAGTCTCCTCTGATGAGTCTGTTACATCCCAAGTATTTACTTGGGCTGCAATCTGAGGTGCAGTTAATTCTCATGAACTCTCTTCAGCAGAGGTAACTCTGGGTCTTCCTTTCCTGTGGCGGTCCTCATGAGAGCTCATTTCATCATAGCGCTTGACGGTTTTTGCAACTGTACTTGAAGAAACTGTCAAAGTTCTTAAAATGTTCCAAACTGACTGACCTTCAGGTCTTAAAGTAATGATGAACTGTCGTTTCTCTTTGCTTATTTGAGCTGTTCTTGCCATAATATGGACTTGGTCTTTTACCAAATAGGGCAATCTTCTGTATACCACCCGTACCTTGTCACAACACAACTGATTGGCTCAAACGCATTAAGAAGGAAAGAAATTCCACAAATGAACTTAACAAGGCACAACTGTTAATTGAAATGCATTTCAGGTGACTACCTCATGAAGCTGGTTGAGAGAATGCTAAGAGTGTGCAAAGCTGTCATCAAGGCAAAGGGTGGCTACTTTGAAGAATCTCAAATATAAAATACATTTTGATTTGTTTAAGAGTTTTTTGGTTACTATATGATTCCATGTGTTATTTCATAGTGAAGACATCAAAACTAGTATTCTACAATGTAGAAAATAGTAAAAATAAAGTAAAACCCTGGAATGAGTAGGTGTGTCCAAACTTTTGACTGGTACAGTATGTCAGGTATCATGTCATGTCTGAGTGTGACTTGTTTGCAAAAAGGCAGAAGATATAGTCTCAATGATTTGAATAAACCAATATTCCGTATCAATTGTGTGCACTGAAGTATGTAACACTAGCAAGTACCACCCTGTGGCTATGCTGAGTGTGTTTATGTGTGCGCTCAGTGTGTTTCAGCTGATCAGTCAGGCAGGTGCTGCTGACCTGTTTCTTCTGCCTCCTCTCATTCCTGGCCTCGTTGGCTACACGCATCCTCTGCTGCTCCTGGAAGTCACTCTTGTCCTGCCTGATACGGGACTCCAACGGCGGGGTGTCTGTGGATGGACTGGAGGGCTGTGGGGGTCCCAGGACTAAAGCGGGGCCTTCAGGCACACATTACAAACAGAGTGGCCGAGCGGTCTAAGCCGCTGTCTCTGAAGCACATGTACTGTATGTTGTACCGCTGCCAGGATGGGTTCAAATCCATCTCAATTCTCTTTCAGCACGCTTTCCTTTCACCTCTATCTATCCAATAAACTTACAAAATACTTTTTTTTTAATATTTTTTTTTTTTACATTGGAAACAGAAAGAACTGTCTTAAAATAAAGGGTCAAATACCTAGCTGCTATGTCCGGAGTAGGTTGATGTTTAGCCTCAAGCTTCAGTAAAGTAATACATTTAAGGCTACAATTATAAGCCAGAAATGTGTCTGGGGTGTACTGAAATAGCATCACTATATAACAAATAAGCAGTCTTGGAAAGTTGGAGGGAGATAAGCTTGGAAACAAAAAGCTTGGATAATTCCTGCAAATTATACAGAATGGCCTGTCCTGTACAAAGTTCCCTTGTATCTGCAGCTGTAAACAAGGTAGCATCCCCCAAATTCCAGAGCGTGGACTGAAGAGTCCATTCTTGTCTGTAAAATTCTGAACAGTCCCTTCACAAGTCAGAATGTTGAATACATTTCATTTGAACTTACTCTACCGGTTGTGCGCTGATCCCATCGTTGTTGGAAAGTTTAAACAAAATATCCACAGGAAAGTATCATTAAACTGACTTCAAAAACACAGGTTTCTGTGTGCTGCTCCCACGATTGTTTGTTCATCACCTGAGGCACGCGCTCAAGAGTTAAGTACATGCACACAATGCATGCATACTAACCAAAGTCTTGCAGGCTTCTACATGGATTTGCGCATGTACCAGGTGATGAAATCTCAACGGCAGTACAAGCGTTTTGAAAAGCTTGATTAATAATATACATTTCTAGAGTCATAAGGAACAACCGCACAGACAACAGGTAGAGTATTTAACATTCTGGCTTGTATAGCAGTCTCAGACTAATACCTGCTACCACAGTCTGATAAATTAGGCTACAAACAAGGCAAAGCCAGTCTGCTGCTAGAAGTTTTACAAGACAGGTATTTGACTTGTACAAAAGGGGTAAATGACTGAGCAGGGGTCAATTGTGCACAATAAGACACAGGACTATTACATTACAGTATGCAATCAACCATGGGAAACAAATGTCTAATGACTCTTAAAAAATGGTGTGACATACCTCTACTGTCAGTGTGCGATGTCTGTGCCTGTGATGTGCTTGGGGGGAAAGAGCTCCCTGCATCTTTGGGAGGGTTGAATGCAGCAAATGGTGTTCCAACTGGCTGGGATGGATTTTTGACCAGCTTGTGCCTCAGATTTTCACCTTGTAAGAGCCTACCATAAACACATTGAGAAAATATAAAAAACAACGTTCAATATTTGACATGTTCAGTTATTGACAACACTTGTCGGTTAGCAATCCTGTTTGACATTGGAAAACATAGTTCCTTGCCTGTCCATTATAACAGGGTTATGGTTTGGGAGGACTCACCATTCAGCTGCGTCAGGCACAGAGAAGTGTCCTGCCTGCAAGGCAGACTGGATCTGCTCCTCACTGAAGCCCATCTCACACAGGGTACGGAACAACTCCCCAATAGTCTGCAACACAACAATGCCATAGGGTGTGAGAAACAGGAAAAAGTCCTAAGAAAAGGCGAGCCTACATGTACAGTATGCATAAACCGACTCTTGCCCTGCAAAGGGTGCCCCTGGTGTCTTTGAGCAGATCAAACCAGGAGAAGATGCCCTACAAAGACAAATCAGTAGGTAACAACTTAACAGTGTCACTGATGACTCAAAGAAATGAAGTGTGACTGATGAGGAGTGCCTCTGATTTTTTTCACAAGTTAGACCAAAGACAGCAACTGATTGAAGCTAGTTAGCCTAACGTTAGATATTATGGGGAAATGCTGTGCTGTCAGACAAGCTTGTTTTCTAGGTCTGATGAAGCTCAACAGTTTCCCATGTATTTTCAACTAGTTAGCTAGCTAGCTAAATTGGTATCTAGCTGTATTGTTTATTTCCAATGCCCAGGAATTAGCTATGAGCTCTTGAACTTAGCAAAACAAATAGATAGATAGCTAGATTCTTACTTGATTACATTACACAGCACAGGTAGTTAGCACCAGAGTCATATGGCTCTGGTTAGCACTAACGTTAGCACTAACGTTAGCTAGTTAGCTCTCTAGATTATAAACTTCAAAGTGTCATGATGACAGTCAATCACTCGGTCTATACTCCCCTTCTTCAGGGAAATTATAAAAGTCTGGGTATTTTATTTTCATCTCACTCTAACCTCAGGCTCCCGAGTGACGCAGCGATCTAAGGCACTGCATCTCTGTGCTAGAGGTGTCACTACAGACCCTCGTTCGATTCCAGGCTGTATCACAACCAGCCGTGATTGGGAGTCACATAGGACAGTGCACAATTGGCCCAGCGTCATCCAGGTTAGGATTTGGTCAGGGTAGGCCTTCATTGTAAAAAATAATTTATTCTTAACTTATTTTCCTAATTAAATAAAGGTTAAATAAATATTAAATAAACTAAACAGGGCTCTTTGGCTTTGTATCTTGCTGTAGATCAGGGGTTCCCAAACTCCTTCACTAGGAGGCCCCCCTACTAGCATTGCGGAACTTCCCGCGCACGCGCAATGCCTATTTCTATGGGCACAAGTGCTGCTCGTGACAAACTGTTCACACCCCTCCTGTTGGTGTACAGAATTTAGCAGTTTTAAAGCTAATTTTCTTGCAATTCTAAACATTTTGCCATGTCTAATGTGTATTCATGTGATATTTGAATGACAAAAAAAATGACAACAATATCTATGGGCTAAAAAACTAAATAAAAAAAACGTTAGCTGACTTGGGCTAGTTGATCTGGACAATAGCTCTAAGGTAACGTTAGGCAATGACTAAAATGAACTGATGATGAAATTCTACTATAAACAACTTTCAAGAGTAACTTTAAAGCCGGACTGAGTTCCTTTAAAATAAAAAAGTAACACGTTTTTTTGGTGTGTGTGTGGGGGGGGGGCGTGCCCCCCTGCCAACCCCTGGGGCCACGACCCACAGTTTTGGAACCACTGCTGTAGATAACCAACTACCTAGCTTACAGTCATGCTAGCAAGCTAACTTCTGCTACGGGAATTTACAATGGAGGAGGTGCTAACGAAGAAAGCTAACGTTAGCTAGCTAGGTAGCTAGTCGTCCCTTTTAGAATCTGAGTGGAAGACAATGGTAACAGTCTGATGTATTAGCCAGCTAGCTACTACTGTACCAACTGTTGTCTTAGTTGTCAAGTCATAACTGTTATTCTTTAGAATTGTCTGAGTCTTACCGGAGTGGAATCCATACTTTCAGTGTCAGTGATTCTTCGGGTCTCTAATGAACCCCACTGTTATTCTTTTTCCCTAGCTTCTTCTTCTTTAAAGTTTTATCGAAGACCACACGTATTATTGTATTGCCGCCACCTACTGTACGGGGTCTTCGTCGATATGACTGCGATCAACAAGCAAATGCTATATGGGCATGCTGCCACCTACTGTTTTGGCTGTATATCAGACCAAATAATTAACAAAATAAACGAAATAAAACTCAATGTACTCCTTTATTCAGATTCAACTGCCAACGCCCATCCCTACAAACTCTGGGGCCTGAGAAGGGAGAGCATCTTTGGACAGCATTCTTTGCAATGTTTTGGCAGTGAAGTCCTGGAATCGCAAAAACCTTTCAGCCGCAGATACTATTATGTCCAGTTTTCCTCAACTGTTGAACAACACTCAGAATCTCCAGTCTGCAGAGCATCCTCTGCCATATCTTCAGCTACCCTCGCCCCTTCAACTATTTCACATGCCTCCGTGTAGGATACCTGCTCTACAGCCCTGACCCTTATTCTCGCAGAACGTTGTTGACGACGTTCTGCCCTGTTGACAACGTTTTTCTTCATCTTTGGTATTATGGCGGTCCGCAAACAAATGTTATAGGTGCATGCCGCCACCTACTGTATTGGCTGTGTATCAGCCTACTATTCTGCAGTATGAATTAATTACACTTTGTGAAAAAATTGCCCTACCAACTAACCCTGCACCCATTAAAACCTCACCACTATCTGATACTACTCCAGGCCCAGCCAGGTCACCCGTGATACAAGTCAGCATCCATCCATGTCTGAGGACTTTAGGAGATGATGTGGAAAACGGACACTAGGGGCAATAGAGATGGCGGATGGGCGTAAGTATCTGCCTCTGATTCTATAGTTTGAATCCTGCAATAAAAGTTATTTTTTATATTTCTGTTTTAAGCCCATCCCAAATCTTAACACTTACCTTAACCATTCTAAGTTAATGCCAAACTTAACTCTGACATAAACAATTTGGAGTTAGTGCCTAAACTTAACCTTAAACACTTTGTAATGTGACGTTTGCAATAACTTTGATGTTTAAGAAACATGGATGAACGTCTAATTCTGACGTGAGACTGCGAGAGCTAGTTGACAGGCCAGCAGCCTGGGAGGACAGGACACTATCATTCAAAACATCTTGTAACTCTTCTGTGATCTCCTACAACCAAGTACTTCTCTCCAGCTGCCACCACAACATCTATCCTCTTTGATTTACGTTCCATTCCTGCGGTACAATTGACAACCATGGCCATGAACACCCAAAAAAACAACCTTAAGCACATTTTATTCCTATCACTCTCTATTGGCCTCAGCCTACTCACAGGGAACCTCTTAGGATCTCTCACCCTGGACCCATCTTCCTCTACTACTCTCTTCACTGCCTCAGCATATGACATCTTCTGCACTACTCTGATCCTGGCAACCTCAACCTGCCATTCTTTCACCAGACACCTCTGATCTCCAGCACCATGGGCACCCCTACAGTTTACATACACAACTTTTTTCAGATATAACACACATTCCTTTGTCTCATGTCCTCTTGCACACTTCTCACATCTAGGAATCTCCTCCCTACAAGCTGCTGCCACATGACCATAAGCTTGACACCTAAAACACCGCAATGGATTCGGGACAAAAGCTCTCACAGGACACTGACACATCCTAACTTGACTTTATCTGGTAAAAACTCTGCATCAAAATGCAGTAGTGCAAACAGTGTCTTCTCTGTTTCACCACGCTCTCCACTGGGTCTGCGTCACACCAAACGGCAGGCATCAGCGACACCAAGAATCTTCAACTTCAATTGGCCCTCCTCAACACCATTCCAGTTATCACTCCTTTCAACTGCTCCCTGCTCCGGAGAGGAAAGCAAGTCACGGTTCTTGTCCCCAGTCGTGGTGCGGAGCGCATGCTCCCTCTGGACGGAAGAAACACAAAAATCCACACGATTCCACTTCGAGTCACTTTCACGGACCCAACATTCCACAACCTCTTCTTCATCCAACCTGACACCACATATGGATCAGCCAGAAGGCAAGGATCCATTCTCTCCAAAAATCACACTCCCACAGGACAAAAAAACATATTTATCACCATCGGGACGAGGCTCAAACTCTGCGGTCTTCACCACACCTGCCACCGCAATTCATTCATCCTCACTCTTATCATGTTCAATTTCCTTCTGCAGCACTCCATATTTACTCTTAATATGTCCACTTTCTTCCTTTTTTTCCCTGTCTACGTTATTACTGACCTCAATAGGTTCCCCTGACTCCATCTCCAAGTCTGGCAACCATTAGTGCATACTCGCTATCTTGTGCTAAACCTGTTGACTTGCCTGTCAAGGAAAGATTAGTAACCAGCCAATGGCTATGTTATAGAACATGATATGAACCTATCAATACTGCTGATAGGCGTGGGAAACACTCCCAAATATCAATCAACACTAAACCACCAGTGTTATGATACTGATGGTATTTTGCCACAAATTTGTTTACATTTCTACCATTGTGGCTAGATGGTATAGGCCTACAGCTTCATCTAGTGGTCATGTCAGTGACAACAGTTGTTGATAACTGTAGCTAATCCTAAACCTTTTCCGAACCTTAATCTCATTCTCCTAACCTGCTACGTTAATTCACCTAACCTGCTGCGTCAATTCTCCCAATCTGACAAGCTAATTCACCTAACCTGCCACGTTAATTATCCTAACCTAAACAAACCATCTGTGGCAACGTACCATCAATATCACCACACCAGTATTATAGAATTTGAACATTTATTTACAAACTACACCCAAACCAGAGTTTCTAACCGTACTGTCTTTGCCCAAACGTTTCAACACTTCATCGTAATATCGATGTAACTGTAGCAATGTAAGACAAGACAGTCAGAAACTCATAATCTACAATAAGCAGCAGCCAGCTCATGATTCTTAAAAATAAAATGTGTCACTTTATTTGAACAGCAGGGGTCCCGTTTGCTCCATTTATTCTCCTGTTACCATGGTTTTTGCACAGCACAGCGCTGACTGAAAGAAAATATTATTAGTTAGTGCAGTGTCCCCTGTATGAATACTAGTCACAAAAATAAGAGTGGACTTGATCTATGATGACATATACGCTACTTTAGACAATTCAACTCAAATCGCGAAATATATGCCTCTGATGTCTTGACTAATGTATTCATGATATATTATTATAAATATCCAGTTTTGTTTTGGGATGATCACGTAATTCACCTTTAATTGGAGGAAAAAAGACACCAGTGGTAGAGCCATCACAATAAAATATGTAAATGCGGGCTATTTTTGGGTGATGAAATCTTTATCTTTCAGCCAATTGGGAAACAGATGTATCTCGATTAAGAAAGCTAAATCAAAACACTTACTAAGCTCCATCTCAGACTCTGCTGGTGATCCTTCAAAATTTGGGAAAAAAGTAAATGCACTGAAGCATACAAACTCCTAAGCAAGTTCTTTCTCTCTGGCATGGTTTGGAAGGCAGTCCATGTATTCCCCCTTCATAAAGGTGATGACCCTTGTGGCCTAAATAATTATTGCCCTATTTCTAAACTTTCTTGAGTAGCTAAAATATTACACTGAACAAAAATATAAACAGAACAATTTCAAAGATTTTACTGAGTTACAGTTCATAAGGAAATCAGTCAATTAAAATAAATAAATTAGGACATAATATGTTGATTTCACATGATAGGGAATACAGATATGCATCAAATCAAATGTATTTATATAGCCCTTCTTACATCAGCTGATATCTCAAAGTGCTGTACAGAAACCCAGCCTAAAACCCCAAACAGCAAGCAATGCAGGTGTAGAAGCACGGTGGCTAGGAAAAACTCCCTAGAAAGGCCAAAACCTAGGAAGAAACCTAGAGAGGAACCAGGCTATGAGGGGTGGCCAGTCCTCTTCTGGCTGTGTCGGGTGGAGATTATAACAGAACATGGCCAAGATGTTCAAATGTTCATAAATGACCAGCATGGTCAAATAATAATAATCACAGTAGTTGCTGAGGGTGCAACAAGTCAGCAACTCAAGAGTAAGTGTCAGTTGGCTTTTTCAGAGCCGATCATTGAGAGTATCTCTACCGCTCCTGCTGTCTCTAGAGAGTTGAAAACAGCAGGTCTGGGACAGGTAGCACGTCCGGTGAACAGGTCAGGGTTCCATAGCCGCAGGCAGAACAGTTGAAACTGGAGCAGCAGCACTGCCAGGTGGACTGGGGACAGCAAGGAGTCATCATGCCAGGTAGTCCTGAGGCATGGTCCTAGCGCTCAGGTCCTCCGAGAGAGAGAAAGAAAGAAAGAAAGAAAGAAAGAAGAGAAAGAGAGAATTAGAGAAAGCACATTTAAATTCACACAGGACACCGGATAAGACAAGAGAATACTCCAGATGTAACAGACTGACCCTTGCCCCCCCGACACAAACTACTGCAGCATAAATACCGGAGGCTGAGACAGGAGGGGTCAGGAGACACTGTGGCCCCATCCGATGATACCCCCGGACAGGGCCAAACAGGCAGGATATAACCCCACCCACTTTGCCAAAGCACAGCCCTCCACACCACTAGAGGGATATCTCCAACCACCAACTTACCATCCTGAGACAAGGCCGAGTATAGCCCACAAAGATCTCCGCCACGGCACAACCCAAGGTGGGGCGCCAACCCGGCGGATGAATGGCACAACAATGGATTTGTTGGTTCCTTCATTTAAAAAATGTATGGGCGTGGATCAGAAAACTAGTCAGTATCTGGTGTGACCATCATTTCCCTCATCTCCTTCGCATATAGTTGATCAGACTGTTGATTGTGGCCTGTGGAATGTTGTACCACTCTTCAATGGCTGTGAGAAGTTGCTGGATATTGGCGGGAACTGGAATGCTGTCGTTCACTTCGATCCAGAGCATCCCAAACATGCTCATTTTCAGCTTCCAGGAATTGTGTACAGATCCTTGCAACATGGGGCCATGCATTATCATGCTGAAACATGAGGTGATGGCGGCGGGTGAATGGCACAACAATGGGCCTCAGGATCTCGTCACAGTATCTCTGTGTATTCAAATTCCATTGATAGAATGCAATTGTGTTCATTGTCCGTAGCTTATGCCTTCCCATACCATAACCCCACCGGCACCATGAGGCACTCTGTTCACAACGTTGACATCAGCAAACTGCTCGCCCACACGACACCATACACACTCTCTGCCATCTACCCGGTACAGTTGAAACCGGGATTCATCCGCGAAGAGCACACTTCTCCAGCGTGCCAGTGGCCATCAAAGGTTATGACACCGAACTGCAGTCAGGTCAAGATGCTGTTGATGACGACAAGCATGCAGATGAGCTTCCCGGAGAAGGTTTGACAGTTTTTGCAGAAATGATTTTGTTGTGCAAACCCACAGTTTCATCAGCTGGGTGGCTGGTCTCAGACGATCCCACAGGTGAAGAAGCCAGATGTTGATGTCCTGGGCTAGCGTGGGTACACATGGTCTGTGGTTGTGAAGCCGGTTGGATGTACTGACAAATTCTCTAAATCGACATTGGAGGCGGCTTATGGTAGAGATGAACATTACATTCTCTGGCAACAGCTCTGGTGGACATTCCTGCAGTCAGCATGCCAAATGCATGCTCCCTCAAATCTTGACATCTGTATCATTGTGTTCTGTGACAAAACTGCACATTTAAGAGTGGCCTTTTATTGTCCCCAGCACAAGGTGCACCTGTGTAATGATCATGCTGTTCAATTTCACAGTTTCTTGATATGCCACACCCGTCAGGATTATCTAGGCAAATGAGAAATGCTCACTAACAGGAACGTAAAGAAATTTGTGCACAGAATCTGAGAGAAAAGCTTTTTGTGTGCATGGAAAATTTCTATGATCTTTTATTTCAGCTCATAAAATATGGGACCAACACCTTGTTGACCACATCCCACTTCTGACACCAATGTAATGAAACAGGCAGGGAGCAGGTCTCGAAACCCTCGACCTTCTAGCCCGAAGTCCAGCGCGCTATCGACTGTGCCACAAAAGCATGCTTAAGCGACAGAGTCGATAGCCACGCTTATAAACCCAGGGTCGTTACAATATGTTGCGTTTATATTTTTGTTCAGTATATAATCCTTGATTCATTCTCAGCTAAGATCTTTATTTTCTTTGAAAGGTATTCTACATGTACATCAGTCGGGTTTTAGACAATGCCATAGTACTATCTCTGCTCCATCCCTATTTTTAAATGATGTGGTTGAATTAGGAGTGAGTGATCAATAGCATCGAAGGCCTTTAACAGGTCAATGAAGAGGGCAGCACAATGTTGCTTTTTATCCATACAATTAGAGACTTTCCTCAATTGGCCCTAGACCAGGCTGCATATAACTGGTTTAACAATGACTTTACAGATAGAACTAAATTTGTATCTACTGATGTTTGTTAAATCAGGTTTCCTGGATATTACCAATGGTGTCCCGCAGGGGTCGATTCTGGGTCCTGTACTCTTTACTGTTTACATTAACAATATTGACTTGCTTGTAAAAAATTGTACCCTGCACTTGTACGCCGATGATACTGTTGTTTATGTTATTGCCCCCATGATTGACCAGGCTCTGAGCTACAGTCTGCCTTCATTGTATTACAGAAAAACTTTTTTGACCTGAAATTAGTACGAATGCAGGTAAAACTAAGTATATGTTGTTCTCTAGAGCGCATAAAAACAACTCTGATGATTTAAGCATATGTACTTGGATGGTGTCCATATTGATCGTGTCCCTGCTTACAAATATCTGGGCATCTGGACAGATGAAAAGCGGTCTTTAAAAAATTATATTTCTGAGTTAAGAAGCTGAGAATAAAAATGGGCTTCTTCTACAGAAATAGGTCATGCCTATCGCTAACCTGTGGGTGTCTCAGGGGGAGTTGGGATATGCAACAGAAGAAATATAAGCACCCCCCCCCCCAAAACAACTTATTATTATTAGGATATTAGCGTAACTAGCCCCCCTGTAATTCACATTAAGACCTCAAGATTTCAAATTATTTTCCAAACACTATCCCTGGCCGCCACTGCTTGTGCTCAACAAAAAATGTACTCTGTCGTCACAACTTTGAGATATTTCAATAAAACGATTGTGTGGTAAGTTTATTACATTTTTGATCATTTTGAAAAAGTTGTATATACACTGCTCAAAAAAATAAAGGGAACACTTAAACAACACAATGTAACTCCAAGTCAATCACACTTCTGTGAAATCAAACTGTCCACTTAGGAAGCAACACTGATTGACAATACATTTCACATGCTGTTGTGCAAATGGAAAAGACAACAGGTGGAAATTATAGGCAATTAGCAAGACACCCCCTATAAAGGAGTGGTTCTGCAGGTGGTGACCACAGACCACTTCTCAGTTCCTATGCTTCCTGGCTGATGTTTTGGTCACTTTTGAATGCTGGCGGTGCTTTCACTCTAGTGGTAGCATGAGACGGAGTCTACAACCCACACAAGTGGCTCAGGTAGTGCAGCTCATCCAGGATGGCACATTAATGCGAGCTGTGGCAAGAAGGTTTGCTGTGTCTGTCAGCGTAGTGTCCAGAGCATGGAGGCGCTACCAGGAGACAGGCCAGTACATCAGGAGATGTGGAGGAGGCCGTAGGAGGGCAACAACCCAGCAGCAGGACCGCTACCTCCGCCTTTGTGCAAGGAGGAGCAGGAGGAGCACTGCCAGAGCCCTGCAAAATGACCTCCAGCAGGCCACAAATGTGCATGTGTCTGCTCAAACGGTCAGAAACAGACTCCATGAGGGTGGTATGAGGGCCCGACGTCCACAGGTGGGGGTTGTGCTTACAGCCCAACACCGTGCAGGACGTTTGGCATTTGCCAGAGAACACCAAGATTGGCAAATTCGCCACTGGCGCCCTGTGCTCTTCACAGATGAAAGCAGGTTCACACTGAGCACGTGACAGACGTGACAGAGTCTGGAGACGCCGTGGAGAACGTTCTGCTGCCTGCAACATCCTCCAGCATGACCGGTTTGGCGGTGGGTCAGTCATGGTGTGGGGTGGCATTTCTTTGGGGGGCCGCACAGCCCTCCATGTGCTCGCCAGAGATAGCCTGACTGCCATTAGGTACCGAGATGAGATCCTCAGACCCCTTGTGAGACCATATGCTGGTGCGGTTGGCCCTGGGTTCCTCCTAATGCAAGACAATGCTAGACCTCATGTGGCTGGAGTGTGTCAGCAGTTCCTGCAAGAGGAAGGCATTGATGCTATGGACTGGCCCGCCCGTTCCCCAGACCTGAATCCAATTGAGCACATCTGGGACATCATGTCTCGCTCCATCCACCAACGCCACGTTGCACCACAGACTGTCCAGGAGTTGGCGGATGCTTCAGTCCAGGTCTGGGAGGAGATCCCTCAGGAGACCATCCGCCACCTCATCAGGAGCATGCCCAGGTGTTGTAGGGAGGTCATACAGGCACGTGGAAGCCACACACACTACTGAGCCTCATTTTGACTTGTTTTAAGGACATTACATCAAAGTTGGATCAGCCTGTAGTGTGGTTTTCCACTTTAATTTTGAGTGTGACTCCAAATCCAGACCTCCATGGGTTGATAAATTGGATTTCCATTGATTATTTATGCGTGATTTTGTTGTCAGCACATTCAACTATGTAAAGAAAAAAGTATTTAATAAGATTATTTCATTCATTCAGATCTAGGATGTGTTATTTTAGTGTTCCCTTTATTTTTTTGAGCAGTGTATATTCAAATGAAGTCTATAATTATTATTATTTTTAAATAGGAAAGCCTTAACATAAATAATCCACTTGTTTAAAGAGAAAAATGTAGTAATTTTTGAGTAAAGTAGTAATATGTTGGGTGAGTGTATTGGGGGCAATCCCTCCCAGGGGCTAGTTACCCCTTTATGGTTATGAATGTGTTTCTTCCTCTCATTTAGACAATGACTAGCCCAGTTAGCGCTAGTTTATGCTAACTTTCTAGCTAGCAACTTCACCAGCAGTAAATGCTTGCCAGCTAGCTAGTTAGCGTAATAAGCTTCTAGGAGTGTTAGCTAGCAATCTTACTACCAGGTCGTCTGAGGTAAAATGCATTAAAAAGATAACTTAATTGCAGCTGTAAATGTTACCACTAGTGACTGATAGCTTTACAGTTACTGTTACTTTATAGCCGTTTACCTATTTTACACAGTACTTTGTCATTAAGCTAGATAGCTACGTTTTTAAGAGAGAGCATTTCAATTGACATCTCTCCCCCTGTTTACAGTCATGTGGGGACTGGATTATGTATGAGCAGTGCAGGAGGTGAGCTCATGAGTTGTGGTCCAATTTTACCGGGGATAGCTTTATTTGTTATTTATGATAGTTACCCCGTAGCACCCTACTATTAGCAGATTATTCAGTCCACGTTCCTATCGGTCTTAGAGCTTTGGTGACAAAATCTATATGAACGCAGCTGCCACTTCATTAAAGCTCACAACGCTTTATTATGGGTGACAGTTATGGTACTCATCACTGCATTCTCTACCAGAAAGTTGGTTGGCTCTCTTTGATGTGACTTAGGTTGGTTGACACATTGCTATGTTTTCATTTATAAAGGAATTCATTTTACAAAAAGTCCCACCGTACCTAACATCACGACTCAACTTTAGACAAGTGAGTTACTATACCCGGTCTCAGTGATGGCTAACTCTGGAAATTCCTTTGGTCTCTACGGAGTTAGGCAAATCAGCTTTTAGTTTTCACCTTATTTCTTGAACAATTTTCAAAATGTAATTACATTTGATGTTTTGGTGCCTCTAAGGCAATTCAGAAAGTTAGCCGATTGAGGATATTACTGATGAACGTGTTTCCTTTTTATGATTGTGTTTTTTTTCCCTGCTTGCAGTTTATATTTATGTTTTGATGCTTGTAATTTAGGTTTCATCTGTAAAAGAGAGCTCTGTCTCAGTTTGACTCCCTGATAAATAAAGGTAAAAACGTAACTTTATGTGACGTCTGAACTCCAGTCCGCCTACACTAGTCGCTGCTGCTCAACTCCATTGTAAATCGTGGAGTTTAGTCGGCTTGTTAGTGCATCCATAGCTACCTCAGCACGTCCACACAAGGCAGCGGGAGGCGAGGCGGAGTTGGGTAAGTCTACTAAACTAAGCAGGAACTAGATAAATGACATGTACTGTTTGTAAATCTGTAAAAAATCCCCTTGTTAAACGGAGAAAGTTTTTGTTAGCGCGTTATCTTCTAAAACACAGACACGTTGAGATTTGACAGGCAATGCTAACTAGCAGCAAGCTACGCTGTCACTTGGCATGGTTGTAACGGAAAGGTTTAGCTAGCAATGCTAGCCAGATAATGGGGATGACTGAACGGTATTGTCGATAAAGATGGCAATTTAAAACGTTGGTATAATATACATTTATTGCAGACATTTAACTACAGACGTGAGCTAGCGTTAGAGTAAAAAAAAAATGAATGATAGTTAAAGCCATGTGACAACAGTCGACTTTTGGATTAGGCTATAATTTGCGAAACCGCAATTAGGGGCGTTTTCTGATATAGGCGTTTCTTGATATCAAGTTACACCCATTGGTCCTTGTCCGTTTATTTCGGTCGGGGATAACAAACGTTGACAATTGTCGCTAAGCTTTACCCTATCTATTTTCTTAACTTGCCACGCTTATTCACCTAACTTGCCACGCAAACAAATCTGTGTCAAGAAACCTTCAATCTCATAACACTGGGACTGACCAATGACAGTGGGCTTTTCCTAATATCAGGGAACACCCACATCAAGAAACGCCCCGAATTGCCCTCTGCAATTACACCATATTCGGCTTTTGGGGAAAGTAACAGTGCATTTTCACATAACAACGATAGGGGCGATGGAGGGATTTGAAGTGGGCAAGGGACTGTTGGACGAGCACGGGCGACGGAGCCTGAACAGGGCGGGAGCAAAGTTGGGGAAAGCTGAACTTTATGCAAATACTCTGCGATATTGCAACGTTATTGACCAATCGAAGCTCACTATAGCTTCCAGCCCCTACTGGATTGTCTGTTGATACCTAGCACTACCTAGCCAGCATCCAAGTGAGGGTGAAGCTACCATGGCTATACTAATTATCATGTTATGTGGAAATCCCTTTAGAAGGAGAGGTATGTCGGAAGCTCACTCAGCCAAATTTGTTATGAAGGTTTTTCATTTGGTTACACGCATCCTATCAACTGTACATTTTAGGTGTACTGTTAGCTAAACTTATCGAACAATCACCTTCATTACTACCCTGATCAGCTTATTCTTGACTATCTGGAGCTTCCCCTTCAGAAGCTAGTCATTTCAATGTCGATTTCCCCCCCCCCCCTCCATGTTGGTCGGATTGAATGCATGCATGTCTTTTTCAACTTTTGTGTGTGCTTGTTTTTAAAATGGTTTAATTAATAAACTAAACAAAACTATATATTCAAATCGAAACTGGAGAAATGATCATGAAACTATATTTTATAGCCTTTTCACTCTGTCCAGCTTGCTTGATCGAAATGAAAGCTACTGTCAGGGAGCTAATTTTGACTGCAAGGAAAAATGTGTTTTAAGTGCTGCCCTACGGCATGTGGCAGGGCCTACAGTCCATTACAGATTACATAGGAAGCCTCAGCCGTGATCTGCCCAACGATGCCTCCACCAGACGAATTCAATGCATTTTATGCATGCTTCGACAAAAACAATGCCGTGGCGTGCATGAGGGTCCCCGCTGACCCAGTGGACTGGGTGATCTCGCTCTCCAAGGCAGACGTGAGTATGGTCTTTAATCTGGTCAATACTCGTGGGGCCGGACGTTATTTCAGGGTGCGTTCTCAGAGCATGTGAAGAACAGCCTCTTCTTGTCCCAGTCTAATCCCCACGTCTCAAGCTGACCACCATCATTCCTATTCACAAGAACTCTAAAGGCGTCAGCATGCTTCAGTTCGGCTAGCGCCTCACCAAATTCAGGTATACCGAACGAGTGTGCTCGCATACTCCCATATAAGACCTTTGCTTGAAAAACAAGAAAAAAAGGGCCTATAGTACTGTTTGGCTACGGCATCTCAAAATGGACAGTCTACGCTTCCTCAAAACAGTCAGAAATAATCTAAAATAACTAAAGGAATGGTTATGGCACACATCAACTCCATCATCCCAGACGCCCTAGACCCATTATAATTTGCATACCGCTCCAAAGGATCCATAGATGACGCAATCTATTTTGCACTTCACACTTGCCTCACCCACCAAGATTAGGTATTCTTCTGATGTTAGAATGCTGTTCATTGCCTACAGCTCAGTGTTCAACACCATAGGCCCCTCCAAACTCGTCACCAAGCTTGGGACCCTGGTACTGAACACCTTCTGCAACTGGATCCTGGACTTCCTGAGGGGCGCCCCCAGGTGGTGAGGGTAGGCAACAGCTCCACCACCAGGGCATACATTTGACTTTTTGGTCCACCAGCCACTGTGGCAAGTAGATTTTTTATTTTTTTTGAGTAGCAAAAATTACACCAACAACAAACAAATTAGTCTTCTTTGTAATGTTTCTAAAACAAAAGTATTACTAGTAAGTAGTATATTGTTTAACCTCTTATGGCTAGGGGGCAGTATTTTCACGGCTGGATAAAAAACGTACCCGATTTAATCTGATTATTAGTCCTGCCCAGAAACTAGAATATGCATATAATTATTAGCTTTGGAGAGAAAACACTCCACAGTTTCTGAAACTGTTTGAATGGTGTCTGTGAGTATAACAGAACTCCTATGGCAGGCAAAAACCTGAGATGCTTCTGTTCAGGAAGTACCCTGTCTGACCATTTATTTGCTTTCTTTGACATCTCTTCCAAAAACTACGGATCTCTGCTGTTACGTGACACTTCCCACGTCTCCAATGGGGTCTCAGAGCCCGGGAAAAACAGGAATGATGTAATTCAAAGCCCTGGCTGAAACAATAGAGAGCAAAAGCTAAGTCGTCTCTCAGTGGAGAAATGCCTACGCTCGCGACATGCCCCGCCCCCGTCTTTCGGTTTTTCCCTCAGTTTACAGACATGCAGATTCCCGGTCGGAATATTATCGCTTTTCTACGAGATAAATTGCATAAAAATTGGTTTTAAACAGCGGTTGACATGCTTCGAAGTACGGTAATGGAATATTTAGAATTTTTTTGTCACGTTCTGCGCCTTGCTCGTGACCGTGATTTACCATTGGGATAGTGTCTAGAACGCACGAACAAAACGTCGTTGATGGAACATAACGATGGATTATTTGGGACCAAACCTACATTTGTTATTGAAGTAGAAGTCCTGGGAGTGCATTCTGACGAAGAACAGGAAAGGTAAGACCATTTTTCTTATAGGAAATGTGATTTTGGTGAAGGCTAAACTGGTTGGGTGTCTAAATAGCTAGCCCTGTGATGCCGGGCTATGTACTTAGAATATTGCAAAATGTGCTTCATCCGAAAAGCTATTTTAAAATCGGACATATCGAGTGCATAGAGGAGTTCTGTATCTATAATTCTTAAAATAATTGTTATGCTTTTTGTGAACGTTTATCATGAGTAATTTAGTAAATTCACCGGAAGTGTTCGGTGGGAATGCTAGTTCTGAACGTCACATGCTAATGTAAAAAGCTGGTTTTTGATATAAATATGAACTTGATTGAACAGACATGCATGTATTGTATAACATAATGTCCTAGGTGTGTCATCTGATGAAGATAATCAAAGGTTAGTGCTGCATTTAGCTGTGGTTTTGTTTTTTGTGACATATGCTAGCTTGAAAAATGGGTGTCTGATTATTTCTGGCTGGGTACTCTGCTGACATAATCTAATGTTTTGCTTTCGCTGTAAAGCCTTTTTGAAATCGGACAGTGTGGTTAGATTAACGAGAGTCTTGTCTTTAAATAGCTGTAAAATAGTCATATGTTTGAAAAGTGGAAGTTTTCGGATTTTAGAGGAGTTTGTATTTCGTGCCCCGCCCATCATTGGATATTGGAGCAGACGTTCCGCTAGCGGAACATCTAGATGTAAGAGGTTAATTATTTTATTTTGTGACCTGAGTCTGAACCAAAATATGACAGATGAGGAAAAAATTCATTAACTGCCAGGTTAACGTGGCAATGCGACTCGACAGGTTTGTGCCTTTTTAGATTGAGTCTGTCTAGTAGACGCGTTGTCTTCTCTTCCCTAGCAGTTGAAACTCAAACATAGAAAAACAACTTAGCTTGTGAACAAAACCATGTACACTACCGTTCAAAGGTTTGGGGTTACTTAGAAATGTCCTTGTTTTTGGAAGAAAAATCACTTTGTCCATTGAAATAATATCAAATTGATCAAAAATACAGTGTAGACATTGTTAATGTTGTAAATGACTATTGTAGCTGGAAAGATTGTACACCATGAAAATATTCTATAAAAAAAACAGAGGCCCATTATCAGCAACCATCACTCCTGTGTTCTAATGGCACATTGTGTTAGCTAATCCAATGTATAATTTTAAAAGGCTACTTGATCGTTAGAAAACCCTTTTGCAATTGTTAGCACAGCTGAAAACGGCTGTCCTGATTTAAAGAAGCAGTAAAACTGTCCTTTAGACTAGTTATCTGGAGCATCAGCATTTGTGGGTTCGATTACAGGCTCAAAATGGCCAGAAACAAAGTACTTTCTTCTGAAACTCGTCAGTCTCTTCTTGTTCTGAGAAATGAAGGCTATCCCATGCGAGAAATTGCCACGAAACTGAAGATCTCGTACAACGCTGAATACTACTCCCTTCACAGAACAACGCAAACTGGCTGTAACCAGAATAGAAAGAGGAGTGGGAGGCCTCGGAGCACAACTGACCAAGAGGACAAGTACATTAGTGTCTAGTTTGAGAAACAGACGCCTCACAAGTCCTCAACTGGCAGCTTCATTAAATAGTACCCGCAAAACACCAGTCTCAACGTCAACAGTGAAGAGGTGACTCCGGGATGCTGGCCTTCTAGGCAGAATTGCAAAGAAAAATCCATGTCTCAAACTGGCCAATAAGAAGAAAAGATTAAGATGGGCAAAAGAACACAGACCATAGACAGAGGAACTCTGCCTAGGAGGCAAGCATCCTGGAGTCACCTCTTCACTGTTGACGTTGAGACTGGTGTTTTGCAGGTACTATTTAATAAAGCTGACAGTTGAGGACTTGAGGCATATTTGACAGCCTCAAGTCTTCATGGGTATAACGCTACAAGCTTAGCACACCTGTATTTGGGGAGTTTCTCCCATTCTTCTCTGCAGATCCTCTCAAGCTTTGTCAGGTTGGATGGGGAGTGTCGCTGCACAGCTATTTTCAGGTCTCTCCAGAGATGTTCGATCGGGTTCAAGTTCTGTCTGGGCCACATCTCTGGAGAAACCAGAAAATAGCAGTGCAGCGACACTCCCCATCCAACCTCACAGAGCTTGCGAGGATCTGCAGAGAAGGATGGGAGAATACAGGTGTGCCAAGCTTGTAGCATCATACCCAAGAAGACTCAAGGCTGTACTCGCTGCCAAAGGTGCTTCAAAAAGTACTAAGTAAGGGTCTGACTACTTATGTAAATATGATTAGTTTTTTATTTTTCATACATTTGGAAACATTAAGTCCTAAAGGTCTCTAGCTTTTGAGCTTTTCGCCGCCTCCGTTTGCTTGAGGTGTCCGGTGCAAGCGTTACACATGTACATTGAGCAGACCAGGGGTGTCTGTTTGTTTGTGTGACCAACTTTGTCTGTTTTGCTTTTCCATCTCATGGATTGTGGAGGCTTTTGCTCTGGCCTATGACAACAAAAGGCAGGAATTACCTAACGGTGTACGCGCCCACACACTGGGGTCTGGCGGCATCTTGGGTGTTGTTTAAAGGGTTGTTTTTAGTAGAGGTCTTCACAGAGCCACCTGTACGCGAGAGCCGGGTCCGGATCCAGAATTCTCAATAATGGTCTGATGTGATTGTCACTGGTCTCAAGTATGTGTAATTTTAACTGACATATCCGTACAGAGAATCATTGGTCCGTAGCAAGTGTAGCTTGTTGGCCAGTCATGAGTCAAAGCGCCAATAGCTTACAGCCATAGAGCCTCGCTTTGTGTGTGGCAGAAGTTAGGTGATATCTAATCATTGGAAGATGGGATTCAAATGATGGAAATAAAAGTTAAAGGAGAAGGATAGGCTACAACGACCAACAGGTAGGCTGCTACTTAATGTTCTGAATGGAGCCGTTTTTAGTTGTAACTGTAGGATTAGAAAGGGCATGTACTGCAGCAAACGTTAGCTAGCTTATCTAGCTTCTCCTGGTTTGATGCAGTCAAGACAGGTACTATGTAATCATATTTGGTGATAAATAACCTAGCTATGGCAGCTATTAGTCTACAGTAGTGCGAGTCGGCTTGGTTGGTTGCCGTCTTTCGCTCCTTCCTCCTGTTGTCACTCACAGTATGGCTGCCCCTCGCCTGCTAGATAGGCACCTCTCTCCCTCCTGTCACGCTTTATCTGCTCCGGTTAATAAAGTAACTTAATTGACTGATGCTGCTTTCCTCACTCAAATCGGACTGGGTCTGGATCCGATGAGGTTTATATGGAACAGGTCTATTTCTCAGTTCGGAACGGGTCTCTTTAATTTATTTGATTCATTCATCTCTAATCCGGGTGGAAAAGCCCCATGTCCATATTTTGGAACTGGTCCAACCTTTTGGACTCATGAAGACTGTAGGAGATATTTGTGCTGCGGTGAGCATCACCACACACTGAGGTTTTATTGCTTTGATGTCTCTGGCCCCGGTGTAGCTGGGACAGGAGAGGGTCATTAGGCAGTACGCAGATTGCCCAATACCCGGGTACCGCAGGTTGTCCTGTGGGGTTGGAACCCTGGGTGGTCTGAATCTGTGCCTCTAATTTATCACCTCTGGAAGGTGGGGCATGGTGTTAATGGGAACTAAGGAGACATCCTTCCTGCCAATAGCCTTTAGAATCTGGGGTCTGTAGTTTTGCTGCAAGAGTAATTTCTGAGTCATTATGGAAGTATGAGGCAATAACTGGTTTACAACAGAATGGAAATGTTTCCACATAAATGAAAGAGCACACCTCGTACCCCTGACCACACACTAGAGGTCGACCGATTTATGATTTTAACGCCGATACCGATTATTGGAGTTCCAAAAAAAGCGGATACCGATTAATCGGCCGATGTAAATTTTTTATTTGTAATAATGACAATTACAACAATATTGAATGAACACTTATTTTAACTTAATATAATACATCAATAAAATCAATTTAGCCTCAAATAAATAATGAAACATGTTCAATTTGGTTTAAATAATGCAAAAACAAAGTGTTGGAGAAGAAAGTAAAAGTGCAATATGTGCCATGTAAGAAAGCTAACGTTTAAGTGCCTTGCTCAGAACATGGGAACATATGAAAGCTGGTTCCTTAACATGAGTCTTCAATATTCCCGGGTAAGAAGTTTTAGGTTGTAGTTATTATAGGACTATTTCTCTCTATACAGTTGACTGTTGGATGTTCTTATAGGCACTTTAGTTTTGACAGTGTAACAGTATAGCTTCCGTCCCTCTCCTCGCTCCTACCTGGGCTCGAACCAGGAACACATCGACAACAGCCACCCTCGAAGCAGCGTTATCCATGCAGAGCAAGGGGAATAACTACTCCAAGTCTCAGAGCGAGTGACGTTTGAAACGCTATTAGCGCGCACCCCGCTAACTAGCTAGCCATTTCACATCGGTTACACCAGCCTAATCTTGGGAGTTGATAGGCTTGAAGGGGTGGGTATAATTTGTGGAACGTTCCAACAGGAATCTGTTCCAAAAAACGTAAAGTAAAAGGTTGCCAACCAACAACGCATACAAAGTAGCAACACATACAAACCTAGCTAACTAGCTGCCGAATAGGCATCAACTCACCACGTAGCTTATTCTTAATGTTTGTCCATAGGCAACCAGAGTGAGGACAGACATTTTTCGGAATAAACGTAACGAGTGAAAAACGCAATGAAATAGACCACTCCCTACCCAATATCTTATTCTGCTGCTATACAACTTTGTATGCGTTGTTTTTTGGCAACCTTGTTTTAACACGTTTTTGGAATAGATTCCTGTTGGAACGTTCCACAAATTATACCCACCCCTTTGAAGTCCTAAACAGTGCAATGCTTGAAGCACAGTGAAGAGCTGCTGGCAAAACGCACGAAGGTGCTGTTTGAATGAATGCTTACGAGCCTGCTGCTGCCTACCACCTCTGTCAGACTGCTCTATGAAATTCCAAATCATAGACTTAATTATAATATAATAAATACGAGCCTTAGGTCATTAATATAGTCGAATCCGGAAACTATCATCTCGAAAACAAACATTTTTTTCTTTCAGTGAAATACGGAACCGTTACGTATTTTATCTAACGGGTGGCATCCCTAAGTCTAAATATTCCTGTTATATTGACAACCTTCAATGTTATGTCATAATTACGTAAAATTCTGGTAAATTAGTTCGCAACGAGCCAGGCGGCCCAAACTGTTGCATATACCCTGACTGCGTGCAATGAACGCAAGGTAAGTGACAATTTCATGTTAGCAGGCAATATTAACTAAATATGCATGTTTAAAAATATATACTTGTGTATTGGTTTTAAAGAAAGGCATTGATGTTTATGGTTAGGTACATTGGTGCAACGACAGTGCTTTTTTCGCAAATGCGCTTGTTAAATCAACACCCGTTTGTCGAAGTAGGCTGGGATTTAATGAGAAATGAACAGGCACCGCATCGATTATATGCAACGCAGGACATGTTAGATAAACTAGTAATATCGTCAACCATGTGTAGTTAACTAGTGATTGATTATGTTAATTTATAAAAAAACAATCTTAAGTTTAATGCTAGCTAACAGGTAGTCAGCCTGCCATGCAGGCTCCTCGTGGAGTGCAATGTAAGGCAGGTGGTTAGAGCGTTGGACTAGTGTAATGATTTCGTTAGGAGAAGTATCGGAGTCAGGCGCAGGACACCGGGATGAGTGCAAACAAATCGTGTTTACTCAACCATAAATAAACCTTCTCCCACATCAATAATACATGGTTGGGAGAAACACCTCCAACAACCACAAAACAGGAAACAATCACGGACAAGACAAACAGGAAAGCCAGAGGGTTAAATAATGAACATAATCAGGGAATCATAAACAGGTGTGTACAATTAAGACAACCAAACGAACAGGGAAACATAGATCGGTGGTGGCTAGTAAGCCGGTGACGTCGACCGCCAAACGCCACCCGAACAAGGAGAGGGGCCGACTTCGGCGGAAGTCGTGACAACTAGTAACCAGAAGGTTGCAAAAACGAATCCCCGAATCCCCCCTGAACAAGGCAGTTAACCCCCGTTCCTAGGCCGTCATTGAAAATAAGAATGTGTTCTTAATCTGACTTGCCTAGTTAAATAAAGGTGTAATAAATCGGCAAATCGGTGGATTGTTCTGAAAACTTGAAATCGGTCCTAATTAATCGGCCATTTCGATTAATCGGTCGACCTCTACCACACACCCCCACACACAGCCTCTGATTGTTCGATGGGTTTAGCTAGGGAACAGCAGTTATAGTCATAACTGTACATTATCCCATGCAGGTTTACTTCTGTCATCCATAGCTGCTGATACTCACTACATTGCAGCTTCATGGCAGTCTCCTGATCAAATGGGATTGGCATAGAGTAAGAGCCATTTCTGATAGCGTTCCTATTAGCCCACAATATGTTGTCTTATATTAAATAACATTTCCTTCTTTGAAAGACCCTTCCCTGCTAGTACACCAAGACAGTCGATCTACCGGCACACACACATCCATCCATAAACATGTCATAGTGGGGCCCAATGTTGAATTCATTTAATTATGAGATATGGTTCTAGGCATGTTCAGTCAGGTCAAATTATTGGCACCCTTGATAAAGATGAGCAAAAAATACTGTATAAAATAAATACAAAACTCTTATTTTATGCTCCTAATTTAAAAAAATATATATTTTATTCTAATCTAATTGCTCAGAGAAAGATTGAGATAATAAATACAAATTATTTACAAAGGGTCAAAATTATTGCCACCCCTGTTTTCAATACTTCTGTGCCCTCCCCTTGCGAGTTTCTTTTCTGCATATGATTTCCTTCTTTCGTCACCAAACCCACCACTGGTATATGGCCAAAGAGATCTATTTTCATGTCATCTGAACATAGCACCTATTTCAATCCAAGTGCCAATGACGTTTAGCAAACTCCAGGAGGTGCTATGGTCAGAAAAGTACCTCATAAAATATGGTGATGGATCTTTGATGTTATGGGGTTATTTTGCTTTCATTGGTCCTGGGGCACTTGTTGTAATAGTATTTTTAAAATTATTATTGGAATGTCACAATTTTCTCCCATAGTAAGAGATACAGTAACAAATATTTGTTTTGTTATTTTACGAACATAGACAGAAATTAATCACAAAAGCTCAGTTTAAATATAGGAATTAGGTCCAACACATGGAACGTACAGTGTAATCCTGAGACAAGTAAACAACCATCATTTTAAGTAAATCCTTGTAGCACAAAGCTGATAAATCAGGTTCTAGGTAATTTAAATAAGTTTCCACACTTTGGAATATCTGACATGTACATTAAATTCGAAAAACATCAGTTCTACAATGGCATCCATTCAAATAGTATCTTATGCCAGTCCTTAATAGACGGGACCTTGTCATTAATCCACTGTGAGAGGATGTTTTTCCTCGCTGCGACGGTAAGGATGTTGTAAAGCCTCCTCTTACCCACAGAAGTAACATGCCTACTAGGGAGACCTAACAGCAAATAAACTTTTTTTTTTACATTTCTTGAACATTAGACCAGTATCTTTGTAATTTGGAACAAAACCATAAACAATGTGTTAGGGTGCCTATATCAGTTTTACATTTAAGACACTGAGGAGAAGAGGGGCTAAAAGCATGTCTGCGATTTGGGGATATATGCAATCTATGTATTATTCTTAATTGGATTGCTCTAGTAAGAAAAAAGATCCCCAAATGATCTCAATGTCTAACCAAATAGGAGTCAAAATGTGTGATCCTTTCAGAAATATAAGATAAGTGGGCACACCACTGATAAAACCTAATATTGGGCAGATCCAAGCCCCCCATAGAGCCTGGCAGCTGCAATATTGCCATCTTAAGTCTTGGCTTGCGTTTACTCCATATGAAGCAACTTAACCACCATTAAAAAATATTTTATTAACTCATTGGAAAGGAAGACTGGGATCATTTGATTGGGTAAAGTAGTCTAGGTAAAATGTTCATTTTCAAGAGGGATATTCTATTCAACCATAAAATCGGAGGAGTTCCAGCGCTCCAGAATCCTGTCTTATTGTATCAAATAAGGGAACAAAATTAGCTTTGTACATTTGATGGAATTTAGGAAATATGTGTGTGTATATGTGTGTGTGTGTGTATGTATATATATATATATATATATATATATATATATATATATATATACACACACACACACACACACACACACACACAGATATGTAAAACCTGAGGGAGACCATTTTAAAAGGGGGGAGAGGTAGTAGGTATAGAGTGAAGACTATCAAGTGGCATAGCCTCTGATTTAGTTGAATTTATCTTGTAGCCTGAGTTCACTGAATAATTCAGTAATATTAAAAAGAGATGTAATTAAAGTCTCGGGGCTAGAGATGAAAATCAAAACTTCATCAGCATACAAGCTTATTTGATGATCAACGTCACCAATGAGCAGACCCTGTATGGCAGGCTTACTCTGATGGCCTCGGCCAGTGGTTCCATAGCAAGCGCAAATAGGAGAGGGGACAAAGGACAGCCCTGTCTGGTACCTCCTGTGTGTGAAGAGTCATCATATAAAACCTTAAACCATTTTATAAAGTTGTCACCTAGACCCAATGTAGTTAGAGCAAATAATAGGTAGGACCACTTCACACGGTCAAATGCTTTTTCAGCACCTAGGGACAGCACAAGACCATCCACAGCACTTTGTTGGTAGGCTTGAAAACATTAAGCCGCCTGACATTATTACATGAGTTACGGGCTCTTAATGAAGCCAGTTTGGGCCCCTTTCACAATTAGTGGCAATAAGCCCCTTAGTCGTGTGGCTAGGATTTTAGAAAGCAATTTTTCTATCCACCTTCAGAAGAGCAAAAGGTCAGGATGAGGAACAAGACTCTGTGCATTTTCCCTTTTTGAGATAAGTGATATGCTAGCTTCCCTCAGCGTTTTGAGGGAGGCGGTCATTTGAAAATGAGTTGCTAAACATGTCAAGCAATGGCTGAAGGATCAGGCATTGGCACTCACTATAATACCCGTCTGGTTCTGTGGAACTACCATTTTGCAGATTCTCAATTGGAAACATAATCTCCTTGGTAATAGGGGTATTAACTTGTTATGGATAGGGGGCAGTATTTTCACGGCCGGTTAAAAAACATACCCGATTTAATCTGGTTATTACTCCTGCCCAGAAACTAGAATATGCATATAATTATTAGCTTTGGATAGAAAACACTCCAAAGTTTCTGAAACTGTTTGAATGGTGTCTGTGAGTATAACAGAACTCAAATGGCAGGCCAAAACCTGAGATGCTTCTGTACAGGAAGTACCCTGTCTGACCATTTCTTGGCCTTCTTTGCCATCTCTATCCAAAAAGAGTATCTCTGCTGTAGCGTAACACTTCCTGAGGCTCCCATAGGCTCTCAGGAGGCGGCAGAACGTTGAATGATGACTTTGCAGTCTCTGGCTGAAAAACAGTAGCGCATTTGGTAAGTGGTCGATCTGAGAACAATGAGACGGGCGTGCACGAGACGACTCCATGTTTACATTTTCAGTCTTTGAACGAAAACAACGACTCCCGGTCGGAATATTATCGCTATTTTACGAGAAATCGCATAAAAATTGATTTTAAACAGAGTTTGACATGCTTCGAAGTACGGTAATGGAATATTTTGAATTTTTTTGTCACGATACGCGCCGGGCGTATTACCCTTCGGATAGTGTCTTGAACGCACAACAAAACGCCGCTATTTGGATAGAACTATGGATTATTTGGAACCAAAACAACATTGGGTGATGAAGTAGAAGTCCTGGGAGTGCATTCTGATGAAGAACAGCAAAAGTAATCCAATTTTTCTTATAGTAAATCTGAGTTTGGTGAGTACCAAACTTGGTGGGTGTCAAAATAGCTAGCCATGATGGCCGGGCTATCTACTCAGAATATTGCAAAATGTGCTTTCACCGAAAAGCTATTTTAAAATCGGACACCGCGATTGCATAAAGGAGTTCTGTATCTATAATTCTTAAAATAATTTGTTTTTTGTGAACGTTTATCGTGAGTAATTTAGTAAATTCACCGGAAGTGTTCGGTGGGAATGCTAGTTCTGAACGTCACATGCTAATGTAAAAAGCTGGTTTTTGATATAAATATGAACTTGATTGAACAAAACATTCATGTATTGTATAACATAATGTCCTTAGGAGTGTCATCTGATGAAGATCATCAAAGGTTAGTGCTGCATTTGCTGTGGTTTTGGTTTTTGTGACATTATATGCTAGCTTGAAAAATGGGTGTCTGATTATTTCTGGCTGGGTACTCTGCTGACATAATCTAATGTTTTGCTTTCGCTGTAAAGCCTTTTTGAAATCGGACAGTGTGGTTAGATAAAGGAGAGTCTTGTCTTTAAAATGGTGTAAAATAGTCATATTGTTGAAAAATTGAAGTTTTCGGATTTTCGAGGAGTTTGTATTTCGCGCCACGCCCATCATTGGATATTGGAGCAGGTGTTCCGCTAGCGGAACGTCTAGATGTAAGAGGTTTTAAGGAGAGATCTCTGTTCTTTGGATATAGTAGGGAGCTCAATCTTAGAAAAGAAGTCCTCTGTTAATTTGGATGTGTCATTTCTGAGGCATAAATATTTGCATAAAATGTCCTAAATGACTCATTTTGCCATTTTCATATAAATGGTTGCCATCAGAATCAGTAATAGTAGCAATTGACTGGGAGTCTGTTCTCTTAAGCTAGGTATGCCAAATATTATCTCCATGTTCGTAAAGCTTTTGCCTGACAAATCAAATTTTATTTTCAGCGTCCTGTGTTAGGAGTCCAACATTGATCTAAGTACTGATAATCATTTTAATAGGGCACGCAGGAGTGGGAATTTTAATGTAGTCCTTCTCTTTAGTTGCCAATTCACCCTCTAACGTTTATTGCTTTTCACGGGGTTTTTTTGCCTCTTAGTGGCTAAGTATGACATAATCCGAACCCTGGCATATGCTTTACAGGTTTCCCAAAGGAGCGAGGTGTTATCTGTTGATTGAGAGAAATCCTTTAAACTTTTTACGTCCAGGATCACCTCCGCATGAACAGATATGACTATGGTTCCTATTTTAGCAGATAAAACCAACTGCAAAGACGTCCTTGGCATGAAAAAGTCATATTTTCTAGTCTGACATCCATGATGTGCAGAGAAAAAGGTGAACTCTCTGTTTGAGGGATGAAAGATTCTCCAGACATCAGCATACCCCAGATGATCACAAATTGATTTAAGCGACCTAGCTTGAGGAGAGGGTGAAACTATCCTACTGGGAAACTTGTCAAATAAGGGTGTTCAACAAACAATTAAAATCTCCAACCACTGCAGTGTCTGAGTTTTTAATTCTAAGAAGTCTAGAAATACCTTAGTGAGGAAATCAGGGTGGTTGAAATGTCCTGCCCTTGTTTTATTTTTTTCTATATATTTTTTTACCTTTTACTTATACAGGTTTATTTTCATTGAGATAAATATCTCTTTTCCAAGAGAGACATGGTCCAATAGCAGCAAGAGGAACGTTTCAGACAAACCAAATTACATACACTCACACAACATTAAACAAAACTATAAACATACATACAGTACAACAAAAACATATTACATTTAAAAACACAAACATCTTGACTAAAAACAGCTGGCCTAAAAACAATTACACTCTTCTATAATATATACATCAATCAAGTGTTTGAACTCTGCCAACGAAACTAGATCATCACATTTTAAAATGTTCAAAAGAGAATTCCAGGACCACGGTGCTAAGTAACTAAAACTATTTCTACCATGATCTGTTCTAATTTTTGATACTGTTAGAAGCAAATCAGAATGGGACAGTAATTGATACTTATTTACTGACCTAACTAAAAAATAACAGAGATAAAATGGCATTTTACCCAATATGGCCTTATAAATCAGTGTATACCAGTGTTTAAGCCTATGCAAGGTCAATGACGACCAGCCAACAGCGCTGTAGCGATCACAATGATGTGTTAGACGTTTCTGATTTGTAATGAACCTGAGGGCTGCATGATACACTGAATCAAGTGCTCTCAGGGTAGTGGCTGAGGCCTGCATATATATATATATATATATATAACATCACTAAAATCTAAAACCGACAGTAATGTACATCGTACCAGCCCCTTCCTGGCCTCAAAAGAAAAACAAGCCTTATGCCGGTAATAAAATCCTATTTTCAGCTTGAGCTTCCTTATCAAGTTCTCTACATGCACAGTGAAGCTCAGCTTATCATCAACCCACACACCCAAATATTTGTACACTTTAACTTGCTCTATATTATGTCCAGCCAATGTAGCAATGACATGATTTGTAACATGCCTGGCATTTGAAAATACCATGCATTTTGTTTTACCTGAATTTTACCTGAATTTAGAATCAGCTTGTATGATGTTAAATGCTCTTTGGGCATTTTCAAAAGCTAAAGATGATAAACTACTACCACTTGAATGAAAAACAGTATCATCTGCATAAAAATGAACATCCGCTGTTTCAATAAGATCCCCAATGTTGTTGATATACAAAATGAACAACAGTGGGCCCAAAATAGAACCTTGCGGAACACCTGAGCACACCTCCTATGGACTCAGATTTGCAACCATCCGCCATTACACATTGTGTACTATTTGATTGGTTTATAAATGACCTATCTAGAGCATGACCAGTAATTCCACAACATGTTAACCTTTGCACTAACACAGCATGGTCCACTGTGTCAAAAGCCTTCGACAAATCAATAAAAACAGACACACAATGTAACTTCTTATCAAGAGCACAGTGGATGTCATTTAAAACCTTCAATGTTGCTGAAACAGTGTTGTGGCCAGACCTAAAATCTGATTGCATTCCATTTTAAGATATTGTTTTCTTGGAAGTAGGTCTTTAGCTGCCTACTAACTAAGGACTCCAGTACCTTTGATAGTACAGACAATTTTGAAATGGGTCGATAGTTGTCAAGTAGCGAGGGATCTCCACCTTTCAGGAGAGGCAGTACAAAAGCAGATTTCCAAAACTTGGGGATTTCCTTAACATCAAGCGCAAAGTTAAAAATACATGTTAAGGGGGGAGCAATGATGTCAGCGGCTAGGTGTAGGAGGCGGGGGTCTAGTTCATCAGGGCCAGGGGATGTTTTTTTATCAATTTCTTTCAGGGCTTTATACACTTCCGAAACAGAGAAGGATGAAAAGGAAAACCTGGTGAAGGAGTGTACAGGGGTGTCAGGTACATTTTATAGGGGGCTCAATTATACCTTTGACCTTTTCAAATAATCTGCCTGCATCTAAAAAATGCTGGTTCAAGGCTTTCAGAATGGAGGTTCTCTCAGTTACAATCTGAGTGTCGACCAACAATTGTTTAGGAAGCTGTGTATATTTTCTGCACTCCAAACCTTTCACTACTTGCCAAAATTTGGATGGATTATTAACATTTTGTGAAGTGGATTTCGGGTAGTGGTCTGCTTTCAGTTTACGCATCATAGCCACACCCATATTTCGAAGACGTTTAAAAGCCATCCAATCATCTGCCAAACCAGTCCCTCTTGCTTTATCCCACATAACATTTCGTTCCCTTATGATTTTTGTAAGTTCCTTAGTAAACCAAGGGTTCTCTCTGCCCTTAATCCTGAATTTTTTTAAAAGGGGCATGCCTATTGCATACATCCTGGAATGCGTTATGGAAGTAAGAAAAAGCTAGTTCAACATCAGGGATTAATTCCATTTTATTCCATTCAACGCTTCCAGTTTCTTTTCGTAATAACACGTGGAGATTTCTTAGGAATTTTGCCATCTCTCACACAGGCAATAGCACAGTGATCACTTCTGTCATTTGCAAAAATACCAGAAGCATTAAAACGATGAGTGTTGGTTAAGATCAAATCAATCAAAGAGGATTTCAGAAGATATTTTATATTCAACCTAGTTACACTGTTGACAATCTGAGTAAGATTGTAGGTATTGCACATAATTTTGAGTTGATCAGAGCTAGATGTTAGCCAGTCCTGATTCAGATCACCCATCAGGACAAACTCAGAATTGACATTCTGTGATAACAATTTGAAAATACAATCCAGAGAGCCAACAGTAGCAGATGGAGGTCTATAACAGCAAGATACAACAATATTTAAAGATGAGCCAAGGTTTAGGTTCAAAGACAGATATTCAAATTGCTTAGGTTTAGTAACAAAGTCAGAATGACCACAGAGAACTTGTCTTTTACATATACAGCAACACAACCACCCTTAGATTTACGATCTGTACGAAAAACATTGTAACCATTTATGCCAATATTTTTGTCTGCAATAGATTTTTTTTAAGCCAGGTTTCAGAAAGCATAAATGCATCCGGGTCGGCAGTTTTTATCCATATATTCACAAAAACTTCAGGCCACTCTGACTACTTAATTCGGCAGGGGTAAGAATGTCAGGACCTGGATTAGACTGGACATTTCCAGACAAAAGAAGCAGCAAGATAATGGCAATTCTAGATTGAGGGTTACAACATTTTGGAGTTACAGACAGCACTTGAACGAGAATCCATAGTCACCAGAGTCTCTAACGCCACATATTTCAGGAGATGTGTGAAGTCCAGAGACATGGTTAAGTACCAAGAGAACAGTCCTGACATGTAAGCGCAAGAATCCGATTTCTCCCATATTGTTCGGGAGAAATGTGCGTAGTTCTCATGTGCATTTCCGGAGCAAGCGTGGGGTTTCTCACAATACTCGAGGGAGAAACAATCATATATTTCCTCATTCACAGTGCAACGGCCTCCAAATGTATCACCAACATTGTAAAAGCCAAGGGTAGACACCAGCAAAATGAACAGCAGCATCATGTTGACACAACAAAGGAGTTAAATACTTATTGTCACGACTTCGGCCGAAGTGTTGCAATGAGGCGAGTGTTGCAGTGAATTGGCCCAGCGTCGTCCGGGTTAGCGTCTTGTAAGCAGTCTATAGACAAGCATGCCATGAAATCAAATTAGTGTACCCTCAGGACCAGCTCAGGACTGCGGACGCCTCCTAGCGATCGTGTAGGCTGTAACGCACAGACAGGAAACTGAAACAGAAACAATGACGCTTGTAAAGTGCCTTTTTTAATTAAAACAAAACAACCACATTTATCTTTCACACATTTCAAAACCTTAAGTGGTAGTTTTATTTTCTCAAGAATTGCCACACCTTTACTTCTGGATGTAAATGACGCAGTCTTACCTGCCATTGCACTTTAACCAACCAATATGCAGACTAAATCCTACTATAAAGACAGGAAGGTACCTTTCCCAATGGATTGAACTCTCCTCATTCTCACTAAGCCTAAACAAACTATATGAACCCAAACTACACTACACCTGAAAAATAGACATGTAAAGTTCCAAAAGGGGGTTTCCCACTAGTTAACATGCAGGCGATTTCAACTCTCCAATGTAGACTCTGAAGTCTGCATAACCACTCTATAGATTAATAATTCATACATATGAAAATTAATTAAGGAGATTGAGGCTCATCCACCTAAGACAAAGCATGGGCACCAATATAGATTCACACAGATCTCAGTCTGAGCTATGGTGGCAGTTATAGTAGCAAGAAAAAATATTATATACACTGCTCAAAAAAATAAAGGGAACACTAAAATAACACATCCTAGATCTAAATGAATGAAATAATCTTATTAAATACTTTTTTTCTTTACATAGTTGAATGTGCTGACAACAAAATCACACAAAAATAATCAATGGAAATCCAATTTATCAACCCATGGAGGTCTGGATTTGGAGTCACACTCAAAATTTAAAGTGGAAAACCACACTACAGGCTGATCCGACTTTGATGTAATGTCCTTAAAACAAGTCAAAATGAGGCTCAGTAGTGTGTGTGGCCTCCACGTGCCTGTATGACTTCCCTACAACGCCTGGGCATGCTCCTGATGAGGTGGCGGATGGTCTCCTGAGGACTCTCCTCCCAGACCTGGACTAAAGCATCCGCCAACTCCTGGACAGTCTGTGGTGCAACGTGGCGTTGGTGGATGGAGCGAGACATGATGTCCCAGATGTGCTCAATTGGATTCAGGTCTGGGGAACGGGCGGGCCAGTCCATAGCATCAATGCCTTCCTCTTGCAGGAACTGCTGACACACTCCAGCCACATTAGGTCTAGCATTGTCTTGCATTAGGAGGAACCCAGGGCCAACCGCACCAGCATATGGTCTCACAAGGGGTCTGAGGATCTCATCTCGGTACCTAATGGCAGTCAGGCTACCTCTGGCGAGCACATAGAGGGCTGTGCGGCCCCCCAAAGAAATGCCACCCCACACCATGACTGACCCACAGCCAAACCGGTCATACTGGAGGATGTTGCAGGCAGCAGAACGTTCTTCACGGCGTCTCCAGACTCTGTCACGTGCTCAGTGTGAACCTGCTTTCATCTGTGAAGAGCACAGGGCGCCAGTGGCGAATTTGCCAATCTTGGTGTTCACTGGCAAATGCCAAACGTCCTGCACGGTGTTGGGCTGTAAGCACAACCCCCACCTGTGGACGTCGGACCCTCATACCACCCTCATGGAGTCTGTTTCTGACCGTTTGAGCAGACACATGCACATTTGTGGCCTGCTGGAGGTCATTTTGCAGGGCTCTGGCAGTGCTCCTCCTGCTCCTCCTTGCACAAAGGCAGAGGTAGCGGTCCTGCTGCTGGGTTGTTGCCCTCCTATGACCTCCTCCACGTCTCTTGATGTACTGGCCTGTCTACTGGTAGCGCCTCCATGCTCTGGACACTACGCTGACAGACACAGCAAACCTTCTTGCCACAGCTCGCATTGATGTGCCATCCTGGATGAGCTGCACTACCTGAGCCACTTGTGTGGGTTGTAGACTCCGTCTCATGCTACCACTAGAGTGAAAGCACCGCCAGCATTCAAAAGTGACCAAAACATCAGCCTGGAAGCATAGGAACTGAGAAGTGGTCTTTGGTCACCACCTGCAGAACCACTCCTTTATTGGGGGTGTCTTGCTAATTGCCTATAATTTCCACCTGTTGTCTATTTGCACAACAGCATGTGAAATTTATTGTCAATTAGTGTTGCTTCCTAAGTGGACAGTTTGATTTCACAAAAGTGTGATTTCCTTGGAGTTACATTGTGTTGTTTAAGTGTTCCCTTTATTTTTTTGAGCAGTGTATATATACACACACACACACACACACACACACAGTTGAAGTCTGAAATTTACATACACTTAGGTTGGAGTCATTAACTAGTTTTTCAACCACTCAACAAATTTCTTGTTAACAAAATATCGTTTTGGCAAGTCGGTTAGGACATCTACTTTGTGTATGACACAAGTAATTTTTCCAACAATTGTTTACAGACAGATTATTTCACTTATAATTCACTATCACAATTCCAGTGGGTCAGATGTTTACATACACTAAATTGACTGTGCCTTTAAACAGCTTGGAAAATTCCAGAAAATTGTCATGCTTTAGAAGCTTCTGATATACATCATTTGAGTCAATTGGAGGTGTACCTGTGGATGGATTTCAAGGCCTACCTTCAAACTCAGTGCCTCTTTACTTGACATCATGGGAAAATCTAAAGAAATCAGCAGAGACCTCAGAAAAAGAAATTGTAGACCTCCAAGTCTGGTTCATCCTAGGGAGAAATTTCCAAATGCCTGAAGGTACCACATTCATCTGTACAAACAATAGTATGCAAGTATAAACATCATGGGACCACACCAGAGCAACAGCAAAGGACCTTGTGAAGATGCTGGAGGAAACGGGTACAAAAGTAAAACGAGTCCTATATCGACGTAACCTAAAATTCCGCTCAGCAAGGAAGAAGCCACTGCTCCAAAACCGCCATAAAATAGCCAGATTACGGTTTGCAACTGCACACGGGACAAAGATTGTGCTTTTTGGAGAAATGTCCTCTAGTCTGATGAAACAAAAATGCAGCTGTTATGTTTAGAGGAAAAAGGGGGATGCTTGCAAGCCGAAGAACACCATCCCAACCGTGAAACGTGGGTGGCAGCATCATGTTGTGGGGGTGCTTTGCTGCAGGAGGGACTGGTGCACTTCACAAAATGGATGGCATCATGAGGGAGCAAAATGATGTGGATATATTGAAGCAACATCTCAAGATATCAGTCAGGAAGTTAAAGCTTGGTCGCAAATGGGTCTTCCAAGTGGACAATGAACCCAAGCATACTTCCAAAGTTGTGGCAAAATAGCTTAAGGACAACAAAGTCAAGGTATTGGAGTGGTCATCACAAAGCCCTGACCTCAATCCTATAGAAAATTTGTGGGCAGAACTGACAAATCGTGTGCGAGCAAGGAGCCTACAAACCTGACTCAGTTACACCAGCTTTGTCAGGAGGAATGGGCCAAAATTCACCTAACTTATTGTGTGAAGCTTGTGGAAGGCTACCTGAAACGTTTGACCCAAGTTAAACCAATTTAACGGCAATGCTAACAAATACACTCAATTAGTATGTAAACTTCTGACCCACTGGGAATGTGATGAACGAAATAAAAGCTGAAATAAATCACTCTACTATTATTCTGACATTTCACATTCTTAAAATAAAGTGGTGATCCTCACTGACCTAAGTCAGGGAATTTTTACTAGGATTAAATGTCAGAATTGTGAAAAAGTTTTTAAATGTATTTGGCTAAGGTGTATGTGAAATTCCGAGATGACCAAAAACCATTGAGGTTTATCGCAGAGCCCCAATCTATTCTGATGCCTGACATATCGCCAGGTGATAGGCCTAAACATTTTTTTTTAAATGTCAGTGACATAGGAGTGTAGGCACTAGGCAGCTAATTTAGGTTCTGAACAATCTAATTGAGTTGTTTGTGTTTGATTAAATCTTCAGAGTTATGCAGAAGTATTAAGGCCTACCTAAAAGGCAGTTGACCTTATTTTAAAAAGATAGTCTTCCTCTCACCTACACACCCCAACCACTAGCACGTACTCTGTCATATTTGATTCACAGTCCAGCTGAGAAAGTCCACTCCAGGTGTCGGAAACTGAACGTTTGATTTAAAGAAAAAGTATGTCTGTTTAGGAGCTAGAAAATTGTTAGCGGAATGGTCCTGATCCAAGAACATGTCAGGATGCTGTAGGAACATATCATCTCTCTGCGGTCGTGATCTCAGAGCTGTGGTTTGTTTTTCTCTGGCTTCACTGGAGGAAATCAAGCAGCTCCATTTGTGAATTGACCAGTTAAGACTGGACTTTGTGTAACAATGTAAATGCACCACCAACAGGGCTTAGTGGAGCACTTCACATAGGCTATGTTATTGTGTATTGCTTCATCATCCAGAAGGAAAGGCGGGAGAACACCTCACTCCTGCGTTCTTATCAAGAGTTCTTGTCACTATTTGTTTATTTTCCTTTCAGCTTTCCTTCACAAATGAATTGGTTCAGTACTTTATCTGTAAAGATAAACACATCTCTTTCCTTCTCCAAAGGGCTTAAGAAACCATAAAAAAGGTGTATCATATCCATAACAAATGTGATATCAATGCTGTTTTCCATTTCCAATCACTCAGTATAGCTGAAACTGCTCTACTCAGCAGGCATCAAATAAGCAGTGTTACAATTACTTTGGCTTAACTCTTTGGATAGCCTACTCTTTGGCCAACAGTCATTGCTTTAAACCTCATTGGGGCTTCTAGTTATATACCTAACCACACACTGTTTGGCACCCTTACTACTTTCCCCCTGAGTCAATACATTTTAGAAAGACCTTTGGCAGCGATTACTGCTGTGTCTTTTTAGGTATGTCACATAAGCGCTTTGCACACCTGTATTGTGCAATATTTGCCCATTATTCTTAACTTATTCAAGCTCTGACGGTGTTGTGGATCATGGCTAGACAGCAATTTAAGTCTTGCCATAAGTTTTCAAGCAGATTTCAGGCCACTCGGGAACATTCACTGTCTTGGTAAGCAACTCCAGTGTAGATTTGGCATTGTCTTGTAGGTTATTGTCCTGCTGAAAGGTGAATTCCTCTCCCAGTGTCTGGTGTAAAGCAGACTGAAACATCCATTCCGAAAAACTCCCCAGTCTTTGCCGATGTCAAGCATACCCATAACATGATGCAGCCACCACCAGACTTGAAAATTAGACCGTTACTGTGATGTGTTGTTGGATTTGCCTTAAACACAAGGCTTTGCATTTAGGCCAAAAAGTCTATTCCTTTGCTGTTTTTTTTGCAGTATTACTTTAGTGGCTAGTTGCATTCAAGATGCATGTTTTGGTATATTTTGATTCTGTATATATTTATAGTTATTTTCATTCTGTCATTTAGGTTATTATGGGGTCACTACAATGTTGTTGATCCAGAATCAGTTTCCTCCCATCACAGCTATTGGACTCTGTAGCTATTTTAAAATCACAAATGGCCTCATGGTGACATTCCTAAGCAGTTTCCTTCCTGTCCTGCAGCTCAGTTCAGAAGGACAACTGCATCTTTGATCTCTCTGCGTGGTTAAATAAATCCACAGTATAATTATTAATTTAAAGATCTGTCCAATGTCTGATTTGTTATTGTTACCCATCTACCAATTCAAAATTTGATAGAGGAAGGAGTAGTCATAAAAAAATCATAATAATGTAAACACCCATGTAACTTATGTGATTTGTTTTGTCAAATGTTTGTCCTGAACTAATTTATGCTTGCCTAAACAAATGGGGGTGAATACTTATGCAACGACTATTTTAGTTATTGAATTTCTATTAATTAGTAAAAAAATATTTTCAATTTGACATGGACTTTTGTGTAGATCAAAAAGCTTCACATTTACCATTACCATCTCGTGAGAACATTGACATTTTATAGTACCAGTGCAACCTGAGATGCTCTCCCGTGGACTAACAATGACACCTTAGCACGCTGAGCATTTATGCGGGCTGGGTCCACAAGCTGTTGGCACAGCTGTATTGATCATTTTGTTCGCTAATGATTTTACTTTTGCCAACAGTACCAGGGGCGTCATGCGCCCATTATTTTACGTGAGGATGGATGTGGGGTGTTTGGAGAATTGTGCATTTTTCAAACACCTGAAACAGAGCCATAAACACCTGGAATCCATAATCATTACTCCCAATTAGAGGTCGACCGATTTAATCGGAATGGACGATTTTAATTAGGGCCGATTTCAAGTATTCATAACAATCGGTAATCAGCATTTTTGGAGACCGATTATGGCTGATAACATTGCACTCCACGAGGAGACTGCGTGGCAGGCTGACTACCTGTTATGCGAATGCAGCAAGGAGCCAAGGTAAGGTGCTAGCTAGCATTAAACTTATATTAGAAAAGACAATCAATCTTAATATAATCACTAGTTAACTACACATGGTTGACGATATTACTAGTTTATCTCGCTTGTCCTGCGTTGTACATAATCGATGCGGTGCCTGTTAATTTATCAGAGCCTACTTCGCCAAACGGGATATTTAACAAGCGCATTCGCGAAAAAAGCACTGTCGTTGCACCAATGTGTACCTAACCATAAACATCAACGCCTTTCTTTAAAATCAATACACAAGTATATATTTTTAAATCTGCATATTTAGTTAATATTGCCTGCTAACATGAATTTCTTTTAACTTGGGAAATTGTGTCACTTCTCTTGCGTTCTGTGCAACAGAGTCAGGGTATATGCAGCAGTTTGGGCCACCTGGCTCGTTGCGAACTGTATGAAGACCATTTCTTCCTAACAAAGACAGCCAACTTCGCCAAACGGGGGATGATTTAACAAAAGGGCTTTTGCAAAAAAAGCACAATAGGTACATTCGTGCAACGAACCATAAACATCAATGCCTTTCATAAAATCAATACACAGAAGTATATATTTTTTAAACCTGCATATTTAGTTAAAAGGAATTCATGTTAGCAGGCAATTTTAACTAGGCAAATTGTGTCACTTCTCTTGCGTTCATTGCACGCAGAGTCAGGGTATATGCAACAGTTTGGGCCGCCTGGCTCGTTGCAAACTAATTTGCCAGAATTTTACATAATTTTGACAGAACATTGAAGGTTGTCAATGTAACAGCAATATTTAGACTTATGGATGCCACCCGTTAGATAAAATACGGAACGGTTCCGTATTTCACTGAAAGAATAAACGTTTTGTTTTCGAAATTATCGAAATTATAGTTTCTGGATTTAACCATGTTAATGACCTAAGGCTTGTATTTCTGTGTGTTATTATTAAGTCTATGATTTGATAGAGCAGTCTGACTGAGCGGTGGTAGGCTCATAAGCATTCATTCAAACAGCACTTTCCTGCGTTTGCCAGCAGCTCTTCGCAATGCTTGCGTCACAGCGCTGTTTATGACTTCAAGCCTATCAACTCCTGAGATTAGGCTGGCAATACTAAAGTACCTATTAGAACATCCAGTAGTCAAAGATATATGAAATACAAATGGTATAGAGAAAAATAGTCCTATATTAACTACAACTTCTTACCTGGGAATATTGAAGACTCATGTTAAAAGGAACCACCAGCTTTCATATGTTCTCATGTTCTGAGCAAGGAACTTAAATGTTAGCTTTTTTACATGGCACATATTGCACTTTTACATTCTATTCCAACACTGTGTTTTTGCATTATTTAAACCAAATAGAACATGTTTCATTATTTATTTGAGACTAAATAGATTTTATTGATGTATTATATTAAGTTAAAATAAGTGTTCATTGTTCATTCAGTATTGTTGTAATTGTCATTTTATATATATATATATATATATATATATATATAAATAAATTGGCCGATTTAATTGATTATATAATTATTTATATATCGGCTTTTTTTGGTCCTGCAATAGTCGGTATCGGTGCTGAAAAATCAATCTGTCGACCTCTACTCCCAATACCATGTAAAATAAATATATATATATTCTTCTGCGTAGGTTATCTAAGCATTTACCTGTTAAATTGTCATTTAAATCAAGTACTTTTCTTTATCTAACCAAACCTCTTGAGCTGTCTGCATCCTCCTGACTGATGGTTCTTTTAAAAATGTAAGAAACTAAATATGCTTCTCTGCATCTCTGCGGGTAAAATATTGAAAGGAATGTTGTCTTATTCAGTACATTTAGTAATCGCTTGCTTTTCTAAAGTTTAGCAATCTTGCCAGCAGACATGCATGCTAAGATAGATAGACAAGCTACTCTAACTTGATAGCCTGAAATGGCTTTGTATCTAGTTTTGAGGTTGTAAGATGGGTTCCCAATCTAGCTGGTTAGCTAAAGCCAACTTCATAAAATTGCTAGGTGGCTAGTATTACGGAGAAACAAAACATTTGTTTGATTTATTCATCAAGAAGGAATCAATAGGCTACATAGCTTGATCAGATTAATTTACAAACATACCTATTACCTATCACTGGCAGCTAAAATCAAATCAACTGCAGTGTGTCACTCTCTCCTCCCCTGACGATACTGCATCCACTAGAGTATCTAGCATCCTGCCTAGGCATCTCTTTTGCTCTGTGCACCTTGGAAGGAACCACTTACTGGGGGGAGTACTCTTTGCCTGGTCCAGTCAGTGTGCCCCCTCAGCAAAATACAGACAATAGATTTTTGTTGTTGTTGTAAGTAATTATGATAAAACATGGGCTTAATTATGTTTAGTAATTAATTGAACATCTGAAAAATGTAAAAACAGGACATCTGAGGGGGCAGTGCCTGTGGGCATGACAACACTGTGCACTACGCTAGAGTTAAGTGGATATACTGAATAACATAGCAAGGAGTCATCCACACTGACATTTGTATAGCGGTATGGTCTGTATTCAGGCCTAAACATTGGTATGCAACAGCTGCTGTAACACTGACCAGAGCTTGAGCCATACAAATGCAAATAGATCATGATCTGAGAGATTAGGCTTCATAGTGGCCATTGCTGGTGTGTGTAATGGCCAGAAGAGAACATGATCGTGTACAACGATTACTAGTACCAAACCATGTAGGCCTTAACTGGGGATTTGGGAATTCTTCTTTGGTGTTTGTAAAAAAAGAAAAAAAAAACGTATGTAGATTTGCCATGCTTTTTGATCTGGATCAGGAGTTAATTCCTCACCTTCTTATACCAAAGATTTAAAGCTTTCTATTCAGACTGATGCCAAGTGCATAGCTTTTGTATTAGTCTTACAATTGTAGTCCAAAAAATATAAATACAACTTCAATAGTAGATTATAAAAGTATATTTTGCAAGGAATGGTACCAGCTCTGACCTCCTAGTCTAGGGCTGGGTGATATGGCCAAAATATCATATCACAATATTTTTCACAAAATATTTGACAGTTTTGAATAATACAAGTTTTAATTATTCAGGACCCTAGTGTGGCAACATAAATTCTAAGTGATTTTCAATGGGGCATTCGCCATTCTGATTTGTTTTATACTGTTCAGTCCAACTTCAACCCCCCAAATAATTAAGCATTTTATTAAATGTCTGCACTTTTGTTATCATTTCAACACTTTCAGGTAGGACTGCATGATGTATATGGCCTAAAGTTGTTCCAACTGTTTAAATCATGGGAATATAATGATTATTGTAATTCGATAGTTGATATAGTCGGCTGCACTTTGAATACATTGTTTGACGTCACAAGAACAGGAAGCCAGGGAGAAATTGGGAAAGGGTAGGAACCGAAGTGTTAGTCAGTGTTTCCTTGGGGACTGTATACAATGTTATATTTTTAATGTATATTCTCAATTCAGGTAGATAGCTAGCTAACATATTCATGTTTTGCTTTTTCCTCTTTGATTTAGAAGATACCATTCCACAAACATACTGATTTAGGCTTACACCAGCACTGGTATCAGGCTATATTTTAGTTAGCTACATTTGTGCTGACTCTGATTTTACAGCTAGCTAGCCAGCTACCTAGCGATTTAGCATTAGTGGCTAACAATGTATTTTTGCCACAACTTGCTAAGAAAAGACAAACTAGCTGTTTGCAGACCAACTAATAGTGTATTTTTTTTTAAACAACTATTTGACCAATGTCGCTTCAACTATTTGTATTCCTTTTTTTCTTTTTTTTCTGTAAGCTCAGTTTCTCTAGAGATAAATCAGATCAAGCACTAACTGTGATGAAGTTTCCAACAGGCCAATATTCTACGTAGTTTAGCACAGAAAACATGGTAATTAACTGCAATGACCATAGTCCATTGCGTGCCTACTTGTTCGGTCTGTGTTACTTTTACACCTACTAGGTTAGGTTAGTGTGGGGCAGACAGAGGTAGAGAAGAGACCGAAGACTGCTCGATTGAGAGGGATGGAGAGCAGTTGCTTCGAGGTATCTCTACATGAAAATACATGATCTAAGTGATTGATAGTTGGTATTAAGTCTAATTTACTTTGAATAACTACTAAAATAGTGATTTGTCAGACAGCATAGGCAGCAGCTCTATAGAGATGACTTCAAATGAAATAATAGTACTCAAATAAAACTAATCTAATCAGTGCATAAAATAAACTTTGTTTCACCAGCCACTGTGGCGGGTAGATTTAAAAATCTACAGGCCAATCAGATTTTTTTTTTAACAGCCCCCAAAAACACTTGCTGCTACAATTACACCCACAAAACACAAAAAAACATAAGCAAATGTATTACTAATAAGATGAAACTAATGTGGTATGTTGAATAAAACATTTTTTGTAACCGGAGTCTTTTAACCAAAATATCACATGACAAATGTTCAACTGTGGTGGGAGGTTACCATGGTAACGTGACTGGAGTCATGTTTGTGCCTGTGAGATTGTCTGACTAGTAGAAGCTTCCTTAGCAGTTGAAACTCAAACATAGAAAAACAACCTAGCTTGTGAACAAAACAATGTAAATAGCCAAGAAACACAAGGACTTCTGTGTGTTATGTACGTCTATAGTGTACAGTGGCAAGAAAAAGTATGTGAACCCTTTGGAATTTTCTGGATTTCTGCATAAATTGGTCATAAAATGATCTGCTCTTCATCTAGGTCACAACAATAGACAAACAGTCTGCTTAAACTAATAGCAATGTTTTCATGTCTTTATTGAACACAGTGTAAACATTCACAGTGCAGGGTGGAAAAAATGTATTTAATAACTGGTTGACCCTCCTTTGGCAGCAATAACCTCAACCAAATGTTTTCTGTAGTTGTGGATCAGACAGACCTGCACAACGGTCAGGAGGAATTTGACCATTCCACTTTACCAAACTGTTTCAGTTCAGCAATATTGCATTTTACATTTTAGTCATTTAGCAGACGCTCTTATCCAGAGCAACTTACAGTAGTGAATGCATACATTTCATAAATTTTTTTCCCCCCCCGTACTGGTCCCCCGTGGGAATCGAACCCACAACCCTGGTGTTGCAAACACCATGCTCTACCAACTGAGCCACACGGGACAACCCACGAGATAACCCAATTCTTGGTATATCTGGTGTGAACTGCTCTCTTGAGGTCATGCCACAGCATCTCAATCGGGTTGCAGTCAGGACTCTCCAGAAGTGTTATTTTCTTCTGTTGAAGCCATTCTGTTGATTTACTTCTGTGTTTTGGGTCCTGTTGCATCACCCAACTTCTGTTGAGCTTCAATTGGCAGATATCCTTACATTCTCCTCAAACTTGGAATTCATTTTTCTGTTGATGTTAGCAAGCTGTCCAGACCCTGAGGCAGCAAAGCAGCCCCAAACCATGATGCTTCCTCCCCCATACTTTACAGTTGTGATGAGGTTTTGATGTTGGTGTGCGGTGCCATTTTTTTTTCTTTACACATGGTGTTGTGTGTTCCTTCCAAACAACTCAACTGTAGTTTCATCTGTCCACAGAATATTTTGCCAGTAGTGCTGTGGAACATCCAGGTGCACTTTTGCAAACTTCAGACGTGCAACAATGTTTTTTTTGGACAGCAGTGGCTTCTTCTGTGGTGTCCTCCGATGATCACCATTCTTGTTTAGTGTTTTACGCATCGTAGACTCGTCAACAGAGATGTTAGCATGTTCCAGAGATTTCTTTAAGTCTTTAGCTGACTTTCTAGGATTCTTCTTAACCTCATTGAGCATTCTGCGCTGTGCTCTTGCAGTCATCTTTGCAGGACGGCCACTCCTAGGGAGAGTAGCAACAGTGCTGAACTTTCTCCATTTATAGACAATTTGTCTTACCGTGGACTGATGAGCATCAAGGATTTTAGAGATACTTTTGTAACCCTTTCCAGCTTTATGCAAGTCAACAATTCTTAATCTTAGGTCTTCTGAGATCTCTTTTGTTCGAGGCATAGTTCACATCAGGCAATGCTTCTTGTGAATAGCAAACTCCATTTTTTTTAATAGGGCAGGGAAGCTCTAACCAACATCTCCAATCTTATCTCATTGATTGGACTCCAGGTTAACTGACTGACTCCAATTAGCTTTTGGAGAAGTCATTAGCCTAGGTGTTCACATACATTTTCTAACCTACACTGAATGTTTAAAATGTATTCAATATAGACAAGAAAAATACAATAGTGTGTTATTAGTTTAAGCACGCTATGTTTGTCTATTGTTGTGACTTAGATGAAGATCAGATCAAATTTGATGACCAATTTATGCAGAAATCTAGGTAATTCCAAAGGATTCACATACTTTCTTGCCACTGAATGTACTCTGTAGAAACCGGAGCGAAGTATGGAACGTCGTTTGGGTCTTTGCGTGTCAAAAAAGATACACGTCAAATAACACTATTTGACGGGTCAAATAAGCTTTTAATTTGACATGACAAATAATACTGTTCTATTATAGAATGTTGTGTGTTCTGAATTTGCACGTGAAAGCCAAGCACCACCACTATCAGTAGCACTGTCAAAGCTGTACAGAAAAGTCTGCAAACACCGCCCACGAACAATGTGTATACAATACCGCGTTGATGATGATGATGATGATGATAAAGCATTATTTGTTTGACCGCAACTTCTGGGGCAGCTAGCTAGCTAGCACCAATACAACCAGACTGAAAACAATGACCAGTACAAACTGCAGTCATTTTCATTATTCTTAGCAATGATTTAGGAATCCTTGTAAGTATTGTTGTTCGCCTATTGAAATTGAATTTCAGTTCATGAAAATAATAGCTAAATAACTTAACCCTGTTGCCCAAAGCTAACGTTATAAGCAGCCAGCTAGTTTTATCTGGATAGTGAGGCTCGACCGGACCGGGTTATGTGTTTTGACGCTTGCCCCAAAAAGGATTAGGGGCGGCAGGTAGCCTAGTGGTTAGAGCGTTGGACTAGTAACCGAAAGGTTGCAAGATGAAATCCCCGAGCTGACAAGGTAAAAATCTGTTGTTCTGTCCCTGAACAAGGCAGTTAAACCACTGTTCCTAGGCCGTCATTGAAAATAAGAATTTGTTCTTAACTGACTTGCCTAGTTAAAGGTAAAATACTTTATTTTTTAAGGATTCGAGGCACTTGCGGTTTGCCTTCAAAAAAGAAGTACCTCTTTGAAAGTGAGGCAGAAGGTTACAATTGGTGAAATCATGCCATATTTAGACTAGATCATGTTAAACAATGTTGGAATGTGAAGCAATGAAATGGGGTATCAGTCTACTCGGTGACACCCACAGAATACAACTGAGAAGAGTTTACGCAAATATTAGCGTTGTAGCTCTTATCGCGGGACTGTGACTGTGTGAAATCACCTCCTCAGTCACCTGTACAGCTTTACCGAAGGATTGGGGATCGATGAAATGGGGTATCAGTCTACTCCATACCAAAGATATTTTTTTCCCCAACGTCCTCCTCAGAGTTATGAGACTCCAACATCCGCGCGGTTTTGTTTTTCCTCGGGAATAGTGTTCAAAACACATAGGTTGACAATAAATGTGGCTCAATTCAGTTGTTTCAGAGTCCCGCAATAAGAGCTATGACGCTAACGTTCTCTGGGTGTTACTGAGTAGACTGTCATTGAGCCACAATCCACAGGTAAGGCTGTACAGTGAAATACGTATGCCCCCAATGCAATTCTAAAGTATAATACATCCAGTGTGATTTCAACAGATTTGTCAAATTAACAAATTGTCTTTTGTAGATTTTATATACCAGTCCAACCTCGTTTAGCATGAGCTATTCAATTATGGCATAATTCTACTATTTGTAATAATTTGCATCACTGTCAATGACACTTATTTTGAAGGCTAGCCGCAAAGTCCACTATTGTGGCTAGCTTCACATAGATGGGTCCGACCACCATTAATCAAATAAGAACTGTCTTATAAATTAGGGTTATTTTAGATGACGCTACTGAAACAGATTGTCATTTTGCTATGTTTCTGGGGAACATTGTTTGCATCCATGAGCAAGCTAGGTTTTTTTTTTATTTTTTATGACCAGCACTGTAGGTGCGCGAGACAACTTTACCAGCATCAGGGCAAAACATATCAATGAATCGTTGTGACATATGAAATACGAGTGATTGTGTAATAACTACGTAAATTAATGAACGTGTTATTGTGACGTGCAGTCATATTCAGGTCCTGACTGGTCAACAACCTTATTTGGCACGCCAAATAGTGCTATTTGACATGCAAAGACCCAAACAGCATTCCATAGCTAAGCCATAAGGGAGACTAGGCATCTACCACCATCAGATTAGGAGTTGCAATGTAGCCTGTTTTGTCCACCCACTTTGGTTCTGAAATCACCCACTAATTAACTTGTCATTTTTGGAGATTTTGTTTGAGCTAGTAATGTATCAATATTTATCATTTGACAAAATGTAGCTATAAATCTCAAAATCGTTTTGACTGTTTAGAAAATGTTTACGTAGTGATCTTCTCTCGCTTCAGCCATGCAGTGCGCCTCACAAAAGTGATTGATGTCCTCATTATGACATTTTCGACTTTACCCTGTATATCTAAAAATGACTATATACACTGATTGTTTAAACTACCAAAACTATTGCTGATGGTGAACCTGAACAACCATAATAAAATCTATTGTAAGCCACGTTCAACAGTTATAGCCAGATGACAGTTGTCCTCGGGTAGCTTACTTTTATGAAGCCATTTTAGCATTTGAATGCAGAAGGTGCCGCGCAAATGTGCAAGATCAGGAACAGGCCGCCTACCTTGCTTTGGTCAGAGCTTATCGGTTGTCAGAAAATATGAGCTATTTTTGGAAGGCAGATGGGAATATATGTGTGAATCTGAGATTTGTAAGGCTTGAATCGATTTTCTGAATGATGCGTGCAACAATTGTATCGGTTTGGGGTCCGCGGACCAATGCATCTTAAACATTTTAATTGGGACCAATGCGTATCAGTGAATCGTTACATCCCTAGAGAGCAACCAACAAATGTAAATGCCTGGAGTTTGCAAAACTGCATTGGCACTTGGATTGGAACCTGTGCTCCGGTGAGATTATATGAATATAGAGGTCTTTGGCCATATACCAGTGGTGGGTTTGGCGTCAAAAGAAACCTGGTTGTCTCTGCCAGAAGCCTGAAACTTGGCCACAAGTGGATCTTCCAGCAAAACAATAACCCCAAGCACTAATCAAAGAAATGGTTAATTTCCACAAAAATCAACATTTTACAATGGGTGTCTCCGTCTCTGGACTTGCAGTAACAGGAATTGAAATGACAGGAAGCAGGAGGGAATCTGCTTCAGTAAGGAGTTTTAATCTGTTATTTAGACTAGTTGATTGATATTGTTGGTTTGATCATGTTTTTGCTAGGGCCGAGGTGGTACCAGTATCACCATACTCATTAGTATCGTGTCAAGGAAACAATGTTTCCTTTTTGTCATGGGAAATATATTGAGATACTGGTATCATCACAGCCCATGTTTTTCCCCAGTTACAGAATTTAAGTCACTTTAGCCAGCGTTGGTTTGGACGATGCTGTAGCTCACCACAACTATTTCCGCTAGCAAATACAGTATGTATGCTGTTTTTCTTTTGGAACTGAGGAAGAGTGTGTAGTTGCCTGTGTTACAGAGGAAGAAAGTTTGAATTGGAAATAGCAATCTGTTGAGCATTAGGCTACTGTCTGGTGGCCAAGGTAAAACGGCTTACAATGCTCAATTGCTCATCGTCCGCCACAATCCAAAGAAGCTCACACTGCTTTTTATAGGACTGACCACAGTTCCCAATGGATAAATGGTATTTCCAGAGCACAATCGGAACAAAGGAAAACCCCAGTCTTTAAGGTGGCCTCTATAGTTTTAACTTTTTATGGCTTTTGCTTTGCGTTTCTTTCCCCAAGACTCATTTGACTGACTCCCTGTGAGAACATAATTATTTACCCACTGACAAACAATCATGCATGGACACCAATACACACACACACACACACACACGCGCATGTTAACATAGGGCTTTGTTACCCATAGTCACAGGCATTACTTTAGGACTAAATCTCATATAAGCTGATGTGAAATGCTTGTTGTTTGACCGACTGCCAAGTGGATAAGTGTTCAGATTCAAATTACTACACACTTTGTTCAGAACTTGTATAATCCACTCCCTTAGCTGATTTATGTGGAATTGTTTGAAGTTAATGGGATTGATAGTTCTGTTTCTCTTCATGGAGGTAACGTACTATGCCTCTGGACTACAATGTAGCCTGATGGCAGTCATTTCCGCATCTCAGAAGCACTAAGTTTTACCAAAACCACATCCATGGCATATAGAAAAAGCTACTTCTCTAAAACCCCATTTCTAAAATGTAGATGTCGAGATTTCCTCCCCGATATTAGCTGCTTTCATCTAATCTAAAATGAAGCAATTTGATCTGCCAGGATATCGTTGCCCAATATCCTTTGAGGATGTGGAAACGACTCATTGCAGTTGTCGTGTGTGGGCAATTCCGGATAGACTGACCTTCATGTCTTAAAGTAATGATGGACTATCGTTTCTCTTTGCTTATTTGAGCTGTTCTTGCCATAATATGGATTTAGTCTTTTACCAAATAGGGCTATTTTCTGTATACCACCCCTACCTTGTCACAACACAACTGATTGGCTCAAACACAGTAAGGAAAGAAATTCCACAAATAAACTTAACAAGGCACACCTGTTAATTGAAATGCCTTCCAGGTGACTACCTCATGAAGCTGGTTGAGAGAATACCAAGCGTGTGCAAAGCTGTCATCAAGGCAAAGGGTGGCTACTTTGAAGAATCTCAAATAAAAATACATTTTGATTTGTTTAACACTTTTTTGGTTGCTACATGATTTCATGTGTTGTTTTATAGTGAAGACATCAAAACTATTATACAATGTAGAAAATAGTAAAAATAAAGAAACTCTGGAATGAGTAGGTGTGTCCAAACCTTTGGCTGGTACTGTAAGTATTCACACCCCTGAGTCAATACTTTGTAGAAGCAACTTTGGCAGTGATTACAGCTGTGAGTCTTTGTTTGTCTCTAAGAGCTTTCCACACCTGAATTGTGCAACATTTGCACATTTTATTATTTAAAAAATTCTTCAAACTCTGTGAAATTGGTTGTTAATCGTTGCTAGACAACCATTTTCCGGTCTTGCCGTAGACTTTCAAGTAGATTTAAGGCAAAACTGTCACTCGGCCACTCGGGACTATTCACTGTCTCCTTGGTTAAGAACTCCAGTGTAGATTTTGCCTTGTCATTGTCCTGCTGAAAGGTGAATTAATCTCCCAGTGTCTGGTGGAATGCAGACTGAACCAGGTTTTCCTTAGGATTTTGCCTGTGCTTAGCTCCATTCCATAAAAAAAAAAATGTTTACTGAAAAACTCCCAAGTCCTTAACGATTGCAAGCATACCCATAACATTGTGCAGCCACCATCATGATTAAAAATATGGAGGGTGGTACTAAGTAATGTGATGTTTGGGGCAAAACCAACACAAAACACTTTGTATTCAGGACAAAAAGTGAATTGCTTTGCCATATTTTTTTGTTGCATTATTACGTTAGTGCCTAGTTGCAAACAGGATGCAGGTTTTAGAATATTTTCTATTATGTACAGGCTTCTTTTCACGCTGTCAATTAGGATAGTATGGTGGAGTAACTACAATGTTGTTGATCATTTTTCCTATTACAGCCATTAAACCCTGTAACTGTTTTAAAGTCACCGTTGGCCTCATGGTGAAATCAGTGGTTTCCTTTCTCTCCGGCAACTAAGTTAGGAAGGACGCCAGTATCTTTAGAAGTGACTGGGTATATTAGTACTAGCGAGGCACCGAATTTGACATTTTTGGCCGATACCGATATCCAATATTTTCCTTGCCACAAAACCCGATACCGATATTTCATATTGTAGCGGCCTTAAGCATTCTAGTACAGTTATAGTTGAAACACACACACACTGTATTTTTTGTGGCGTCATTACGTCATCTATCTACGTTATATAAGTATGCACATCGATTTTGCACATCGACTTTGGCATTTTCAGCTAATATCTGCCGATTCCGATATTCTTTTAATATCGTGCATCCCTAAATAATAGACCATCAAAGTGTAATTATTAACTTAACCATGCTCACAGGGATATTCAGTGTCTGCCAATCTACCAATAGGTGCCGCCCTTTGCGAGGCATTGGAAAACCTCCCTGGTCTTTGGTTGAATCTGTTTGAAATTCACTGCTCAAGAGAGGGACCTTACAGATCATTTTGCACAGGGATGAGGTAGTCATTCAATTATGTAGGACAGTATTTGTGCAGCTTATTATGGGTCTTTTTAAGCACATTTTACTTATTGACTCAAGACATTTCAGCTTTTCAAATGAATGTGTGTAAACTTTTTTTCTTTTCTTTTTTTACATAATTCCACTTTGACATTATGAGGTGTTGTGAATACTTTCTGAAGGCACTGTATCTACCTCAAATATCTCTGCACATTGATCTGGTACTATATATATCTCAAAAAAATAAAGGGAACACTTAAACGACACAATGTAACCCCAAGTCAATCACACTTCTGTGAAATCAAACTGTCCACTTAGGAAGCAAAACTGATTGACAATAAATTTCACATGCTGTTGTGCAAATGGAATAGACAACAGATGGAAATTATAGGCAATTAGCAAGACACCCCCAATAAAGGAGTGGTTCTGCAGGTGGTGACCACAGACCACTTCTCAGTTCCTATGCTTCCTGGCTGATGTTTTGGCCACTTGAATGCTGGCGGTGCTTTCACTCTAGTGGTAGCATGAGACGGAGTCTACAACCCACACAAGTGGCTCCGATAGTGCAGCTCATCCAGGATGGCACATCAATGCGAGCTGTGGCAAGAAGGTTTGCTGTGTCTGTCAGCGTAGTGTCCAGAGCATGGAGGCGCTACCAGGAGACAGGCCAGTACATCAGGAGACGTAGAGGAGACCGTAGGAGGGCAACAACCCAGCAGCAGGACCGCTACCTCCTGCCTTTGTGCAAGGAGGAGCAGGAGGAGCACTGCCAGAGCCCTGCAAAATGACATCCAGCAGGCCACAAATGTGCATGTGTCTGCTCAAACGGTCAGAAACAGACTCCATGAGGGTGGTATGAGGGCCCGACGTCCACAGGTGGGGGTTGTGCTTACAGCCCAACACCGTGCAGGACGTTTGGCCTTTGCCAGAGAACACCAAGATTGGCAAATTCGCCAATGGCGCCCTGTGCTCTTCACAGATGAAAGCAGGTTCACACTGAGCACATGTGACAGACGTGACAGAGTCTGGAGATGCCGTGGAGAACGTTCTGCTGCCTGCAACATCCTCCAGCATGACCGGTTTGGCGGTGGGTCAGTCACGGTGTGGGGTGGCATTTCTTTGGGGGGCAGCACAGCCCTCCATGTGCTCGCCAGAGGTAGCCTGACTACCATTAGGTACCGAGATGAGATCCTCAGACCCCTTGTGAGACCATATGCTGGTGCAGTTGGCCCTGGGTTTCTCCTAATGCTAGACCTCATGTGGCTGGAGTGTGTCAGCAGTTCCTGCAAGAGGAAGGCATTGATGCTATGGACTGGCCCGCCCGTTCCCCAGACCTGAATCCAATTGAGCACATCTGGGACATCATGTCTCGCTCCATCCACCAACGCCACGTTGCACCACAGACTGTCCAGGAGTTGGCGGATGCTTTAGTCCAGGTCTGGGAGAAGATCCCTCAGGAGACCATCCGCCACCTCATCAGGAGCATGCCCAGGCATTGTAGGGAGGTCATACAGGCACGTGGAGGCCACACACACTACTAAGCCTCATTTTTACTTGTTTTAAGGACTTTAAATCAAAGTTGGATCAGCCTGTAGTGTGGTTTTCCACTTTAATTTTGAGTGTGACTCCAAATCCAGACCTCCATGGGTTGATAAATTGGATTTCCATAGATTATTTTTGTGTGATTGTGTTGTCAGCACATTCAACTATGTAAAGAAAAAAGTATTATTTCATTCATTCAGATCTAGGTTGTGTTATTTTAGTGTTCCCTATTATTATTTTTTGAGCAGTATGTGTGTGTGTGTGTGTGTGTGTGTGTGTGTGTGTATATATATATATATATATATATATATATATATATATATATATATATATATATATACACACACACACACACACACACACATATATATATATATATATATATATATATATATATATATATATATATATATATATATATATATATATATATATATATATATATATATATATATACATACACTCGTAAGCAAGCATTTCACGGTAAAGTCTACACCAGTTGTTTTTACCGAATGTGACGAATAAGATTTGATGTATCAGGTATTTCCTGATACAGGGTCACATTATCCTGTATATTAGTCTGCTGGGAAGGAGAAGTTTTTCCTCACACAAGATTAGCTAAACGACTCCATCACTCTGGCCTTGTTCTATTACAAGGAAGTAAGTGTTATTTTTGAGAAGTTCAAGTTACTGGTATAACGTTTATATGCTTTTATATTTTATTTACTTATACCATTGATTCTTGAAGTATATAACTTAGAAATGCCTCATGGGCTTAGTTCAACTGTCGTATCCCTTTAGAACCAATAATATAAGCTTGTTTTACTTTGTTTGTAAACAATGCAATTGTAAACCAAACACTGTACAGCCTCAACATGATTAAAACTATATTGTTGATATCATAGATGGTCAGTCCTTGCATCCTTAGTTCTGTCTATGAATTTGAGAGTGGTTACATTTCTCCAGCCCCATCCCTCATCTGTTTACCAAAACAGTGCCGGGGCAACCACTTTATTATTGTTTGAACTGCAGATTGCCTCTAAGTTTAGGGCCTATAAGGTATTCAATTGTGACTAAAAATGTGTTAATAGGTGTGTGTGTCAAGTCTCTGACTCATTGTCGAGTCACTGACTCCGGTCACATGGCTACTTGTCAGCTCCAGGAGGAAACATTATCTTGATGAGGAAGGCTGCTGTTGTCAGTCTGTGCCTGCTAGTGTGAGAGAGAGCATCTGGGTTAACTACAACACAGCCAGTAATGGTGCTGTAATTGCGGCTTTCTTTCTCTTCCTCTTTTTTTCTTTCTTTCACTTTGTCTGGTTCCTGGTTCCCCCTCCCTCACAGCGGCATTCAGATGCATCACGATGTCAGCGGTGGCTCCCCTGCAGTAAGCAGACAAAGGTACAGTATACGTTTTATTTAATTTGTCCTTCTCTCTACAGTCTCAGTGGTGACTTGGACGTTTTCATACCTAACTTGTCCCATTTCTGTTTTCATTAGATTTTTTCATTTGACCAACTTGACATTAGAGGTCGACCGATTATGATTTTTCAACACCGATACCGTTACCGATTATTGGGCGGCCAAAAAGGCCGATACCGATTTTAATCGGCCATTTTGTATTTGTAGTAATGACAATTGCAACAATACTGAATGAACACTTATTTTAACTTAATATAATACATAAATAAAATCAATTTAGCCTCAAATAAATAATGAATCATGTTCAATTTGGTTTAAATAATGCAAAAACAAAGTGTAGGAGAAGTAAAAGTGCAATATGTGCCATGTAAGAAAGCTAACGTTTAAGTGCCTTGCTCAGAACATGAGAACATATGAAAGCTGGTGGTTCCTTTTAACATCAGTCTTCAATATTCCCAGGTAAGAAGTTTTAGGTTGTAGTTATTATTGGAATTATAGGACTATTTCTCTCTAAGATTTGTATTTCATATACCGTAATTTCTGGACTATTAAGCGCACCTGAATATAAGCCGCACCCACTGAATTTTAAAAAAAAGTATTATTTTGAACATAAATAAGCCGCACATGTCTATAAGCCGCAGGTGCCTACCGGTACATTGAAACAAATGAACTTTACACAGGCTTTAACAAAACACGGCTTGTAACAAAAATAAATAGGCTTTAACGAAACACGGCTTGTAACAAAAATAAATAGGCTTTAACGAAACACGGCTTAAAATAAAAAATTAGCTGTAAGCTTTAGTTGTCTTTTTGCACTGAGTCAATTCCTCACGCTGCTGTTTCCAACGTCTTATCATCGACTCATTAAGACCAAGCTCCCGTGCAGCAGCTCTATTTCCTTTTCCAACAGCCAGATCAATCGCCTTCGACTTGAAAGCTGCATCATATGCATTTCTCTGTGTCTTTGCCATGATGAGGGTGACAAAATGACTACCGTAATCAGAGAATGATGGGAAGTTTGAGAGCGCTCGATTTAATCGAAACCGTAAACAAAAAAGTTGTTTGACCTTAACCCGTTCGGCAATTTCATTGGTCTAATGAAAGCTTCATGCCGCCAAAAAACTGAGCACGTCGCAGAATGTGTTTTTTTGAAGAAAAAAGAAATTGAAAGCGGGAAAAATCCATATATTAGCCGCGTCATTGTTTAAGCCGCGAGGTTCAAAGCTGGGAAAAAAGTTGCAGCTTATAGTCCGGAATTTACGGTACTTTTGACTATTGGATGTTCTTATAGGCACTTTAGTATTGCCAGTGTAACAGTATAGCTTCCGTCCCTCTCCTCGCTCCTACCTGGGCTCGAACCAGGAACACATCGACAACAGCCACCCTCGAAGCAGCGTTACCCATGCAGAGCAAGGAGAACAACTACTCCAAGTCTCAGAGCGAGTGATGTTTGAAACGCTATTAGCGCGCACCCCGCTAACTAGCTAGCCATTTCACATCGGTTACACCAGCCTAATCTTGGGAGTTGATAGGTTTGAAGGGGTGGGTATAATTTGTGGAACGTTCCAACATCTGTTCCAAAAAACGTAAGTAAAAGGTTGCCAACCAACAACTCATACAAAGTAGCAACACATACAAACCTAGCTAACTAGCTGCCAAATAGCCATCAACTCACCACGTAGCTTTTTCTTAATGTTTGTCCATAGGCAACCAGAGTGAGGACAGACATTTTTCGGAATAAACGTGACAAGTGAAAAACGCAATGAAATAGACCACTCCCTACCCGGTATCTTATTCTGCCGCTATACAACTTGGATGCCTTGTTTTTTGGCAACCTTGTTATTTAAGAAGTTTTTGGAATAGATTCCTGTTGGAACGTTCCACAAATTATACCCACCCAGCTTGAAGCACAGCGAAGAGCTGCTGGCAAAACGCACGAAAGTGCTGTTTGAATGAATGCTTATGAGCGTGCTGGTGCTTACCACCGCTCAGTCAGACTGCTCTATCAAATGCTAGACTTAATTATAATATAATAAACACACAGAAATACGAGCCTTAGGTCATTAATATGGTCTAATCCGGAAACTATCATCTCGAAAACAAAACGTTTATTTTTTTCAGTGAAATACGGAACCGTTACGTATTTTATCTAACGGGTGGCATCCCTAAGTCTAAATATTCCTGTTATATTGACAACCTTCAATGTTATGTCATAATTACGTAAACTTCTGGCAAATTAGTTCGCAACTAGCCAGGCGGCACAAACTGTTGCATATACCCTGACTCTGCGTGCAATGAACGCTAGAGATGTGACGCAATTTCATGTTAGCAGGCAATATTAACTAAATATGCAGGTTTAAAAATATATACTTGTGTATTGATTTTAAAGAAAGGCATTGATGTTTATGGTTAGGTACATTGGTGCAATGACAGTGCTTTTTTCGCAAATGCACTTGTTAAATCATCACCCGTTTGTTGAAGTAGGCTGTGATTCAATGAGAAATTAACAGGCACCACATCGATTATATGCATCGCAGGACATGTTAGATAAACTAGTAATATCGTCAACCATGTGTAGTTAACTTGTGATTATGTTAAGATTATCTTATAAAAAACGATAAAGTTTAATGCTAGCTAGCAACTTACCTTGGCTTCTTGCTGCCCTCGCGTAACAGGTAGTCAGCCTGCCATGCAGGCTCCTTGTGGAGTGCAATGTAAGGCAGGTGGTTAGAGCATTGGACTAGTAACCGAAGGTTGCAAAAACGAATCCCCCCTGAACAAGGCAGTTAACCCCCGTTCCTAGGCCATCATTGAAAATAAGAATGTGTTCTTTATCTGACTTGCCTAGTTAAATAATGGTGTAAAAAAATATATATAATCATTTTTTATAGAAAATCGGCAAATCGGTGGCCAAAAATACCGATTACCGATTGTTATGAAAATGGCCCTAATTAATCGGCCATTCCGATTAATCGGTCGACCTCTAGTACATTCTATTGATTAGTCACAGATCTGTCTATATAAGGTCCCACAGTTGACTGCATGTCAGAGCTAAACCAAGCCGTGAGGTTGAGTGAATTGTCCGTAGAGCTCCGAGACAGAATTGTGACAAGGCACAGATCTGGGGAAGGGTACCAAAAAATGTCTGCAGCATTGAAGGTCCCCAAAAACACAGTGGTCTCATTCATTCTTAAATGGAAGAAGTTTGGAACCACCAAGACTCTTCCTAGAGCTGGCTGGCCGCCCGACCAAACTGAGCGATCAGGGGAGAAGGGCCTTGGTCAGGGAGGTGACCAAGAACCAGATGGTCACTCTCACAGAGTTCCTCTGTGGAGATGGGAAACCTTCCAGAAGGACAACCATCTGCAGCACTCCACCAATCAGGCCTTTATGGTGGAGTGGCCAGACGGAAGCCACTCCTCAGTAAAAGGCACATGACAGCCCGCTTGGACTTTGCCAAAAGACACCTAAAGGACTCGGACAATGAGAAAAAAATATTCTCTGGTTTGATGAAACCAAGATTGAATTCTTTGGCCTGAATGTCAAGCATCACTTCTGTAGGAAACCTGGCACTGTCTACGTTGAAGCATGGTGTTGGCAGCATCGTGCTGTGGGGATGTTTTTCAGCGGCAGGGACTGGGAGACTAGTCCGGAGCAAGTCCGGCTTCAGGACAATTCTCTGAATGTCCTTGAGTGTCCCAGCCAGAGCACAGACTTGAACCCGATCGAACATCTCTGGAGAGACCTGAAAGAAGAATGAGGAACTCCACAAAAACATGTGTGCCAAGCTTGTAGCGTCATACCCAAGAAGACTTGAGGCTGTAATCGCTGACAAATGTGCTTCAACAAATTACTTAGTAAAAGGTCTGAATACTTATGTAAAATGTGATATTTCAGTTTTAATACTTTTTTGTAAACTTTTTTTTTCTTCTTTTTTTACCCTTTTTTTCCCAACCCAATTTCATAGTATCCAATTGGTAATTACCGTCCTGTCCCATCGCTGCAACTCCCGTATGGACTCGGGAGAGGCGAAGGTCGAGAGCCATGCTTCTTCCATAACAAAATACCTCCAAGCCACACTGCTTCTTGACATAACGCCCTCTTAACCTGTAAGCCAGCCACACCAATGTGTCGGAGGAAACACCGTACACCTGGCCACCGTGTCAGCGTGCATTGCGCCTGTCCCGTCGCACTAGTGCGCACTGGGACAGGAACATCCCTGCCGGCCAAACCCTCCCCTAACTCGGACGACGCTGGGCCAATTGTGCGCTGCCCCATGGGTCTCCTGGTCACGGCCGGCTGCGACAGAGCCTGGACTCGAACCAGGATCTCTAGTGGCACAGCTAACGCTGCGATGATGTGCCTTAGACCACTGCGCCACTCGGGAGGCCCGTTTGCAAACATTTCAAAAAACTGTTTTTGCTTTGTCATTATGGGGTGTTGTGTGTAAATTCAGGGGAAAAACTATTGAATACATTTTAGAATAAGGCTGTAACGTAACAATGTGGAAAAGGTCAAGCGGTCTGAATACTTTCCGTGTGCACTGTATGTCAGTGTAATCTGTGGTCCATACTTGTATGCCACACAATTGAAAGGCCTAAAATTGTCTCTGCTACTGAAACACAACATGTTTTATCTACAACACTTGAATTGAGGCTTTTAAGAGTTATGGGCTTGTCTTGTGGATCAAGGTTACAAAAAGCTTTTTATAGACTTGAACGATACTATTCATATTATATTATTTGTAGATATCACTACTACTGAATAACCACTCTTAACTGAGCAGCTGCTAGACTTGGCTTTGCTATTAGCGTAGTCTTATAGCTTACTGTACATTGCGTGACCCAAGTTCTATAATTTCACAGAGGGGTCATGCTGTGCAGGTCATACAGGCCTAGGAGGTGAAACTCTTATGAAATATAATGGGTATTGACTGCAGTTATTTCAAAACTGAGGAACTTGCCCTAGGGGGCCTTTTAATTGACTCTAGTGCAGACTTGTTTTCCGAGCAGGTACAAAGATTTTGACCAGAACAATAGTTTAAGTGGACACAGTGCAGATGTTAGCCCTACTTGATTCCCATGTCTGAATAATTGAAAAGCTTACTGGGAAACCTTCATTGCTCCTTTCATCAAGCAGTATTAAGTTATTTAATGGAACATGAAGGATTTGTACAGTAGTTGAAGCTCTGCCACTGGTGGCCTGAAGTTGTAAATGCCTACTCTTGAGTCACCTGTGAACTGGAACTGATATTTTAGATAATTTGTGATATTTTAAAATTGCAACACAGTGCCATATTTCGTTTTGAAAGGTTGACAGCTCTCACTGATAGATTGCATGTGCAAGAAGAGGGAATCTCAGTCATGGAGGATTTCGTCTTATTATGTTTATTTGAGTCTCCTTGACTTGTGTCTTGTTCCTTAGAAGTGTGGAAAATCCCTCCAATCCATTTATTCCATTTCTAAACAATCAGCTGTTATGATGTATCACAGGCCTTCACACTGTAGCAGTCTTCACCACTTACCTCCTTCCTGTTTTTTTACCAACTTCCCCCAGGACAAAGCTTCTCCCAGTCCTTGTATGCATACATTTTGGTGACTTGACTAAACATAGATTAGAGAAGGTGAAGACGTTACAGAGCTTTTTTCCCCCCCAGTGCTGCTCCGCGAGGGAAAGAGTGCAGAAGGCCGCAAAGGTGGCCACCGAGCGAGATGACCAAGCAGGAAATGGAGACGTCCTCTCACTTGTGTAAAGGGTTTCCTCCTCATCCACCTCTATTGCCACTTCATAGACTTAACATATATTTCTTAAAGTTATTTTTACATTTGACATTTTAGTCATTTTAGCAGACGCTCTTATCCAGAGCGTCTTACAGTAGTGAATGCATACATTTCATAACATGCATTTAAAAATTTTTTTTTTGTATTGTTACTTTTTTGTTATGTTACTGTGGTAACAACCTCGCCGCCAGGCTCAATTGCTATCTACTGTATCACTCTTAAGGGTTTCCCTTGTTCAAATCTCTGGCAGGCTGATTGTATCACGCCTGCTCCCAAAATCAAATCAAAATCAAATCAAATGTATTTATATAGCCCTTCGTATATCAGCTGAAATCTCAAAGTGCTGTACAGAAACCCAGCCTAAAACCCCAAACAGCAAGCAATGCATGTGAAAGAGGCACGGTGGCTAGGAAAAACTCCCTAGGAAAAACTCCCTAGAAAGGCCAAAAACCTAGGAAGAAACCTAGAGAGGAACCAGGCTATGAGGGGTGGCCAGTCCTCTTCTGGCTGTGCCGGGTGGATATTATAACAGAACATGGTCAAGATGTTAAAATGTTCATAAATGACCAGCATGGTCAAATAATAATAATCATTGTAGTTGTCGAGGGTGCAACAAGCACGTCCGGTGAACAGGTCAGGGTTCCGTAGCCGCAGGCAGAACAGTTTAAACTGGAGAAGCAGCATGGCCAGGTGGACTGGGGACAGCAAGGAGTCATCATGCCAGGTAGTCCCGAGGCATGGTCCTAGGGCTCAGGTCCTCCGAGAGAAAGAAAGAAAGAGAGAAAGAGAATTAGAGAGAGCATATTTAAATTCACACAGGACACCGGATAAGACAAGAGAATACTCCAGATGAAACAGACTGACCCTAGCCCCTCGGCACATAAACTACTGCAGCATAAATACTGGAGGCTGAGACAGGAGGGATCAGAAGACACTGTGGCCCCATCCGATGATACCCCCGGACAGGGCCAAACAGGCGTTCGAGGGTGCTAGGGTGCCCATCATCACGCAAACCTGTCACCATCATTACGCGCATCAGCGCTTCATTGGACCCACCTAACCTCCTCTATATCGGTCTATTCCTCAGTTTGATCCCCGTGTCAGCATTAATGTCGTTCTGTTTCCCTTGTCCAGACGCTGTCCGTGTTTTGTTTCATGTCTGTTATTTATTAAATATTCACTCCCTGTACTTGCTTCTCGTCGCCCAGCGTCTGTCCTCACAGATTGATGTCAGGCTGAAAATCAGATCCCTGAAGAAATGCCTAGTATAGGCCTTTCCACTGCACATTGATTTCCTTTCGTTGTGATTGCTGTCATTTCTGTTCTTCGCTATGTAATATGTATATCATTACTATGATCATATTATCATAATGGTTATTAGTCTCTTGCCCTGGGGTGCATAAGCCGTTTCCCGTGGTTGTGTGGTCGATGTACTTTGATCAACAGTGGGAAAAATAACTATTACTCAGCAGGGGTCTAGATTTACTAAGAGTGCATCTCAAATGGCATCCTATTCCCTACATAGCACACAACTAAGTGCAATATAGAGGGAATAGGGTGCCCTTTTGGACGTAGTCTAAGAAAGTAATATTTAAGTACATCAAGGCTTTTCTTATGGGGCAGCTTGACATAGTTGTTCGCCTCATGTCAAATAAAATGTTATTCAAATCAAACTATGTCACATGCGCCGAATACAACAAGTGTAGACCTTACCGTGAAATGCTTACTTACAAGCCCTTAACCAACAGTGCAGTTCAAGAAAGAGTTAAGAAAATATTTACCAAATAATTTAACTTTTGCTTAACACAATAAAATAACAATAACGAGGCTACATACAGGGGGTACCGCGTCAATGTGCAGGGTTAAAGGTTAGTCGAGGTAATTTGTACATGTAGGTAGGGGTGAAGTGACTATGCATAGATGATAAACTGCGAGTAGCAGAAGTGTACAAAACAAATGGGGGGGGGGGGGGGGGGTGTCAATGTAAATAGTCCCGTGGCCATTTGATAAATTTTTCAGCAGTCTTATGGCTTGGGGGTTGAAACTGTTAAGGATCCTTTTGGTCCTAGGCTTGGCGCTCCGGTACCTCTTGCCATGCAGTAGCAGAGAGCACAGTCTATGACTTGGGTGACTGGAGTCTTTGACAATTTTTTGGGGCCTTCATCTGTCACTGCCTAGTATTTAGGTCCTAGATGGCAGGAAGCTTGGCCCCAGTGATGTACTGGGCTGTACGCACTACCCTTTGTACTGCCTTACGGTCAGAGACCGAGCAGTTGACATACCAGGCGGTGATGCAACAGGTCAGGATGCTCTCGATGGTGCAGCTGTAGAACTTTTTGAGGATCTGGGGACCCATGCCAAATCTTTTCAGTCTCCTGAGGGGGAAAAGGTTTTGTCGTGCCCTCTTCACAACTGTCTTGGTGTGTTTGGACCATGATAATTTGTTGCTGATGTGGACACCAAGGAACTTGAAACTCTCGACCCGCTCCACTACAGCCCCGTCGATGTTAGAGGGCCTGTTAAGCCCGTCTTTTCCTTTCATCAACGATCAGCTCCTTTGTCTTGCTCACATTGAGGGAGAGGTTGTTATCCTGGCACCACACTGCCAGGTCGTTATCCTGGCACCACACTGCCAGGTCTCTGACCTCCTCCCTATAGGCTGTCTCATCATTGTCAGTGATCAGGCCTACCACTGTTGTGTCGTCAGCAAACTTAATGTTGGAGTTGTGAACCGGAAGTACAGGAGGGGACTAAGTACACACCCCTGAGGGGCCCCAGTGTTGAGGATCAGCGTGGCAGACCTGTTGTTGCCTACCCTTACCACCTGGGGGCGGCCCGTCAGGAAGTCCATGATCCAGTTGCAGAGGGAGGTGTTTAGTCCCAGGGTCCTTAGCTTAGTGATGAGCTTCGTGGGCACTATGGTGTTGAACGCTGAGCTGTAGTCAATGAACCATATTCTCAAATAGGTGTTCCTTTTGTCCAGGTTGGAGTGCAGTTGACATTGCGTCATCTGTGGATCTGTTGGGGCGGTATGCAAATTGGAGTGGGCCATGGGTATCCGGGAGGATGCTGTTGTGAGCCATGACCAGCCTTTCAAAGCACTTCATGGCTACCGAAGTGAGTGCTATGGGGCGGTAATCATTTAGGCAGGTTACCTTCGCTTCCTTGGGCACAGGGACTATGATGATCTGCTTGAAACATGTAGGTATTACAGACTCGGTCAGGGAGATTGAAAATGTCAGTAAAGACATTTGTTGGTCCGCGCATGCTTTAAGTACACGTCCTGGTAATCCGTCTGGCCCGCGGCTTTGTGAATGTTGACCTGTTTAAAGGTCTTGCTCACATCGGCTACCGAGAGCGTAATCACACAGTCGTCCAGAACAGCTAGTGCTCTCATGCATGCTTCAGTGTTGCTTGCCTCGACGCGAGCATGAAAGGCATTTAACTCGTCTGTTAGGCTCGCGTCACTGGGCAGCTCGCGTCTGGGTTTCCTTTTGCAGTCCGTAATAGTTTTCAAGCCCTGCCACATCCGACAAGCGTCAGAGCCTGTGTAGTAGGATTCAATCTTAATCCTGTATTGACACGTTGCTTGTTTGATGGTCGTCTAAGGGCATAGCCGGATTTCTTATTAGCGTCCAGAATAGTGTCCCGCTCCTTGAAAGCTGCAGCTCTAGCCTTTAGCTTGATGCGGATGTTGCCTGAAATCCATGGCTTCTGGTTGGGATATGTACGTACGGTCACTGTGGGGACGACGTCGTCGAATCCTGGAACATTTTCCAGTCTGTGCTAGCAAAACAGTCCTGTAGCGTAGCATCCTCGTCATCTGACCACTTCCGTATTGAGTGAGTCCCTGGTACTTCCTGCTATAGTTTTTGCTTGTAAGCAAGAATCAGGAGAATAGAAGATGAGAACTCTCTTGGTAAGTAGTGCAGTCTACAGCTTATCATAAGGTACTCTGCCTCAGGTGAGCAATACCTCAAGACTTCTTTAATTTTAGACATTGTGCACCAGCTGTTATTGACAAATACACACACCCCCACCCCTTGTCAACCAGACGTAGCTTCTCTGTCCTGCCAGTGCAGAAAAATCCCACCAGCTCTATATTATCCGTGTTGTCGATCAGCCACAACTCGGTGAAACATAAGATATTACAGTTTTTAATGTCCCTTTGGTAGGATAATCTTGATCATAGGTCATCGATTTTATTTTTCATTGCACGTTGGCCAATAGAACGGATGGCAGTGGGGGTTTACTCACTCGCCTACGAATTCTCAGAAGGCAGCCTGACCTAGGCCCCCTTTTTCTCTGTCTTTTCTTCACGCAAATGACAGAGATTTGGGCCTCTTCCCAAGAAAGCAGTATATCCTCACGTTGGACTCGTCAAGAGAAGAAGCTTCTTCCAGTTTGAGGTGAGTAATCGCTGTTCTGATGTCCAGAAGTTATTTTCGGTCATAAGAGTCAGTAGCAGCAACATTATGTACAAAATAAGTTACAAACAACGCAAGAATACTAACAAAAAATCAGTTGGTTAGGAGCACGTAAAATGTCAGCCATCCTGTCATATACGTGTTTAGCAGATCTAGGCTTGTTGTAGCAGATGTTATTGCGAGTGTAGCAAAATGCTTTTGCTTCTAGATCCGACAGTACAGCAATATCTAACAAGTAATATCTAACAATTTAACAACAAATACCTAATAAACACAAATCTAAGTAAAGGAATGGAATAAGAATATATAAATATATGGATGAGCAATTTAGGGCGGCATAGGCTAAGATGCAATAGATAGTATAGAATACAGTATATGAGATGAGTAATGCAAGGTATATAAACCGATTTTTAAAGTGACTAGTGTTCCTTTTTTTTAAAGTGGCCAATGACTTCTAGTCTATGTAGGTAGCAGCCTCTGTGCTAGTGATGGCTATTTTACAGTCTGATGGCGTTGAGAAACAAGCTGTTTTTCAGTCTCTCGATCCCAGCTTTGATGCACCTGTACTGACCTCGCCTTCTGGATGGTTGCGGGGTGAACTGGCGGTGGCTCGGGTAGTTGTTATCCTTGATGATCTTTTTGCACTTCCTGTAACATCGGGTGCTGTAGGTGTTGATTGAGATGTTATTTTCCTGACACCACACTCCGAGCCCTCACCTCATCCCTGTAGGCTGTCTCGTCATTGTTGGTAATCAAGCCTACTACTGTTGTGTCGTCTGCAACTGATTGAGTTGGAGTTGTTTGGCCACGCAGTCATTGGTGGACAGTGAGTACAGGAGGGGACTGAACACACACCCTTGTGGGTCCCCAGTGTTGAGGATCAGCGAAGTGGAGATGTTGTTCCTACCTTCACAACCTGGGGGCCGCCCGTCCGGAAGTCCAAGACCCAATTGCACAGGGCGGGGTTCAGACCCAGGGCCTCGAGCTTAATGACGAGTTTGGAGGGTACTATGGTGTTGACTATAGCTCAGCATTCAATGAACAGCATTCTTACATAGGTATTCCTCCTTTCCAGATGGGATAGGGCAATGTGATGGTGATTGCATCATCTGTGGACCTATTGGGACATTTACATTTACATTTAAGTCATTTAGCAGACGCTCTTATCCAGAGCGACTTACAAATTGGTGCATTCACCTATAATATCCAGTAGAACAACCACTTTACAATAGTGCATCTAAATCTTTTAAAGGGGGGGGGTTAGAAGTATTACTTTATCCTATCCCAGGTATTCCTTAAAGAGGTGGGGTTTCAGGTGTCTCCGGAAGGTGGTGATTGACTCCGCTGTCCTGGCATCGTGAGGGAGCTTGTTCCACCATTGGGGTGCCAGAGCGGCGAACAGTTTTGACTGGGCTGAGCGGGAACTGTGCTTCCTCAGAGGTAGGGAGGCGAGCAGGCCAGAGGTGGATGAACGCAGTGCCCTTGTTTGGGTGTAGGGCCTGATCAGAGCCTGAAGGTACGGAGGTGCCGTTCCCCTCACAGCTCCGTAGGCAAGCACCATGGTCTTGTAGCGGATGCGAGCTTCAACTGGAAGCCAGTGGAGAGAGCGGAGGAGCGGGGTGACGTTAAGCAAATTGAAGTGGGTCTAGTGTGATGGGTAAGGTGGAGGTGATCTGATCCTTGACTAGTCTCTCAAAGCACTTCATGATGACAGAAGTGAGTGCTACGGGGCCATAGTCATTTAGTTCAGTTACCTTTGCATTCTTGGGTACAGGAACAATGGTGGCCATCTTAAAGCATGTGGGGACAGCAGACTGGGATAGGGAGAGATTAAATATGTCCACAACTGTGTGGTATGTGTGACATGTCATTAAGAGAAGTTGTCTAGTCGCAATGCTTGTTGATCTTAAAGATACCTAGTACATGGAATTAGTCATATTTCTGAGTCCGTATGTATCAAGCTTCTCAGAGTAAGAGTGCTGATCTAGGATCAGGTCCCATGTTCATGTAATCTTATTCATTGTTATCTAAAAGGCAAAACTTAAATCAGCTCTCCTACTCTGAGATGCCTGATACATACACAGCCTGATGTCATTGTCTTTCCTTGTCCCTATTGAAGTCCACTTATGATTTGGAGAATAAACATTTGTGGACAAAACATTCACGCTCCAGCCCACAATTTCCAAACACCACTTGGCATGGCCTAATCACTCTAGTTGATTGTAATAAGTTAAAAGCCAGGCTACCTCCTTAAGGGCCTCTCTTGTAAACAAGGTCATTCATATGATTATGCCACGTGTTCAGTAAAGCGTGTCGTGACTTTGCTCGTCATTGCCACGAAAAGCAGGGTGCTTTTGACGAGACGGACATTGTTTCAAACGGTGACACTTCAATGGCCCAAAGTACACAGGGATGAGTCCTGAAACGGCACTCTATTCACATCATAATGCTCTATTTTTGACCAGAACTCTATGGGTCTTGGTCAAAAGTAGTGCACTATAAATGGAATAGGGTGTCATTTGGGATGCATAGGTTTCCTCAGCTCTAGCTGTTTGAAAAAACTGCATCTCTCCTTCAACAAAGATTCACAGAGGCAATGTTTAACTCAAGCCAAGTTCTCTAAACTGAAGCCATTGAGTAGACCACCTGGTACGAAAAAAGGAATGAAGTGTCAACCATTCTGTTGGTGTTGTCTTGAACAGGAATACATTAGGAAACATTAGAGTAGGTCATACAGCAGGCACCAGCACCTGATTCCCTCGTGCAATCAGTAGTTTAATCTTTGCTACCAAGTATCTTGAAATGGGTACAAAAACTCATCATAAATTCATATTATGCAGCACAATGATTGTACCAGACTTTGATGTTACACCTAACATGCTGACCAGACCGCTCGCGCACATATGTTGATTTTGCCCACACCAGACGCGATCAGGACACACAGGTTGAAATATCAAAACGAACTCTGAACCAACTATATTAATTTGGGGACCGATCAAAAAGCATTAAACATTTATGGAAAATTAGCTCGCTAGCTTGCTGTTGCTAGCTAATTTGTTCTGGGAAATAAACATTGGGTTGTTAATAAAACTAATTCATCCACAGATAAAAGGGTAAACAGTTTGTTTCTAGCAATCTCTCCTCCTTCATGCTTTGTCTTCTTTTGACTTTGGCGGTTGGCAAGCAACTTTAAGGTGCATTTCCACTAACAACTGCATTGGAGTGTGAATCACCCACGTGGGTATATGTTCCTGAAAACAATGAGTAGATGGGAGAGGCGGGACTTGCAGCACGTCAAGCGCCACAAATATAACCAAGTTCTATTTCACGCCTGGCTACGTAGACGCTTGTGAGCAGTGTGGGTGCAATGATTCTATGTGCACATTTATATTGCAACACTCAAGCTGGTGTGGTCAACATGTAAGACTGTTATGGTGACTGTTTTACCACCACACCGGAGGTCATGAGTAATGACCGTATTCAAATTCCACTTGACCGTTTAGTCATGGTAATTAGGCTTCTCCAAACTCTGATGCTGCTGATGGTCATTAGTAGGCTACCAAACGTGCTAACTGCCTGGTACTCAGCACTCTGTTGTCCCTGTAATTACTAAATCAATGCAAATGTATTTGAAAATCAAACACTTTGTGAGCTCATGTTGTGCAACATTTCTATAGGCTATGCTTTTGGAGAAAAAAACGGAGTTTTGAGAGGCTATCAAAAAGAGGATCCCATCAGCTTTCTATAGGCTAGGTCTACTATATTTATTTCTCAACTTTCCTAATATTAAGCACCTTGCTTCTCTTTACAACAATTTCATGCCAGCCTGCCTGGCATGAAATTGAATCACTGGAAATGTGTCCTCCATTTGCTATTTAAGTGCATAGATGACTTTTTAGAAATTGTATATGCCCCTGTTCTGAGACAGGTGCATGATAATGGTCCATTCTAAATATTATTTAGTATATGTAAAGACAAGATTAATGTGCCTACCTCTTGTGAATGATACCTACTATATTGTCACTTGTGAATGATGCCCAGCTTGTGTGCAGTAAGGCAAGAAACCATGCATGCTTTTTTTTTAACCTGTTGGGGATAGGGGGCAGTATTTGCCGATTTTAATCTGGTTACTACTCCTGCCCAGTAACTAGAATATGCATATAATTGGATCGAAAACACCCTAAAGTTTCTAAAACCGTTTGAATGGTGTCTGTGAGTATAACAGAACTCATTTGGCAGGCCAAAACCTGAGAAGATTCCAAACAGGAAGCGCTCTCTCTGACTATTTCTTGGCCTTCTTGATCATCTCTAACCAAAACAGGTGATCTCTGGCATAACGTGACATTTTCTAACGCTCCCATAGGCTCTTAGAAGGCGCCAGAATGATGAATGGTGGCTTTGCAGGCCCTGGCTGAAAAATAGTAGCGCATTTTGTAAGTGGTCGATCTGAGGACAATGAGACTGGAGGCGCGTGCACGAGCCGACACCATGTTTACTTTCTCTCTCTTTGAACGAAAACAACGACTCCCGGTCGGAATATTATCGCTTTTTTACGAGAAAAATAGCATAAAAATTGATTTTAAACAGCGTTTGACATGCTTCGAAGTACGGTAATGGAATATTTTGAATTTTTTTGTCACGAAACGCGTCGGGCGCATCACCCTTCTTTACCCTTCGGATAGTGTCTTGAATTCACGAACAAAACGCCGCTATTTGGATATAACTATGGATTATTTGGAACCAAACCAACATTTGTTATTGAAGTAGAAGTCCTGGGAGTGCATTCTGACGAAGAACAGCAAAGGTAATCCAATTTTTATTATTGTAAATCTGAGTTTGGTGAGGGCCAAACTTGGTGGGTGTCAAAATAGCTAGCCTGTGATGGCCGGGCTATCTACTCAGAATATTGCAAAATGTGCTTTCACCGAAAAGCTATTTTAAAATCGGACATAGCGATTGCATAAAGGAGTTCTGTATCTATAATTCTTAAAATAATTTGTTTTTTGTGAACGTTTATCGTGAGTAATTTAGTAAATTCACCGGAAGTGTTCGGTGGGAATGCTAGTCACATGCTAGTCACATGCTAATGTAAAAAGCTGGTTTTTGATATAAAAATGAACTTGATTGAACAAAACATGCATGTATTGTATAACATAATGTCCTAGGAGTGTCATCTGATGAAGATCATCAAAAGTTAGTGCTGCATTTAGCTGTGGTTTTGGTTTTTGTGGTATTATATGCTAGCTTGAAAAATGGGTGTCTGATTATTTCTGGGTTGGTACTCTGCTGACATAATCTAATGTTTTGCTTTCGTTGTAAAGCCTTTTTGAAATCGGACAGTGTGGTTAGATTAACGAGAGTCTTGTCTTTAAAATGGTGTAAAATAGTCATGTTTGAGAAATTGAAGTAATAGCATTTCTAAGGTATTTGAATATCGCGCCACGGGATTCCACTGGCTGTTGAGTAGGTGTGACAACAGTTGGTGCGATTATTCGCAAATGGAAGAAACACAAAATAACTGTCAATCTCCCTCGGCCTTGGGCTCCATGCAAGATCTCACCTCGTGGAGTTGCAATGATCATGAGAACGGTGAGGAATCAGCCCAGAACTACACGGGAGGATCTTGTCAATGATCTCAAGGCAGCTGGGACCATAGTCACCAAGAAAACAATTGGTAACACACTACGCCGTGAAGGACTGAAATCCTGCAGCGCCCACAAGGTCCCCCTGCTCAAGAAAGCACATATACATACCCGTCTGAAGTTTGCCAATGAACATCTGAATGATTCAGAAAACTGGGTGAAAGTGTTGTGGTCAGATGAGACCAAAATGGAGCTCTTTGGCATCAACTCAACTCACCGTGTTTGGAGGAGGAGGAATGCTGCCTATGACCCCAAGAACAACATCCCCACCATCAAACATGGAGTTGGAAACATTATGCTTTGGGGGTGTTTTTCTGCTATGGGGACAGGACAACTTCACCGCATCAAAGGGACGATGGACGGGGCCATGTACCGTCACATCTTGGGTGAGAACCTCCTTCTCTCAGCCGGGGCATTGAAAATGGGTCATGGATGGGTATTCCAGCATGACAATGACCCAAAACACACGGCCAAGGCAACAAAGGTGTGGCTCAAGAAGAAGTACATTACGGTCCTGGAGTGGCATAGCCAGTCTCCAGACCTTAATCCCATAGAAAATCTGTGGAGGGAGCTGAAGGTTCGAGTTGCCAAACGTCAGCCTCGAAACCTTAATGGCTTGGAGAAGATCTGCGAAGATGAGTGGGACAAAATCCCTCCTGAGATGTGTGCAAACCTGGTGGCCAACTACAAGAAACGTCTGACCTCTGTGATTGCCAACAAGGGTTTTGCCAGCAAGTACTAAGTCATGTTTTGCAGAGGGGTCAAATACTTATTTCCTTCCATTATAATGCAGATGAGTTTATAACATTTTTGACATGCGTTTTCTGGATCTTTTTGTTGTTATTCTGTCTCTCACTGTTCAAATAAACCTACCATTAAAATTATAGACTGATCATTTCTTTGTCAGTGGGCAAACGTACAAAATCAGCAGGGGATCAAATACTTTTTTCCCTCACACCACGCACCACCACTTATCACATCCTCCTCCACAGTAGCAAGCCCTTATCTGGCCCTTATCAGACTGTAGTGATAATGAACTTGGGAGGTGGTTAGGAAGTATAGATGTACTGGAGTCCTTCCCGACAGGGACACAGTAACACATAGACAGACCTGACAGATCATAGTTAGAACCCTGTGCCTATTTTAGCAGTAGCGCAGACTGCCTCAGCCTGAGGGAATCAGAGGAATTACCATCTTCCTATCCTAACCAAAGAAGGAGTGATGCTGCCATGACATATGGGTTTTGCAAACAAGATTACTCGTGAGTTTAGCACTGACTTTGCTGATAAGTAAAAACATTCCTTACCCCAGGATACTTCAACTGGTGACTAACCGGGAGAATGAAGAAAAGGAAAAGGGCGTACTCTGTTTCTGCGTAAATGCGATACGTTTCGGCAAGATTTTGCTGATAAATGTACTACTTTATATGTGGTTGTCTCACCTAGCTATTTTAAGATGAATGCAGAAAATGTAAGTCACTGTGGAAAACAGTCTGATTAAAAAAAATTTTTAACATAAAGTGCATTCGGAAAGTATTCAGACCCCTTTACTTTTTCTACATTTTGTTACGTTATAGCCTTATTCTAAAATGGAATAAATACAGTTGAAGTTGTACGTTTACATACACCTTAGCCAAATACACTCAATTAGTATTTGATAGCATTGTTTTTACTTGGGTCAAGCGTTTCGGGTGGCCTTCAACAAGCTTCCCACAATAACTTGGGGGAATTTTGGCCCATTCCTCCTGACAGAGCTGGTGTAACTGAGTCAGGTTTGCAGGCCTCCTTGCTCGCACACGCTTTTTCAGTTCTGCCCACAAATTTTCTATAAGATTGAGGTTAGGGCTTTGTGATGGCCACTCCAATACCTTGACTTTGTTGTCCTTAAGCCATTTTGCCACAACTTTGGAAGTATGCTTGGGTCATTGTCCACTTGGAAGACCCATTTGCGACCAAGCTTTTAACTTCCTGACTGATGTCTTGAGATGTTGCTTCAATATATCCACATCATTTTCCATCCTCATGATGCCATTTAATTTGTGAAGTGCACCAGCCCCTCCTGCATCAAAGCACCCCCACAACATGATGCTGCCACCCCTGTACTTCACGGTTGGGAACGTGTTCTTCGGCTTGCAAGCCGCCCCCCTTTTCCTCCAAAAATAACTATGGTCATTATTGCCAAACAGTTCTAATTTTGTTTCATCAGACCAGAGGACATTTCTCCAAAAAGTACAATCTTTGTCCCGTGTGCAGTTGCAAACCATAGTCTGGCTTTTTTTTATGGCGGTTTTGGAGCAGTGGCTTCTTCCTTGCTGAGCGGCCTTTCAGGTTATGTCGATATAGGACTCATTTTACTGTGGCTATAGATACTTTTATACCTGTTTCCTTCAGCATCTTCACAAGGTCCTTTGCTTTTGTTCTGGGATTGATTTGCACTTTTCGCACCAAAGTACGTTCATCTCTAGGAGACAGAACGCTTCTCCTTCTTGAGCGTTATGATGGCTGCGTGGTCCCATGATGTTTATACTTGCGTACTATTGTTTGTACAGATGAACGTGGTACCTTCAGGTGTTTTGGAAATTGCTTCCAAGGATAAACCAGACTTGTGGAGGTCTACAATTTCTTTCCTGAGATCTTGGCTGATTTCTTTTTGATTTTCCCATGATGTCAAGGAAAGAGGCACCGAGTTTGAGGGCAGGCCTTGAAATACATCCACAGGTACACCTCCAACTGACTCAAATTATGTCAATTAGCCTATCAGAAGCTTCTAAAGCCATGACATAATTTTCTGGAATTTTCCAAGCTGTTTAAAAGCACAGTCAACTTAGTGTATTTAAACTTCTGACCCACTGGAATTGTGATGCAGTGAAATAATCTGTCTGTAAACAGTTGTTGGAAAAATTGCTTGTCATGCACAAAGTAGATGTCCTAACCGACTTGCCAAAACTATTAGTTTTTCAACCTATCCACAAATTTCTTGTTAACAAACGAGTTTTAATGACTCCAACCTAAGTGTATGTAAACTTCTGACTTCAACTGTGTTTATTTTTGGGCAATCTACCCACTACCCTATAATAAAGCGAAAACAGATTTTTAGATATTTTTGCAAATATATTTGTAAAAAAATCATAGAAATGCCGTATTTACATAACTGTTCAGACCCTTCGCTATGAGACTCGAAATTGCGCTCCGGTGCATCCTGTTTCCATTGATCATCCTTGAGATGTTTCTACAACTTGATTTGTAGTCCACCTGTGGTAAATTAAATTGATTGGACACAACTGTCTATATAAGGTCCCACAGTTGGCAGTGTATGTCAGAGCAAATGATGTCCAAGGAATTGTCAGTAGAGCTCCGAGACAGGATTGTGTCGAGGCACAGATCTGGGGAAGGGTACCAAAACATTTCTGCAGCATTGAAGGTCCCCAGTAACACAGTGGCTTCCATCATTCTTCAATGGAAGAGGTTTTGAACCACCAAGACTCTTCCTAGAGCTGGCCGCACAGCCAAATTGAGCGATCAGGGGAGAAGGGCCTTGGTCAGGGAGGTGACCAAGAACACGATGGTCACTTGACAGAGCTTTAGAGTTCTTCTGTGGAGATGGGAGAACCTTCCAGAAGGACAACCATCTTTGCAGCACTCCACCAATTAGGCCTTTATGGTAGAGTGGCCAGACGGAAGCCACTCCTCAGTAAAAAGTACATGACAGCCCGCTTGGAGTTTGCCAAATGGCTCTCAGACCATGAGAAACAAGATTCTCTGGTCTGATGAAACCAAGAATAAACTCTTTGGCCTGAGTGCTAGCGTCACATCTGGAGAAAACCTACAGTGAAGCATGTGGTGGTACCATCATGCTGTGGGTATGTTTTTCAGTGGCAGGGACTGGGAGACTTGTCAGGATCTAGGGCAAGATGAACAGAGCAAAGTACAGAGATCCTTCATGAAAACTTGCTCCAGAGTGCTCAGGACCTCGGACTGTGGCGAAGGTTCACCTTCCAACAGGACCACGACCTTAAGCACACAGCCAAGACAACGCAGGAGGGACTTCGGGACAAGTCTCTGAATGTACTTGAGTGGCACCCAGCCAGAGCCCAGACTTGAACACGATCTAACATCTCTGGAGAGACCTGAAAATATCTGTGCAGCAATGCTCCCCATCCAACCTGACAGCACTTGAGAGGATCTGCAGAGAAGAATGTGGGAAACTCCCCAAATACAGGTGTGCCAAGCTTCTAGTGTCATACCCAAGAAGACTTGGATGCTATAATCGCTGCCAAAGGTGCTTCAACTAAGTTCTAAGTAAAGGTCTGAATACTTATGAAAATGTAATATTTAAATTTAGAATTTTTTATAAATGAGCAAAAATGTCAAGAAACCTGTTTTTGCTTTGTGATTATGGGGTATTAATCAATTTTAGAATAAGGCTGTAATGTAATAACATTTTGAAAAAGTCAAGGGGTCTGAATACTTCCCGACGGCACTGTAAACCGGGGAGAAAATATGGGATCTGATTAGGTGAAATGGAGCCACTGTTCGCCCCAGAGCCTTTGTCAATGTTTTGGTTTTGTTGACTTAACTGAGGTGAGGAGCATCCAAACGGACCTGGCAGTTTCACCACTTAAAATTCCATCTTTAAACCCATCTACCTTTCTGTGTTTCCCAGGTTATGCTGCCCAAAAGCTGTCTGAGTCCAAGTGAGGAAGAAAAGGGCTAAAGCCACATTTCTACCTTACCCGGTTTGCTCTCCAGACAGAACCACAGCAGTTGCATCCATCCCACAGAGAAGAGGAGCCATGAGCAACCCCAACACACCCAGCAATGTCACAGACCCCATGGAATCAGTCATCCACAACGTAAGTCCATTCACGCTAAATTCATTTAGTCCACCCAATCAGGTCATCCTAACTAACGTCTGCCGCATAATACAAACGAATTCAAAGCAAGAGTCGTGTAATCGACTCATTGACAACAGTAGGAAATGCATGTCTATGTACAGGGATGTTATTACTCCTGACCTTTATTAATTTATGCTGAACTAATCTAATATTTTCATCAAATTGCAGTGGTTCTCTGCCAGAAAGGCTTTCATCTGTGATTGCCAAACACCCTTGTGTATTTTTACTCGTGACACGTATTCTCTCTATGCTCAAGTTCTGTTTCGTCAGCCTCTCCAGTTCACTGTGTTTTGGCATGGGAGTGTATATTTGGGATTGTGCCATTCCTCCGAGAGCAGGGTATGTACAAATCCATACCTTAACTAAGGGATTAAATCCTCTGGCTCCCGACAGATTTAAGGATTTTTTTAAAATAAATTGTGACTCCTGAACTGAAACGTTAAGTGTTTCTTAAACTGTTTCACTTGGGCACCATTTGAGAACTGCCTTATATCCTTATACTCCCTTTTCAGGCGGGGATTAGGGAACCAAGAATGTTGAAGTCAGCTTGTATTTAGAAATGAGTGGCTGTACTAGGATCAAAATATCTTGTTGTATTTCCAGACCTTTCTGGTGCCCAGTTTATGCTAGCCAGAACCAACTCATTGGCATCCGTACAGTACTGTTAGAAGCCCAGTGGTAAAGCATCTAGGTGGTTCAGGCTGAGAAGCCAGATGGCCTTGGACCTAGGTCAATGGCTAAAACTACATTCCAGTCCCCTTGGGGCCTCTCAAAATAACATCATATTAAGAGGATGAGTAAGTTGCTTTGGGCAACATTGAAAAAAATACCATACATTTTTGGGCAATCAATGAGAAACAAATACGCATCCTCTATGGTTTCTTTGTATGACTAATTGAGATTGGATACTGAGGTGTCGTTAGCATTTCTTTAACCTTCTTTCCACAATAGACAAACCTCTATCGTCAAAGGTCCATTTTTGACCCTGACCAAAAAAATCTCCCCCGACCCACTTATGCATGCACACATACAGTAGACTCAAACGCATGCACCCCCACACACAGTGCAAGAGAAGTAGATACTAGACCGTCACCAGCTGTTCTGCCACATCAGGAAATGCCTGCTTTCCCTTAGCTTGGCATTTCTTTTCAGTGTTCAGACCGCTGCTTCCTATCCCATGTTACACAATCATGTGGCTGTAGCAATCCAGACAACCCCCAGGACTGGCTTACTGCCTCTTGGGAGGTGGACTCTCTAAGACATAAACCATTAAGTTTAGAAGGACTTATGCTCATATCTTGAATGCAGGTGTAGGATCTTAATTTGTTCACTCTTTTGTTGATGAGAATTTCCTGTACTGCAGGAAATGCAGATAAGCCTTGTGATTTACATGAAATTCACTGAAAACCTCCACTAACACACGGTTATATTAACTGTATTTTCATGTAGCCTACTTTTGTCGAGCTAATAGCCTAACCACCGATCAACTAACAATATGGACTAAACATTCAAATCCTGTTGCTGCAGGATTATTTTGCTATGACAATACTGGTCAAATTAAGATCCTACATCTGTACCTCCCTGTTTTAGAATGTAGCAGTACTTCTGTAGTTGAAATACAATGGCACTACTACACGTGTCTGAGTCGAGGAGTGCAGAGGTGCAATGTAAAACATGTACATAGATAAACAAAGACTGTAACAGTGCTTGTAGCCGCAAGGCAACGAAGCACAACACACAATTTTGGAGTAGTCTAATTGAAAGTTGTACGTAGGGCTAGGCGATAAATCAAATTTATTTGATTCATTATAATGTATGTTTTTGCGTGATATTGCAAATGCCTGTATCGCAAGAATCAAGGTTTTGTTATTTTTTGTTTTTATGTGTGTTTCTGTTCGCTTGTTCTGGTCTCGTCTCTTCTGTGCTGTGTGCACCTTCCCATTTACACGAGAGATCTGTATGTAATGATGAGATGCATGTCTCCGCCCTAAACCATGCAAGTCGTTGTCCCAAAGGCGGGAAGGCAGGCGACAAGCTTAGGTCCAAAGTAAACCCATAGAAACGCATCGGCCTTATTTTGGACAGATTTTTAGCCAGAGTGAAACCTCTCGCTTCACCTCTTTCTCTATGGTTACATACACACCAAGCCCGTCCCCATGCCTCTCACGCCAACAAAGTTGAGAGATCACATCTCTATTTGCATTTGAGGTTTGGTCCAACAGAATCAGTCATATGGATGCACACATTGAGACATTATTTTACTTTAATAGAGGAGAAGTGAACTTTTCTAACGATACCAAATTTTATGTCTCAACTACTCAAATTGCGTGCAGAGCAGACACTACTAAAGCGAGAGTATCAATAAACATTGAATCTGGGAAATGAATGCTCAGTTTGTGGCGCGCTGGCATTGGGGTACCAAGTAACGCTAGCAGCATTTTAGCAAAAGACTGTTACATTAGCTGTCTAGTCTGTGTTTTATAAATGTGCAATAAGCATAAAACACATTTGTATAAAGAATTCGCAACTCATTCTCATTCTGCGAAATAAGGTAGGCCACTTAATTTCAACATCTGAACAAAGTGGACAGGCCAACATGCTTTTAAAACAGTTGGAGACAAACAGAAGGGTGTCTTCATAACAATTCAACTGCTGGTGATAACCAGCACATGGTCTTGAGATTGTTGATGAGACCTGTGTTAATGTTCTATAGCCTAATGCCTGCTACAATAAGTTAGTCATTATTAGTGAAGTTGCATTATGCATGGTTCTATTTACATATGTAACAGTAAAGGGCATTTTCATAGACAGACTTCAGTAATTATTTTGATAAAATAATTACATTTTTAGTGGGTCTTATCCTTGTGGAAGGCTAATATTTAGCCGAGGTATATCTTCACCAGCCCTGAATTCATTAGATTATTGCTGACTGTTTGAAATGCAGTGTATTTGACCTTTTAATTGTACAACAATGCTTATTTAGATTAAACATAAAACATTTACAGTACCAGTCAAAAGTTTGGACACACCTACTCAAGGGTTTTTCTTTATTTTTCAAATGTTCTACGTTGTAGAATAACAGTGAAGACATCAAAACTATGAAATAACACATATGGAATTATATAGTAACCAAAAAAGTGTTAAACAAATCAAAATATATTTTATATTTGAGATTCTTCAAAGTTGCCACCCTTTGCCTTGATGACAACTTTGCACACTCTTGGCATTCTCTCAACCAGGTTCACCTGGAATGCTTTTCCAACAGTCTTGAAGGAGTTCCCACATATGCTGAGCACTTGTTGGTTACTTTTCCTTCACTCTGCGGTCTGACTCATCCCAAACCATCTCAATTTGGTTGAGATCGGGTGATTGTGGAGGCCAAGTCAACTGATGCAGCGCTCCATCACTCTCCTTGACAAAATAGCACTTACACAGCCTGGAGGTGTGTTGGGTCATTGTCCTGTTGAAAAACAAATGTTAGTCCCACTAACCCCAAACCAGATGGGATAGCGTACCGCTGCAGAATGCTGTGATAGCCATGCTGGTTAAGTGTGCCTTGAATTCTAAATAAATCACAGACACTGTCACCAGCAAAGCACGCCCACACCATAACACCACCTCCTCCATGCTTTACGGTGGGAAATACACATGCGGCATCATCCATTCACCCACACCGCGTCTGACAAAGACACAGTGGTTGGAACCAAAAATCTTCAATTTGGACTCCAGACCAAAGGACAGATTTCCACCGGTCTAATGTACAGTGCTCGTGTTTCTTGACCCAAGCAAGTCTCTTCTTATTGGTGCTCCTTTAGTAGTGGTTTCTTTGCAGCAATTCGACCATGAAGGCCTGATGCATGCAGTCTCCTCTGAACAGTTGATGTTGAGATGCGTTTGTTACTTGAACTCTGAAGCATTTATTTGGGCTGCAATTTCTGAGGCTGGTAACTTGAATGAACTTATCCTCTGCAGCTGGGGTAACTCTGGGTCTTCCATTCCTGTGATGGCCCTCATGAGAGCCAGTTTCATCTCAGTGCTTGATGGTTTTTGAAACTGCACTTGAAGAAACTTTTAAAGTTCTTGAAATGTTCCGTATTGACTGACCTTCATGGCTTAAAGTAATGATGGACTGTCGTTTCTCTTTGCTTATTTGAGCTGTTCTTTCCATAATATGGACTTAATATTTTACCAAATAGGGCTATCTTCTGTATACCCCACCTACCTTATTACAACACAGCTGATTGGGTCAAATGCATTAAAAAGGAAAGAAATTCCACAAATGAACTTTTAAGAAGGCACACCTGTTAATTGAAATGCATTCCAGGTGACTACCTCAAGCTGGTTGAGAGAATGCCAATAGTGTGCTAAGCTGTCATCAAGGCAAACGGTGGCTATTTGAAGAATCTCAAATATGAAATATATTTTGATTTAAGACCTTGTTTTGGTTACTACATGATTCCATATGTGTTTTTTCATAGTTTTGATGTAACAAAATTAAGAAAAACCCTTGAATGAGTAGGTGTTCTAAAACTTTTGACCGGTAGTATATTTATTTACTGTGCATTGTGAATTGCCCATACGTTTGAAAAAAATAGAGATGATTTTTAGGCCATATCGCCCAGCCCTAGTTGTACAGTCGTGGCCAAATGTTTTGAGAATGACACAAATATGAATTTTCACAAAGTCTGCTGCCTCAGTTTCTATGATGGCAATTTGCATATACTCCAGAATGTTATGAAGAGTGATCAGATGAATTGCAATTAATTGCAAAGTCCCTCTTTGCCATGCAAATGAACTGAATGCCCCCCCCCAAAAAACATTTCCACTGCATTTCAGCCCTGCCACAAAAGGACCAACTGACATCATGTCAGTGACTCTCTCGTTAACACAGGTGTGAGTGTTGATGAGGACAAGGCTGGAGATCACTCTGTCATGCTGACTGAGTTTGAATAACAGACTGGAAGCTTCAAAAGGAGGGTGGTGCTTGGAATCATTGTTCTTCCTCTGTCAACCATGGTTACCTGCAAGGAAACATGTGCGTCATCATTTCTTTACACAAAAAGGGCTTCACAGGCAAGGATATTGCTGCCAGTAAGATTGCACCTAAATCATCCATTTATCGGATCATCAAGAACTTCAAGGAGAGCGGTTCAATTGTTGTGAAGAAGGCTTCAGGGCACCTAAGAAAGTCCAGCAAGCGCCAGGACCGTCTCCTAAAGTTGATTTAGCTGCGGGATCGGGGCACCACCAGTACAGAGCTTGCTCAGGAATGGCAGCAGGCAGGTGTGAGTGCATCTGCACGCACAGTGAGGCAAAGACTTTTTTGGAGGATGGCCTGGTGTCAAGAAGGGCAGCAAAGAAGCCACTTCTCTCCAGGAAAAACATCAGGGACAGACTGATATTCTGAAAAAGGTACAGGGATTTGACTGCTGAGGACTGGGGTAAAGTAATTTTCTCTGAATCCCCTTTCCGATTGTTTGGGGCATCCGGAAAAAAGCTTGTCCGGAGAAGACAAGGTGAGCGCTACCATCAGTCCTGTGTCATGCCAACAGTAAAGCATCCTGAGACCATTCATGTGTGGGGTTGCTTCTCAGCCAAGGGAGTGGGCTCACTCTCACTCACAATTTTTCCTAAGAGCACAGCCATGAATAAAGAATGGTAGCAACACATCCTCCAAGAGCAACTTCTCCAAACCATCCAGGAACAGTTTGGTGACAAACAATGCCTTTTCCAGCTTGATGGAGCACCTTGCCATAAGGCAAAAGTGATAACTAAGTGGCTTGGGGAACAAAACATCGATATTTTGGGTCCATGGCCAGGAAACTCCCCAGACCTTAATCCCATAGAGAACTTGTGGCGGGTGGACAAACAAAACCCCACAAATTTTGACAAACTCCAAGCATTGATTATGCAAGAATGGGCTGCCATCAGTCAGGAGCTGAGCTCTCCAAACCTTTTCCACTCCAAAAACAGATCGCTTGTTGAGGGCTGGAATTTGAATACAGTCTGTTTGTTAGTCAGATTTTGCCCAGTACAGTTAGTTCATTCTATCTCAGGCAGACTGTTGGCAGCTATGAAGCTTCTTAACAATCTCTTACACAGTGCATTCACAGACGGTTGTCACTACATGCACTAGTTGCTATCCAATGTATGTGTTTACAACTTAATGGCTGCAGATGATTCATTTTCTTGTGCATTGGCACAAAGCTGATAGTAGAACTGACAAAAGATACGTCTGTTTGCTATAGCTGAAGCTTTCATTGGTCATTTTCCTCGCATCCTTGCCCTTCTTAGTTAATAATTCGCCTTTCAAGCGAGTGTACACATACTTGTATGCTAGGGGAAAGGGAGTGTGTGTCTGTGTCAGTGTGCTCTGTGTGTTTTTAAGGGGAGTTGAGATAATCCTATTTGGAAGGGTCTGTCAATGTGAAACTGGGTGATGTCCTTTTCCTGCCGCGGTGCACTGCCCATTGTCATGTGACTCGGGCAACCAACCGATATGAGACGAGGTTGAAAAAAGGTGTGCGGTTATTTTTTACTTTTCGGTCGCTAAAGATTGTGTCGTGAAAACGCGGTTGGACTTTGATGGAGTTTCTGTACACAGCAGCAAAGGTGAGTTATGAGTAACACAGGGTAACATACAAGACTAACCAGTTCAACATATTGTAAGAGTCACTGATCTGTTTGGGAGCGCCCCCCTCCATTTGTGTGGGTATGAAAAGACTACTCATTTCCCGTTCTATGTCTACATACCAGGTGCAGTATATTGGTTTTAAAGGCTAAACCATTTGAACCTGCAGTACCCTATAGATTTTGTTTACGTAATACCTTCAGGCAAAAATATAGTATATAGGCCTATACCTAACTTGATGTTTTTCCAGTCACAGTGAACACAATAGAATAGAATGTACCTTCCTATTCCTATTTGCCTCACAATATTTGGTGTATATTTAGCCCTATATGTGCTTCAGCAGTTTTGTTGCACTGTCCACTTCCAAGGCATCTGTGATGGTCTTGTTACAGCCCTTTGACAGGCCATTGTGCTTACGTGAACCGAAGACAATTTAATTCTCATTGTAATCTTAATGAGAATACAATGCCTTCGGAAAATATTCATACCCCTTGACTTATTCCACATTTTATTGTTACAGCCTGAATTCAAAATTGATAAAATATTTTAAAAAATTCACAACCATCTACACACAATACTCGATAATGGCAGTGAAAGCATATTTTTAGACATTTTTTCAAATGTATTGAAAGTAAAATATAGAAATATCAAATTTACATAAGTATTCACACCCCTGAGTCAATACTTTTGTTGAAGCCGCTTTGGCGGCAATTACATCTTTGTGACATCTTGGGTATGTCTGTATTAGCTTTTCGCATCTGGATTTGGGAAATTTCTCTCCCCCCCTTTGGAGATTTTCTCAAGCTCTTAAATTAGATTGGGAGCGGCAATCCAGGTGACTACCTCATGAAGCAGGTTGAGAGAATGCCAAGTGTGCACAGATGGCATCAAGGCAAAGGGTGGCTACTTTGAAGAATCTCATAAAATATATTTTGATTTAACACTTTTTTGGTTACTACAAGAGTCCACGTGTTATTTCATAGTTTTTTTTACATTGGATAAAAGCAGAGACACAGAGCTACGAAATGGTATATCATACACTGCAGTTGAGGTACAATGGGAAAGTAATTCTGTTTTGAAAGTTGATAAACGAAATCGTCCCACCCTATTCAACAGCCAGTGAAAAATCAGAGCGCCAGATTTAAAACCACAAAATGTCATAATTCAAAGTTCTCAAACATAGGACTATTTTACACCATTTTATAGATACACTTCTCCTGAATCGAACCACGTTGTCCGATTTCCAAAAGGCTTTACAGCGAAAGCAAAACATTAGATTATGTTAGGAGAGTACATCGACACAATATCCACACAGCCATTTTCTAAGCAACTAGCATGCATCACAAATACACAAAACACAGCTAAATGAAGCACTAACCTTTGACGATCTTCATCAGATGACACTCCTAGGACATTATGTTATACAGTACATGCATTTTTTTGTTCGATAAAGTTCATATTTATACACTGCTCAAAAAAATAAAGGGAACACTTAAACAACACAATGTAACTCCAAGTCAATCACACTTCTGTGAAATCAAACTGTCCGCTTAGGAAGCAACACTGATTGACAATACATTTCACATGCTGTTGTGCAAATGGAATAGACAACAGGTGGAAATTATAGGCAATTAGCAAGACACCCCAATAAAGGAGTGGGTCTGCAGGTGGTGACCACAGACCACTTCTCAGTTCCTATGCTTCCTGGCTGATGTTTTGGTCACATTTGAATGCTGGCGGTGCTTTCACTCTAGTGGTAGCATGAGACGGAGTCTACAACCCACACAAGTGGCTCAGGTAGTGCAGCTCATCCAGGATGGCACATCAATGCGAGCTGTGGCAAGAAGGTTTGCTGTGTCTGTCAGCGTAGTGTCCAGAGCATGGAGGCGCTACCAGGAGACAGGCCAGTACATCAGGAGATGTGGAGGAGGCCGTAGGAGGGCCACAACCCAGCAGCAGGACCGCTACCTCCGCCTTTGTGCAAGGAGGAGCAGGAGGAGCACTGCCAGAGCCCTGCAAAATGACCTCCAGCAGGCCACAAATGTGCATGTGTCTGCTCAAACGGTCAGAAACAGACTCCTTGAGGGTGGTATGAGGGCCCGACGTCCACAGGTGGGGGTTGTGCTTACAGCCCAACACCGTGCAGGACGTTTGGCATTTGCCAGAGAACACCAAGATTGGCAAATTCGCCACTGGCGCCCTGTGCTCTTCACAGATGAAAGCAGGTTCAAACTGAGCAGACGTGACAGAGTCTGGAGACGCCGTGGAGAACGTTCTGCTGCAACATCCTCCAGCATGACCGGTTTGGCGGTGGGTCAGTCATGGTGTGGGGTGGCATTTCTTTGAGGGGCCGCACAGCCCTCCATGTGCTCGCCAGAGGTAGCCTGACTGCCATTAGGTACCGAGATGAGATCCTCAGACCCCTTGTGAGACCATATGCTGGTGCGGTTGGCCCTGGGTTCCTCCTAATGCAAGACAATGCTAGACCTCATGTGGCTGGAGTGTGTCAGCAGTTCCTGCAAGAGGAAGGCATTGATGCTATGGACTGGCCCGCCCGTTCCCCAGACCTGAATCCAATTGAGCACATCTGGGAAATCATGTCTCGCTCCATCCACCAACGCCACGTTGCACCACAGACTGTCCAGGAGTTGGCGGATGCTTTAGTCCAGGTCTGGGAGGAGATCCCTCAGGAGACCATCCGCCACCTCATCAGGAGCATGCCCAGGCGTTGTAGGGAGGTCATACAGGCACGTGGAAGCCACACACACTACTGAGCCTCATTTTGACTTGTTTTAAGGACATTACATCAAAGTTGGATCATCCTGTAGTGTGGTTTTCCACTTTAATTTTGAGTGTGACTCCAAATCCAGACCTCCATGGGTTGATAAATTGGATTTCCATAGATTATTTTTGTGTGATTTTTGTTGTCAGCACATTCAACTATGTAAAGAAAAAAGTATTTAATAAGATTATTTCATTCATTCAGATCTAGGATGTGTTATTTTAGTGTTCCCTTTATTTTTTTGAGCTATATATATATATATATATATATATTTAAAAAAGCTGCGTTAGACAGGATTACCTACATATACTAACCAGCTCGAATAGACAGAAGCGTGCTATGTGGCAGACAAATCCGAACTCATCTCTCTGCATGTCCAGCCCACCTCAGCCAGTTATGGCTAGCGGGAAGGTTGCTGTCTCTTTCTGTGGCTAAACCAACTAGTCTTGTAATTTAACAATTGTATTCCTTATTTACAGATGGCAAACAAGTTTGTTATTAAGGCACAGGAAAGTTCACATGTTCCTGAAGGCATTTCTGCCAAAAAGTAGTGACCCGTGACATACGCCCAGTTTCCTGAAACGTGTCACAAATGTGGAATAAGTCAAGGGGTATGAATTCTTTCTGAAGGCACTGTAACTAATAGCTACCCCTCGACTGCCAGCAGATCAGAAACCATTAACTCTGTGTGAACGATGTTGGACAGCTAGAAGTGGCATGTGAATCATCCCCAAATTGCACCCTCTTCCCTATATAGTGCACTACTATGTAGGGAATAGGGTGCTATTTGGGACACAGACATGGTGTAAGAGGGTTGATGCCACCATCATGTGGTGAGTCACACTTCCTCAGAAGTGGCCGCGGAGAGGCTCCAAATTTCAAGAAAGGTGTCTGGCATGACATCGTCAGCCTCGTTTTTGGTTTTGTCCCTCATAAAAGGATTAGAATTAATTGTCCCCGCACCCCAACCCACTTCCTCATCTTCGTGTCAATGTATGACTCATCCAATGTCACTCACAGCCTTATCTTTTATGGCTATAATCAGCAAGCACATGTAAGGGATATCACAATATTACGTCATCACATTATACGTGTGGGAAGGGAAGCTTCAGCATTGGTGGGCTACCCCTCAATAACATCTGATGTATGTAGGATAACCTCAGGATTGTCCTAGTTGTCTGTAGTTAAGCTTACTTGTTAAGCTTGTCCAATAGTGTTCGTAGGACAGTTGGGTTTAATCAGCCACTTCAAAGCCCAACAGGTGAAGGAAAAGCAACTGTGAAATTCATGTTGGCCTGTTTACCTGGTCATACCACTGGGAAGAGTGGTCATATACAATTAAGTTGGAGTCATTAAAACTCAGTTTTTCAACCACTCCACAAATTTCTTGTTAACGAACTATAGTTTGGGCAAGTCGGTTAGGACATCTACTTTGCATGACACAAGTCATTTTTCCAACAATTGTTTACAGACAGATTATTTCATGAGTCTGGTTCATCCTTGGGAGCAATTTCCAAACGCCTGAAGGTACCACGTTCATCTGTACAAACAATAGTACGCAAGTATAAACACCATGGGACCACGCAGCCGTCATAACGCTCAGGAAGGAGACGCGTACTGTCTCCTAGAGATGAAAGTACTTTGGTGCGAAAAGTGCAAATCAATCCCAGAACAACAACAAAGGACCTTGTAAAGATGCTGGAGGAAACAGGTACAAAAGTATCTATATCCACAGTAAAACGAGTCCTATATCGACATAACCTGAAAGGTCGCTCAGCAAGGAAGAAGCCACTGCTCCAAAACCGCCATAAAAAAGCCAGACTACGGTTTGCAACTGCACATGGGGACAAAGATTGTACTTTTTGGAGAAATGTTCTCTGGTCTGATGAAACAAAAATAGAACTGTTTGGCCATAATGACCATTGTTATGTTTGGAGGAAAAAGTGGGATGCTTCCAAGCCGAAGAACACCATCCCAACCGTGAAGTACAGGGGTGGCAGCATCATGTTGTGGTTGGGCTTTACTGCAGGAGGGACTGGTGCACTTCGCAAAATAGATGGCATCATGAGGAAGCAAAATTATGTGGATATATTGAAGCAACATCTCAAGACATCAGTCAGGAAGTTAACGCTTGGTCGCAAATGGGTCTTCTAAATGGACAATGACCCCAAGCATACTTCCAAAGTTGTGGCAAAATGGCTTAAGGACAAAGTCAAGGTATTGGAGTGGCCATCACAAAGCCCTGACCTCAATCCTATAGAAAATTTGTGGGCAGAACTGAAAAAGCGTGTGCGAGCAAGGAGGCCTACAAACCTGACTCAGTTACAGCAGCTCTGTCAGGAGGAATGGGCCAAAATTCACCCAACTTATTGTGGGAAGCTTGTGGAAGGCTACCCAAAACGTTTAACCCTGACCCCCTGGGAATGTTATGAAAGAAATAAAAGCTGAAATAAATAATTCGCTCTACTATTATTCTGACATGTCACGTTCTTAAAATAAAGTGGTGATCCTAACTGACAGGGAATTTTAACTAGGATTAAATGTCAGGAATTGTGAAACTGAATTTAAATGTCTTTGGCTAAGGTGTATGTAAACTTCCGACTTCAACTGTATATTTACACTCAAGGCATTACTCTTCCATAGCTTCCCCAGATATCCTTGTCAGGCTTGTTGCTACAGGAATGAAATGACTCAACAATCAACAGCCCTGACTGTTGCTGGCTTTGTGGGATTTGAGCCATCTCTCAGCTCCTATAACCCTCTCTGTAGCCTATGTGTAGGTGGCCAGCTGAGTACTGATTTAGCCTACACACTTTGCATGTAACAAACCTGTGTACATTTAACAGACTGTAGAGGGTATATTGCATTACTGAGATTAATATTTCAGCTTGCCTTAAAGTTCCCTCACAGTCTGCTGATATGGACAGCCCCATCAAGAGGATCCTCCTGGATAATGTATTTTGGGAGAGAGTGGTAAGCAGCCTGAAACTCCTGAAACCTATAGCAGTAGCCATTACACAGATTGAGGGAGACAATGGCATCCTGTCTGATGTTCGGACTCTGCTTGCAGATGTAAGAGAAGAAATCCGTACTGCCCTGCCCACTTCACTGTTGCTCCAAGCAGAGGAAACTGCAGTGAAGACTTCTGCCTGAAGCCCATACCCGCCGCAGCGTACATGTTGGACCCCAAGTATGCTGGCAAGAGCATCCTGTCTGGTGCAGAGATCAACAGGGTCTATGGTGTCATCACTACCGTGTCTCGCCACCTTGGCCTGGATGAGGGAAAGGTTCTTGGCAGTCTGGCAAAGTACACTTCCAAGCAAGGGCTTTGGGATGGAGATGCAATGTGGCAGTCGTGTCAACATATCTCATCAGCCACCTGGTGGAAGGGACTTCATGGATCTGAGGCTGTTTCCCCTGTTGCCTCCATCATCCTCCAAATCCCACAAACATCAACCGCCTCAGAGCGCAACTGGTCCTTGTTTGGGAACACACATGGAACAGGCTGACCAATACAAGGGTTGAACAATTGGTAGCCATCCAGGCAAATTTGAGACTTTTTGAGTCTGACAACGAGCCATCCTCAGCAAGGTTGGAAAGTGACAGTGAAGATGAGGCCTCAGTCTGACGTTCAAGAGGTGGACATTGAGGAGGTCCAGGGAGAAGACATGGAAGCTTGAGAGGAAGACAAGCAAAGCTATAGTTTCTAGACTATCATTTTACAGATGTATGTTGAAAACTTTTTGGGGGAGATGTGATGGATCATTGGGGATCCTTCAATATTCCCTTTTGTTGTTCAGTGAAATCATCCCATGTGAAGAGTCAACTCATTTAAAGTTCAATTCGTAGCTAAATTGTTTTTTAAAATGTCTATTGGAAGGATTTAATTGCAAATGACTATGTCTACTTATGATAAGGTAAAAGGTTTATGTTTCTGTCTCCATATGATATGGTAAATGTATCCAATGTAAAAAAACATCTACATTTAAATAGTATTAATATTAATTCCCATATATTTCCATTAATTCCCATATATTTCCATTAATTCCCATATATTCTAGTTAATTCCCATATCTTCTCGTTAATTCCCACGGAAAGTTTCCACCTCTGAATATTCCCCAAAATGTGCAACCCTAGTGGCTGGAGTGTTTAACGATTTTCCGGGCCTTCCTTTCACACCTTCTTATATAGAGGTCCTGGATGGCAGGGCGCTCGGCCCCAGGGAAGTACTGGGCTGTCCCCACCACCCCCTGTAGCGCAATGCGATTGAGGGCTGTACTGTTGCCATACCAAGCAGTGATGCAGCAAGTCAATGGTGCAGCTGTATAACGTTTTGAGGATTTAAGGGCCCGTGCCAAACCTTTTTGGTTTAGCGGTTTTCTGCACTGTAAAGGTGTAACCAAATAATTAGATATTAGAACACTTCCTCTATATATCTTTTACATTTTCCACCATGGCAGATTTGATTTCTCTTCGTGTGTGTGTGTGTGTGTGTGTGTGTGTGTGTGTGTGTGTGTGGGTGGTTACATTTTTATTTTGATGACATTTTTATGACAACCTAGGCAGGTTGTGGGCAGGCTACCCCAAACCTCCAGTACAGCCATAATAACGCTATGAGAACCACAGATCTGTGAGTATCACCAACCTCTGTTTGTTCCTTACTTGAGTGCGCTGAGGGTATTGTGGAGGTCACTCTTACGATCGTAGGATTGTCACGATACCAGTATCGCGATACTACAATATCTGATTAAACATGGCAAAAAGGAAAACACAAAGCAGACTAAACTCTTTGATCCATTAAAAAAACCTAATGTTAATAAAATATTGTGTGCTATAGCTCGGAAAAGAAACGTGATTCTGGGTGACAACATAACGCTGCTTGTTTCCAACATTAGGACTGTTTTCCTCAGGAAATTTTCTCCGCTTCATGTTTTGTTTCCTTGCCACGATACCTTTTGCGTATCGCAATACTGGTATCGTGACAACCCTACGAAGCCTCCACTTACCCCCTAAGGTATGTTAAGACGAAAGCAGAGCACACTGCGTGTTCACATCTCTCCAGCACATCTCCTATCTGAGCACTCAGTACCTTCAAATGCGATGACTCATGAGATGCTGTTCTTGCTTAGTGCAGATGCACAGGCTAATGCACTTTAATTTGACGCTTTTAAGTCTTCCAATGTCACAGAGCCATTGTGTGGTGTTGTCCTCTAACAATCCATGTGGTCTGGACATGTCCAATGTTTAACCCCAAAACATTAGCACTGAGTAATGAGTTATTAGTTGTACCACAACTCCTACAGGAAGCCACCAGTTCAGGACATTCAGGTGTTCTATCTGATCCATTTGTGGACAAATGTAGTTGCTTCATGTAAATATGTGACCGTAAATCATGTGGAAATAAACATTGCTTATTCAGTTACCCATGTGGCACATGTTCAATGCATGCCCTCTCCTACAGTACTAGGCTGAGAGGAAGTTTCTGTAAAAAGTTCAAACATTTCACTCCTATATGTACACGGTTTCCTTGCTTCTCTGTAATAATTATCTTTCTCTTGCGGTTGGAGTCTGTTTTATTTACAGTGTTCCAGATGTTCACATACTGTAGTGCCCTAGCAACCCCTGCCCACTCCAGTGCCTCTCTGACAGAGATTTAGGCTCTAAAGCACATTGGTCAATATTTACACACACACTACATCACCAAAAGTATGTGGACACCCATTCAAATGAGTGGATTAGGCTATTTCAGCCACACCCGTTGCTGACCGGTGTATAGATTTGAGCACACAGCCATGCAATCTCCATAGACAAACATTCACAGTAGAAGGCCTTACTGAAGAGCTCAGTGACTTTCAACGTGGCACTGTCAAAGGACACTACCTTTACAACAAGTCAGTTGGTCAAATTTCTGCTCTGCTAGAGTTGCCCCGGTCAACTGTAAGCGCTGTTATTGTGAAGTGGAAACGTCTAGGAGCAACAACGTCTCAGCCGTGAAGTGGTAGGCCACACAAACTCACAGAACGGGACCGCCGAGTGCTGAAGCACGTAGCGCGTAAAAATGGTCTGTCCTCGGTTGCAACACTCACTACTGAGTTCCAAACTGCCTCTGGAAGCAACGTCAGCACAATAACTTTTTCGGGGCTTCATGAAATGAGTTTCCATGCCGAGCAGCCGCACACAAGTCTAAAATAACCATGCACAATGCCAAGCGTCGGCTGGTGTAAAGCTCACCGCCATTGGACTCTGGAGCAGTGGAAGTGTTTCCTCTGGAGTGATGAATCAGCTTCACCATCTGGAAGTCAGACGGACAAATCTGGGTTTGGCAGATGCCAGGAGAACGCTACCTGCCCCAATGCATAGTGCCAACTGTAAAGTTTGGTGGAGGAGGAATAATGGTCTTGGGCATTTTTCATGGTTTATGCTTGGCCCCTTATTTCCAGTGAAGGTAAAACTTAACGCTACAGCATGCACTGACATTCTAGACGCTTCTGTGTTTCCCACTTTGTGGCAACTGTTTCAGCACGACAATACCCCGTGCACGAATCGAGGTCCGTTTAGAAATGGTTTGTCGATCGGTGTGGAAGAACTTGACTGGCCTGCACAGAGCCCTGACCTCAACCCCATCAAACACCTTTGGGATGGATGGGAACGCTGCTGCGAGCCAGGCCTAATCACCCAATATCAGTGCCCAACCTCACTTATGCTCTTGTGGCTGAATGGAAGCAAGTACCCGCAGCAATGTTCCAACATCTAGTGGAAAGACTTCCCAGAACAGTGGAGGCTGTTATAGCAGCAAAGGGGGGACCAGCTCCATATTAATGCCCATGATTTTGGAATGAGATGTTCGATGAGCAGGTGTCCACATAGGTATACACTATATGACCAAAACTAAGTTAAAATGAGGGAGATGGTGAGGTATTGTTTGAGTGCCATTCAAACACTGCTTGCCCTTTTCAAGTGCGTTTGGTTTGTCCTCAGAGAGAATGAATGCAGAGTCTTGTTTATTCTACAATGCCACAATCATAGGAGATAGGTTAGTGCCAGGCTGGGAGATATGGGTAGGTACGATTAGGGCATCACGCGGCCAAGGTGGGCACGGGGAGAGGGCTCTCTGCTCATACCTGTGTTTTATGGAGGTGTTGAGATTCAGAGCGCCACAGTGTCGCCATAGACGAGGGCATTGCCACTTGTCTGCGAAACACCACTCCTGACTCTAATCGTACCTCAAGTCTTCCAATTGCACCATGAGTGAGGTAAGTTCCTCAAATAACTGATGAGAGACAATTTTGTTTTAGTCTTTCTATTGCTGTTTTTTTTGCTGTTGTAGGAGTTTTTTGTTGCGATTTATTTATTTTTCTCATTGAATCGGTTTGCCTTGGCTGGGCTCACCTTTCCTCAGTGTTGCAGTTGTTTAGCCCGACAGTCCGGGGTTTGTTGTTGCACACGTTTTTGGTTGTGGAAAATAGTTTCACCCCTCTGGCAATCCCTCACACATCCTCTACAGCTTTAGAGATTGACTGTGAAGTGATGTGAGAGTATACAGAAATGGGTGAAAATCTGTCTTCACTTCTCATGGAGTTCCTAGTGCGTGGGGATGTGTTTCAGGTAAACTTGGCTAAGATTGTTAATAATATAACTGAATGATGATGCTTTATTTTAACACGTGGATGAGATCGGCAGCACTTTCAGTCTACTCTTAGATGAACTGCCCATCAACTGGCATTCAGGTATTGAATGCATTCGATAGGACTACAGACTGGAAAAATCTTCAAGATTTTAGATTTGTATCTTACAGGTCCAAAAACTGGAGACTGACAGAAAACAGCTCTCAAACCGGCACTTCAACTCCATTAAAGAACAATAGGACTCTGGTGATCTGTGTTTGACAGAGGTGACTAAGGTAAGGGCCCATGCAGCCTACCTGAGCAACTTCTTGTGGAACGGTCTGAATTGACCTTCTGACAGTTGAGGAGTTTCACCTTGGGTCAACATTGAATGTTTATGAAGGGGCCCCTCACACTCTACCACACAGACACTTTCAGAGATTTGTCAAAGAGAGTCTGTTTTTTTACACCCGTTTGTGGTATGTGTGCATTTACTACTGTAGGTAGTTCACACAGTAACTCCATAGCATAGTAGCCAGTGCTATGAAGATGAACAGAGTTTGTATAAAAAAAAAAAAGAATTTCTTTCATTCCTATATTTAACACATGCAGCAACCCCATTGCTAACCATGTTTTAATGAAAGGTAGAAAATGACCATTATCACTCCATCATGGAGTGATATTTTTCTTGGTGTCTTTTGGTCTAAGATGGATGGGTAGGACTCCAGTCATATAGACCGACAGGGAGCATGAGTTGGAATAATCAGCCAATGTTATTTTTTCTGTCCCCCTCGAGTGCAGGAGAGAATTTGATCTACCGATGACGTGTTAAATGGTGTGAGAAAGGGTTTGAAGGGGCGTCAAATGAGGCATGGGGCCGCGACTGTTTGTCCAGTGTCACAGGAGGGAGCGTACTCAGCTCAGTCAGGAGCTGCACGAGCTCTACTGTAGCCATGGCAACATCTGCTTTGCCTTAAAGCTGGACAGAGGAGAGGATCCCCCTCTTTGTTGGGATTGAGTTTACCTGCTCCACCTCTGCATCCCGTCCTTATCACAACACACCCCCAGCAGATGAGGTCTGCAGCATGATCTAGCACCCTGCTGCTGGGAAAAAGAGATCACTTACAGTACCTCAGGGTTTCCCAGCCTTCTCCTCAGAGACCACCAGAAGTTTTACATATCTGTTGTCGCACAGAACTGGCACACATTATTTAATTAGTCAAGGGCTTGATTATTAGTTAACTAATCGAAACCGGTGTGTCAGTGCAGGGCTACAACGAATGTGTGAAACATCTGGTGGTCTCAGAGGAGAGGGCCGGGAAGTACTGACTTAACTCCCCGGGTTGTCCATCATACCACTAATCACTCGCGACCATCCATAGACCCCAACCTGTCCAAGTCATTGGACAGAGCTTGTAGGGTAGTCACTGTGTTGAGTTTGAAGCTACTGTACTGTTTGGAACCCAAGACCACAATCATGTCTTTTTTGTGGATTTTTTTTTTTTTTGGAATGACTAGTACTCCCTCTAGTGTCAGTTTGGTGTGAGATTACATGGATTTGACATAAGCATGAAGGGTGTCAGCAAACAACCTCATATAGCAAACCTGAATAGCATGATAGGCTAAAATTGATAATTCTCCAGTCCATAAAAAACCTTTGCACTTCATGTTGATCTGAAAGAATTGAATATGTATTAGCAATATAGTAGTAGCTTTAACTTGACGGGGTAGACTAGATGGAATTTTCGCCATGCTGGTTACATCTATCCTAACCTTTCAGATTTACACAAGTGGCTAGGTGTTGTTTCTGAATGGGACCTATAACATCATGGCTCTTTCTCAATTAAATGTTTTCCTTGATTCCTCTCATTGTCTCTTTTCACCTTTTCAAAATCCATTGGAGAAGATTGGAGGACCCTTTGACCTTCTCCAATTGAAAAGAGACTAGGAGATGGGATGCGAGAGATCACAGAAATCGAATTGAGATGGAGCCAGTATCTTATCCCCATTGTCTCCCATGACTAATCTGACCCTCTCCTCCCTTTCTTCCTCTCTCAGCCGGAGGCGCCGTCAGCTTCAACCCTGCGAGGGGCGCAGCGGGCGGATGAGGAGGATGAAGGGGACCTGAACAAAGCCCTGGGAGTCCAGAGGTTTCAGCAGATCATAAGCCCTGCCCCCAGGATCCCTGACGAGCAGCACCGCACCTACAGCGAGGAGGACTTTGAGTGTAAACACCACACACTTGTACACACAGGACATTCACACGCTTAGGTGGTTCATATACACTATATATACAAAAGTATGTGGACACCTCTTCAAATTAGTGGATTCCGCTATTTCAGCCTCACTCGTTGCTGACAGGTGTATAAAATTGAGCATACAGCCATGCAATCTCCATAGACAGACATTGGCAGTAGAATGGCCTTAATGAAGAGCTCAGTGTCTTTCAACGTGGCACCGTCATAGGATGCCACCTTTCAAACAAGTCAGTTCATAAAATGTCTGCCCTGCTAGAGGTGCCCCGGTCAACTGTAAGGGCTGTTATTGTTAAGTGCAAACATCTAGGAGCAACAACGGCTCAGCCGCGAAGTGGTAAGCCACACAAGCTCACAGAATGGGACCGCCGAGTGCTGAAGCACACAGCGTGTAAAAATTGTCTGTCCTCGGTTGCAACATTCACTACCGAGTTGCCTGTGGAAGCAACTTCAGCACAAGAACTGTTCGTCGGGATCTTCATGAACTGGGTTTCCATGGCAGAGCAGCTGCACACAAGCCAAAGATCACCAGGCGCAATGCCTAGCATCGGCTGGAGTGGTGTAAAGCTCACCGCCATTAGAATCTGGAGCAGTGGAAACGCGTTCTCTGGAGTGATGAATCGTGTTTCACCATCTGGCAGTCTGACGGATGAATCTGGGTTTGGCGAATGCCATGAGAACTCTACCTGCCCCAATGCATAGTAGCAACTGTGAAGTTTGGTGGAGGAGGGCTGTTTTTTATGGTTTGGTCTAGGCCCCTTAGTTCCAGTGAAGGGAAATCTTAACGCTACAGCATACAATGACATTCTAGATGATTCTGTGCTTCCAACTTTGTGGCAACAGTTTGGGGAAGGCCCTTTCTTGTTTCAGCATGCACAAAGCAAGGTCCAGACAGAAATTCTTTGTCAAGATTGGCGTGGAAGAACTTGACTGACCGGCACAGCCCTGACCTCAACCCCATCGAACACCTTTGAGATTAATTGGAACGCCGACTGCGAGCCAGGCCTAATCGCCCAACATCAGTGTCCGACCTCACTAATGCTCTTGTGGCTGAAAGGAAACAAGTACCCGCAGCAATGTTCCAACATCTAGTGGAAAGACTTCCAAGAAGAGTGGAGGCTGTTATAGCAGCCAAGGGTGGACCAACTCAATATAAATGCCATTGATTTTGGAATGAGCTGTTCAACGAGCAGGTGTCCACATACTTATGGTGATATAGTGCACTTTTGCAGAAATTGTTATGGGGATAACATCATTTTTTTGAATCTTTGAAAATTTAAAACAGTTGATTCTTTGATTTAAATTAGTCCCTCTGAAAACCACAGAAAATGATTTAACTCTATAAACCACAAACTCTTTATAACCGCTGAATCTTCCTGCAGACCACCGTCACTCCTCACACCACATCCACCATCCCCTGTCCAAGCTGCACTTCGAAGGGAGGAGGAAGAGTGGCAAGAAGAAAAAGAAGGAAAGCGACCGCAAGGACAATTCAGGCCCCACCAGCAGCACCACTATTGAGGAAGGAGAGGATGAGGAAGATAATGAGGAAGAGGGTGGAGAGAGCCACACCCATCTCTCTGAGACGTATTGTGACACCGTCAAAGAAGATGTGCAGGTAATTACAGTGACACCTAAGCAAACAAAAACTGGTTCTGTCAATGTTTTCAGAACATTCGTCAGGTCGTGGCAAATGTTCTTTTAACACAAAAACTGTGCAGTGGTGTTGATTCTAGAATGTTTGTATAAAACATTTGCCTGATGTTGCAAGAAGGTGCTCAGAACACCATTTAATATTTTCTTTAAAGGTTCCCATAAGGTAGTGGGAGCAGTCTGGTGAGAACATTGTGGTGTCTTTTGTGATGAGACATTTTGTGTTCCCAAAACAAAAACTCCAGTTGTTTCTACAATGTTTATTTTAGGGTGCAAAAACATTCACATGATGTTGCAAGAATGTTCCCAGAACACATTTGGTCTGTTCTTTCAAGGTTCCCATAATGTTCATTTGGTTGTGGGAACATTGTGTAGACATGACAAGAGATACAGTATGTTCCCGAAACACACAAACTGTCCAGCTGTGATGATTATTTCAATGTTTACATTAGGTTGCAAACCATTTGCATGTTTGCAAGAACAGTCCCAGAACACATTTGTTAGGTTGTTTTAAAAGTTCCTAAAACATTTATTTAGGTTGTGGAAACATTGTGGGTGATATGACAACAGATAGGTTCCCAAAACACTTAAACTGTCCAGTTGTTGACATTCGGCTGCTGTTTGTATCAGGGTGCACATAAACGTAACATGCAACAATTTCAAAGACTTTATTGAGTTATAGTTCATATAAGGAAATCAGTAAATTGAAATCAATTCATTAGGCACAAATCTATAGATTTCACGACTGGGAATACAGATATGCATCTGATACCTTTAAAAAAAAAAAAGAAATGTAAAGTATGGCCGTGGATCAGAAAACCAGTCTATATCGGGTGTGACCACTAATTGACTCGTGCAGCTCAACACATCTCCTTCAATGGCTGTGCGAAGTTGCTGGATATTGGCGGTAACTGGAACACACGGTCGTACATGTCGATCTAGAGCGTCCCACGTGCTCAATGGATGACATGTCTGGTGAGTGAGATATGCCACACCTATCAGGTGGATGGATGGCCTTGACAAAGGAGAAATGCTCACTAGCAGATGTAAACACATTTGTGTGTATGGAACATTTCTGGGATCTTTTATTTCAGCTCATGAAACATGGGACCAACACTTTACATGTTTATATTTTTGTTCAGTGTCGGTTGTGGAAAGAGTGAGGGTACATTAGAAGAGAGGATCCCAAAACACAAAATATGCTCAGTTGCGATGACGTTCATACAATGTTTAAGTTAGGTTGCACAGGACATTCCCTTAATGTTGTAAGAATGTAATGAGTCAGTTTTTATGACGTTCATAGCATATTTGTTTTAGGTTTAACAAAATATTCCATTGAAGTTCATGCAATATACATTTTACCTTTGGAGATCTTATTTCAAGAACATTTAGATAAGTTTTACCTAATATTACCACAACATTCTCAACATGCAAATTTGTAGCTAGCTCCTTAAAGCATAAAACACATTGGAATACATCCCCCATTTATGTTTCTCTCCAGATGTAATGGCAATTCACATTTGAGGATTGTATTGTAGGCAGTGTCAATTTGAACACGTCATGGTGGGGCAAACTCTAAATGTTGATTTGTTTATGCATGCCAGCAAAGCCACTACACAACATTAAACAATATTTGAATTGCACTATAACGGTGACAAACACTGCCCACAAACTGTGAGGGTCTACATAAAGCTTTCTCAACAGCAGAGCTTTCTTTTCAGCATCATGGAGTGAATCCTTACCACTGCTACACCTGGCTATCAGCGGAGCCTTGTCTGGCAGCTAAACAGTTCATTCAGCCTCATTTACTTCCTTTTTAAAAAACATAGCTGATATGGCTACTTGCTTAAACAAATGTGGTTTCTACTGACAACTGAGATGTACAAATTATGGCAGAAGGGAACGATGAGCGCATAACAGGCAAGCCGTAATTTCGATTAAGACATTAATGAGCGAGCTAAGACGGATGTACTCAATATAACTATTTGTTCAGCCTTTTTGAAATGTACAGTGACAGAATTCGCATCATTGGCCGTTCTTACAGTATTCTCCCTGTACACCAAGTCAGAGCCATAGGATCTCTAAAGGGGGCATACAAGCAGACAATGAACACCCTTACAATATTCAATGACGTTTCTCTAAAACACGTTATCAGCTTCATGTGCACCACCAAGTTAAGTCATGAAGGGGAAAGGGACCAAATTATTAGGGTGAGGATCATGGGCTACTAATAGCTTACTACACTACATACACTTAGTATTACTTTCTTAGCTACAGTATACATATCTCCCTGGCATATTACATCATTTATGCAGAAGCATACAATACATTTTTGGACTCACGTTGTTGTGCTGTGCTCACTTGAACAGGATGATGGCGTGGCGCTCCTTCTTGTGGGCAAATTGTTGTCTAACTTTGTCATCGAAGTCTGCCATTCTCTGGATTTATGGTGCTTTCAAGACAACTGGAAACCAAAAAAAAAAACAGGTTGAATCATGACGTCGGTGATCTTCAGGTCGGAGCTCTAGAAGAGGCACGAGTTCCCGACTTGGAATTCCGACTTGGGTGACCGTTCAAAACATATTTTCCCATTCGGAGCTACATTTATTTTCCCAGAGTTCCCAGTTGTCTTGAACTCACTGAAGTCCGATTTCCCAATTCCGATTTTGCCGTTGTTTTGAACGCAGCAGAAGTCATGCTGTATTGACAGCATAGCCAATGTATTCAACCTTCTATACACTACCGGTCAAAAGTTTTAGAACACCTACTCAGGTGTGACTATTTTCTACATTGTAGAATAATAGTGAAGACATCAAAACTATAAAATAACACATATGGAACCTCTTTTTCAGGACCATGTCTTTCAAAGATAATTCGTAAAAATCCAAATAATTTCACAGATCTTCATTGTAAAGGGTTTAAACACTGTTTCCCGTGCTTTTTCAATGAACCATAAACAATTAATAAACATGCACCTGTGGAACGGTTAAGACACCAACAGCTTACAGACGGTAGGCAATTAAGGTCACAGTTATGAAAACTTGGGACACTAAAGAAGCCTTTCTACTGAATCTGAAAAACACCAAAAGAAAGATGCCCTTGCTCCCTGCTCCTCTGCGTGAACGTGCCTTAAGCATGCTGCAAGGTGGCATGAGGACTGCGGCTATGGCCAGGGCAATAAATTGCGTTGTCTGTCCTGTGAGACACCTAAGATGTGCTCCAAGGAGACAGGACCGACAGCTGATCGTCCTCGCAGTGGCAGACCACGTGTGACAACACCTGCACAGGATCGGTACAGCCGAACATCACACCTGCGGGACAGGTACAGGATGGCAACAACTGCCCGAGTTACACCAGGAACGCACAATCCCTCCATCAGTGCTCAGGCTGTCCGCAATAGGCTGAGAGAGGCTGGACTGAGGGCTTGTAGGCCTGTTGTAAGGCAGATCCTCACCAGACATCACCGGAAACAACATCGCCTATGGGCACAAACCCACCGTTGCTGGACCAGACAGGACTGGCAAAAAGTGCTCTTCACTGACGAGTCGTGGTTTTGTCTCACCAGGGGTGATGGTCGGATTCGCGTTTATCGTTGAAGGAATGAGCGTTACACCGAGGCCTGTACTCTGGAGCGGGATTGATTTGGAGGTGGAGGGTCCGTATTGGTCTGGGGCGGTGTGTCACAGCATCATCGGACTGAGATTGTTGTAATTGCAGGCAATCTCAATGCTGTGCGTTACAGGGAAGACATCCTCCTCCCTTATGTGGTACCCTTCCTGACATGACCCTCCAGCATGACAATGCCACCAGCCATACTGCTCGTTCTGTGCGTGATTTCCTGCAAGACAGGAATGTCAGTGTTCTACCATGGCCAGCGAAGAGCCCGGATCTCAATCCCACTGAGCACGTCTGGGACCTGTTGGATCGGAGGGTGAGGGCTAGGGCCATTCCCCACAGAAATGTCCGGGAACTAGTAGGTGCCTTGGTGGAAGAACGAGGTAACATCTCACAGCAAGAACTGGCAAATATGGTGCAGTCCATGAAGAGGAGCTGCACTGCACTACTTAATGCAGCTGGTGGCCACACCAGATTCTGACTTTTGCTTATGACCCCCCCCACCCTTTGTTCATGAACACATTTTTTCCATTTGTTAGTCACGTGTCTGTGGAACCTGTTCAGTTTGTCTCCGTTGTTGAATCTTATGTTCATACAAATATTTAAAATGTTAAGTTTTCTGAAAATAAACGCAGTTGACAGTGAGAGGACGCTTCTTTTTTTGCTGAGTTTAGTAACCAAAAAGGTGTTAAACAAATCAAAATATTCTTTATATTTGAGATTCTTCAAATAGCCACCCTTTGCCTTGATGACAGCTTTGCACACTCTTGGCATTCTCTCAACCAGCTTTTAAATGTTTTTATTTAACGTTTATTTAACTAGGCAAGTCGGGTAAGAGAACATTCTTATTTACAATGACGGCCTACCCCGGCCAAACCCGGACGACGCTGAGCCAATTGGTCAGTCATTACGGAACATTTCAAGAACTTTGAAAGTTTCTTCAAGTGCAGTCACAAAAACCATCAAGCGCTATGATGAAACTGGCTCTCATGAGGAACGCCACAGGAATGGAAGACCCAGAGTTACCTCTGCTGCAGAGGATAAGTTCATTAGAGTTACCAGCCTTAGAATTTTCGGCCCAAATAAATGCTTCAGAGTTCTAGTAACAGACACATCTCATCTCAACATCAACTGTTAGAGGAGACTGTGAATTAGGCCTTCATTGTTGAAATTGCTGCAAAGAAAACACTACTAAAGGACACCAATAATAAGAAAACATGCTTAGACCAAGAAACACGAGCAATGGACATTCAACCAGTGGAAATCTGTCCAAATTTGAGATTTCTAGTTCCAACCGCCGTGTCTTTGTGAGACGCGGTGTGGATGAACGAATGATCTCTGCATGTGTGGTTCCCACCATGAAGAATGGAGGAGGAGGTGTGATGGTGTGGTGGTGCTTTGCTGGTGACACTGTCAGTGATTTGTTTAGAATTCAAGACGCACTTAATCAGCATGGCTACCACAGCATTTTGCAGCAATACGCCATCCCATCTGATTTGCACTTAGTGGGACTATGACCCAACACACATCCAGGCTGTGTAAGGGCTATTTGACCAAGGAGAGTGATGGAGTGCTGCATGAGATAACTTGGCCTCCACAATCACCCGACCTCAACCAAATTGAGATGGTTTGGGATGAGATGGACCGCAGAGTGAAGGAAAAGCAGTCAACTAGTGCTTAGCGTATGTGGGAACTCCTTCAAGACTGTTGGAAAAGCATTCCAGGTGAAGCTGGTTGAGAGAATGCCAAGTGTGCAAAGCTGTCATCAAGGCAAAGGGTGGCTACTTTGAAAAATCTGAAACAATACATATATTTTGATTTTGTTTAACACTTTTTTGTTTACTACATGATTCCATATGTGTTATTTCATAGTTTTGATGTCTTCACTGTTATTCTAAATTCAAAAGGCACTCGCACATCTATCTTTTTGCAGAAAAAAGAAGAAACCCGCACACTGCTCTTGATAGTGTCACTACTCTTTTAATAAGCTTTACGTATCGGCCTCGCGGCCTTCGTTAGAGCTTTTGAGAGTTTTTTTTAGATTAGCACCCTAATGTAGACCTAGCCCCACCCCCATCCGTTCCACGCATCGAACGAGGTTGGAATCGAGGGAAAACAAATAAGTGCTACCAAATATAACAATGTGCATTTCATACATATTCAAATAAAGTGTGTACTTAAAACGTATTAAACATATCTGTAAAACCACAATGAGGACATCAACCTTTTTATTTTATTTAACCTTTATTTAACTAGGCAATTTAGTTAAGAACACATTCTTATTTACAATGACTGCCTACCCCGGCCAAACCGGACGATGCTGGGCCAATTGTGCGCCGCCCTACGGGACTCCCAATCACGGCCGGATGTAACGCTGACCTACCAATCAAGTTTTCATTAATCATTCGGTACAGCGCAAGAAAAACATCAGAGTAATCTGAAATGGGGGCATAATTCATATTCCCGTTTACAACATAACATCCATAAACATTTCATCATTAAGACCTCCAGGAAATATTGTTCTGCAATGTAGAAAATAGTCAAAAATAAAGAAAAACCCTTGAATGAGTAGGTGTGTCCAAACTTTTGACTGGTACTTTATATCTCTATCAGTTATCATTTTTGTAACAGAATTTACATTAACTAAAGGTTGCTTAGCGAAAAGGCAACATGCATATCTTACACAGCTGATGGTACCTTATTCCCTATTTAGTACACAATTTTGGACCAGGGTCCTGGTAAAAAAGTAGTATACTATATAGGGAATAAGGTTCCGTTTAGGACACTGACATGTTTTTTTGGGGTGTGGCTGTGGTTGAAATATTTAGTCTCCCTGTCATATTTCAACACAAGCTTAATCATTTATGGTTTGGGGTTACATTGATATGCAACTGACAACTATTGTGTTCTGCCGTAAACGGTAATGGTGTGAACATATGTATACAACCCCCAAGCTTTTCTCATTGTTTTTCTTTTTTCCTTCATTCTGTAAATGTAAAAGAAATCATGAACGATTTTAAAAGCCTATATATATATTAGTACACTCAGACATTACCGGAGTTGAGAAGATTGAGTCCAACCAAGGTCTCATGTGTGCCCCCTCTCTCCTTCATAGTTTTTTCTGTCAGATGAAGATCACCTGGCCACACCTACCACAGACATCCCCTGCCCTGCCCGAGGGCTGGAGGTTGTTCCCCAGTCTGCCGTGAGCACCGACCCTGAAGATGCCACCTCCACGGAGTGAGTACATCTCTCTAAATGCACCCCCATTTTCATGTCCTTATTACCATAATGATGTGATCGGGTGAGAATCTTTGGCAGTTGAAGAGTGTCATCCTCCTTTGTGCCACAACTCAGCAAGGACTGTTTTATAGCACGTAGCCTGATACTGCTCGCTCGGATGCTTTCTCCTTCGCTGATTGGATGGGAGAGGTTTGTTTGTGTGTGTGTGTGTGTCGCCCACTTTACGTTACCATGTCCCAGGCATCCAGGCAGCCTGCAGGGTTCTGATCTAATAGGGCCTGATTCCACCAGCAAGAACAAAGAGCCATATTTCACCTGTCTGACTGTTTCCATAGAGAATTCCGACCCTTCCTACTAACACACCTCTCCTCTCGACCCTCCACCTATGGCATTTAGTCTCAGGACACATTAGTGCTTTGTCTTGTCTGGGATACAGCTTTGTGGGCTCTCCTTTCATCTCCTTTCTCAAGTCTGCTGTAATATCACTCTGTGGACTTCCTCCTACTAATCCTAAAACTGCACACTACACATTGGAAGGTAGAGGTGTCACCCAAGTAAAGTATTCTGACTGCAGAGGGATCTTTGGAATATAGTTGTTTTCTGAAACTAACAGCTTTTTGGAGACTGAATGTTTTTCGGTTTCGGAAGGATCTGCCTGGACTGGTGAATTCTTAGTGGGCGTTTTCAGTCTTTTAGTTTATCGAGAGCAACATTCAGAATTGATTTAATTTGATTAAGTATTTTTCCTTCTCCTGTGAAATGAGCTTTTCTGTATGTTTGATAATGTGCTTGTTCCAAGGAGTGTAGAGGGAGACCGACAAACCATTCTCCTTTTGTATCTTAGAAAATGTGCATTTTGTCATTTACTGGCCCAGTCTCCTAGATGTAAAAGTAGTTATGTTGTGTAGCTCACTCCAGATTCACGTCTAATATTTTGTTGACCTTAAAGTTAACTCTAATTTCTTTCTCTCCTCTCCCAGAAAGCCCTGTCCGGCCTCGTCCAGCAGTGACCCACCAGACCCCACCCCTCTCATCCGCGTGGCCAGCCGCAGCTACGACCTGCAGGAGCGCCGGTGCACCGGCAACATGACTGGCGCCGAGCAGGCTAAGTACGAGCGCATCCCCACAGACGAGAGCGAGGCGCAGACACTGGCCTCCGCCGACCTGGATGGGATCAAAAGTGAGTGTTGAGGAATATTGCCAACCTCAGTCACTTCATGTTCAGCATTTGTTCTCCACTGAAGCAATGTTTTAGTGCTTACTTTAATTCTAGGGGTTGTTTGTATAATTGAATTCAGAGCCAAGATGACATGCGGGTTCTCTCTTTGTTTAGACAGCATGTTATGTTCAAACTTCTTGTACTTGTACATTTTTAAGGGCTGTTTTGTCATTTGGGAGATTTATTCAGAACCCTGAACTAACTTCTCCCTGACCTAAGAATCTAAACTCTCCCTGACCTTCGTGTTCACTCAGGCTACTGTGCCAGATTAACTTTTAAAGATGTCTTTTTACATTTTACTTCTTCAAGTGCTTAATATCTTGCTCTTTGTGTATGTGCGCCTGTTTTGTGTGTGTGCTTGTGTGAAGGGAAGAGTCTTTGGCTCCACTGAAGGTCAGAATGCCCTAAACCGAGAGAAAGAAGGGAACACATTGGGGTACATTAATGTCCTGTGACGTCCCCAGCTCCAGTGGCAACAGGGGTGATTTACGTCAGGGGGTCGACCCCTCAGCGGACAGCGGCAGCTTATCAGAGAGTGTGGCGAACACTGACAAAATAGGAGCGAAGTCCTCTAATTAAATTAGCCTGTTCCCGCTCTAAGCTGAGGCCCCTGGAACCAGGCCCGAGTCAACCCGGTGGCTAATTGAGAAAGCTGCCCCTCTGGTTCACAACCCCTGAGTCATAAGTGCCGATAAAACAATGTGGAAGAGCTAAGTCATCTGGGGGAAAAAAAACATGAGAGGGAAGCTGAATTGCATGGAGATGATTTGATGTAGGTCCAGTGCCAACATGGGGCTACTTGACATAGAGGGTGTGGCCTTTGTCAGGGTCCCTGACTGCATCAGGAGTCTCCTCAGGTGGATCCTCTTTTATCTGCTTCCCAGCACTGCAAAGCAGCCTGGGAAAGTATCTCTGCGGCTGGCCGCTGCTCAATGATCGGAATTATTAGATCACTGTCTCATTTCTCTTTTGTTCAACCCTCCTGTTAGCTCCTCTGCTAGTTAATGCGCTTGGACACTTTCTACCCTAACCAGGTCAGGTGGGGGTCAAGGAATGCTTTTTTTTAGCTCCAGTCCTGGACACGCAAAGACTTGTGCTTGAGATGGGAGAGGTCACGGTTCCTCATTCCCATGCCAGGTTTATGCCAGCACTACGCCCTCCACCAAGCTCCTCTCCTTCAAGAGTGCCAGCCTTGCCCGGGCCAAGTCCCACTCCAGGACTTCCCAAACAACCACACACACGCAACTGGAGTCCGGCACATTGTGAAGCCTCTTAGGCGGACGAACGGTTCCAGTAGACATAGCCCAAAGGTCTGACAAGGTACAGCGACACCTTACAGTGAAACCCAGACAATGAACAAGAGGCTCAAATGACAGAAGATGATACTTCGTTCCTCTCCAGTTTCACTCGCAGAGTTTTCCAAGGACGTACAGGACAACTTGTTCTTCAGGAGAAATGCTGTCATTTTTATACACCCTCAGTTTTAGGTGATGAATTGATGAAGGTGCTCAATGACCAGGGTGTTTCTCAAACAGTGAAGGAGCCCACTGACAAAGGTAAGGTTAGTTCCTACCTCTGACAGGATCATCCACACCCGTTGCCGCCTTCCCTCTGAGATGTATCCAACCAGCTCTCTTTCATCCAGCCTAATTATCCAGACTGTCCTTGGTTTGCGACCAGCCTGGTAACCCAACTAGGGTTTAATAGCGGGAACCAGGTTACTGAGGTTTCCGGCCCAAACCCACTCCCGTTTCTCGCGATAAATAACTGTGAGAAACCGGTAAATTATAATAAATGATTTATATGAACAGCTTGAAGTGAAATAGAACTGTTAAATTATATGTGATGTCCAAATCTGTCTTTACGGCTTCCTCTGCTCTGCTATCTGCATGATCAATCATCAACACTCAGGGTGGGGACAGACAGCGCATCTCATATGGAGTGCAGTTCACAATGCATGTATCATCTCATCAGCAGGTCATTTTTTTTATTGTGACAGGTACATTTGCTGTAGCATAGCCTATGCTACAGTAGTATTAGGACTAATATCTGAATATGCATGTAATTTACACATCTCCGTCTGGCTTTCGGGGGTCACCTTTTATTTTTTTATTAAGATCATATTTAAAAATTGCAACTGCAGAGTTTTAAAATAGGATATCACTCTAATATCGCTCCAGCAGGTATATTGCACTGGTCATCCCCAAAGCCAACACTTCCTTTGGACGCTTTTCCTTAAAGCTCTGCTGCCAATGACTGGAATGAATTGCAAAAATCTCTGAAGCTGGAGTCTTATATCTCCCTCTCTAACTTTAAGCATCAGCTGTCAGAACAGCTTACTAATCACTGTACCTGTACACAGCCCATCTGTAAATAGTATACCCGACTACCTCATCCCCATATTGTTACTTATCCTCTTGCTCTTTTGCACCCCAGTACCTCTACTTGCACATCATCATCTGCACATCTATCACTCCAGTATTCATGCTAAATTGTAATTATTTTCGCCTCTAGGGCCTATTTATTGCCAAGCTCCCTACTCTTCTACATTTGCACACACTGTACATAGATTTTTCAATTATTTCTGTTCTTTACAGTTATTGACTGTACGTTTGTTGACGTGTAACTCTGTTGTTTTTGTCGCACTGCTTTGCTTTATCTTGGCCAGGTCGCAGTTGTAAATGAGAACTTGTTTTCAACTGGCCTACCTGGTTAAATAAAGGTGAAATAAAAAAATACAAATAAGTTGAAATTCACACCTTATTGGATTTTGACCATTGCAGAACCAATTTTATTTTGTGAACTTAAGTTAACAATTTTTATTTAGCAAATAAAGACAAATGGCATGGACAAAATGATTGGCACACCGGAGCTACTACTTGGTTGCACCGCCTTCGGCCAATATAACAGCCAACAAATGAGTTGGATAAAATATAAAAAGTTTTTGGAGTGCATCAGTCCAATAACCTTTTGTCTAATGAAGGTTGTGGATCGTCCATCAGGACAATCCCAAACACACATCAAAGCACCCTGAAATTGTTCAAGAAGAAACACTAGACTGTTCTGGAGTTGCCAACGAAGAGTCCAGATCTGAATCACATTTATAACCTATGGCAAGAGCTGAAAACAGCAGTTGGAGGGCACCCCTCAAACATTGAATAATTAGAGTAGTTTGCTGCTGGAAAGTGAGCCAGATTGCCAGTAGGAAGTTGCAGCAAGCTCATTGATGGCTACAAGAAGAGTTTGTCTGCAGTTAACTTAGCCAAAGGCTCTGTAACCAAGTACTAGCTCTGGGGTGCCAATCATTTCTTACATGCCGTGTCTTTATTTTCAAAATAATGTTGTAAACTTAAGTTTACAAAAATAAAATTTGAATTCGAAATGCAAAAACAGGCAGCTTAGAATTTACGCACAAACAACAGATCCTACCGCTTCTTAGACTTTCTTTCAATGAGAGTGACAGATCTATTACATATTTCTAAGTGAATTTGGTCCGGTCGCCCAAAAAGTGACATATTTTAAGAAAAGTGTAAGTGTGCCAATATATTTGGCCGCAACTGTATATTCTCTGCCTTTGCGAAGTAATATCATAACCCTGGACTTATTCCACATTGTGTTTGAATTTAAAATGAATTAAATAGGTGTTTGTGTTACACCACTGTACCCCACACACAGAATTTGAGCAGTGAATGTCAAACACAGATTCAACCACAAAGTCCAGGGAGGTTTTCCAATGTCTCGCAAAGAAGTGCACATATCTGGAGATTGTTTTGTTGTTTTACTAGACTTTGAATATGCCTTTGAGCATTGTGAAGTTATTAATTACACTTTGGATTGTGTATAAAACAAACCTTTTTGTCCTGAGTGTTATGTTTGGAGCAAATCCAGTACAACACATTACTGAGTACCGCTCTCCATATTTTTGAAAGCGTAGTGGTGGGTGCATCATGTTATCGGTATGCTTGTCATCGTTAAGGACTGGGGAGTTTTTCAGTCAAGGGGTATGTATACTTTCTGAAGGCGCTGTACCAATAGGTGTCCTTTGCGAGGCATTGGGCAACCTCCCTGGTCTTTGTGGTTGAATATGTTTGAAATTCACCGCTCGACTGAGGGACCTTGAAGATGATTGTATGTGTGGGATACTGAGATGAGGTAGTCAGAAAAAAAATCTAACCCAGAAATTCCAGTCCATATGATACAGTACATGTTAACAGTACACACTCAAAGATTAGTGGAGCTTGTTTCATTTATTTACTCAAGACCGCATACATCTATGGGCTTTTGTTTTTCTGTCGTGCGTAATGTACTATGTATTGGATAACAGCACAATAATTTGGCCTTTTTTGGGGATTGGGCTCATAACATTTATTTAATGTAGGCAGCATCAGGCTTGAATTTTCATGTCTCTCAAAACACTAATCAACTCCAGACATTCATATGTAACCGAAAGGTTGCAAGATCGAATCCCCGAGCTGACAAGGTACATATCTCTTGTTCTGCCCCTGAACAAGGCAGTTAACCCACTGTTCCTAGGCCATCATTGAAAATAAGAATTTGTTCTTAACTGACTTGCCTTGTTAAATAAAGGTTAAATATTTAAAAAAATAAGCTGTGTATGGTTTAGAATGACACTTGCGGTTTTGTCGGGAAATATCGGGTTACCTGGGAGAAAATATCTATTTTTTTCTTGGGGTGGAACATTTGTAAAATACCGTGAAAATATTAAACCCTAAACCCAACCCCACAGCAGTGCCAGGTGAACAAAAGCAACGGCCTGTTCTGTTACTGTGGGACTCTGAGATGTGATCTGGTAGCAGGATGGTGGAGGTCATCGCAGAGCCAAGAGCTCAGTGTTGGGCAGACCACTGTCTTGGGAAAAAGCTGCAACACTACAATGATGTTGCAATACTTGATAATGTAATGTTGACACTGTTATATTAGTGTTTGGGATCACAATCACCGCCACACCCTCTCTCACTATTGCTCATTCTGTATCTCTGGCTATGATTTTTCACTCACCTCTCCTCTCCTTAGGCCATCGTTTTGAGGATGTCCCTGGGGTACGGAGACACCTGGTCAGAAAGAGCACCAAAGGCCAAGTGGTCCATGTCGGCAAGGACCACAAGGAGCCCAGCACACGCAGCCAAAAAAAGGACCGGACCCCACATGAGGTGAGCAACGGAAAATACAACCTGTAGTACCCACTCCTTTGCTGATGTTAGGACACATTGTCACATCCCTTGTTTCAGATATGATTGAGTTTTATTCATCAGATGGTTTTCATGGATTTGCTGACGTTTTTGGCAAGGATGGTTTGAAAGTAAATATGGTAAATTGCTTCTTGATCCATATTTAAACAAATAAATAAAACAACAATTTGAACATCAACTGGAAAATCCGCTACAGTGTGGACGGGAGAGTGGGCAGGACACAATTAAAAATTAATGAATGAGTTCTTTTCTTTCACACACCCAATAGAAAGGGGCAGAGAAGAGCTCAGGTAAGGGGACACCGGGTTCTCCCTGAGAGAAGGAGCCATGTTCTATTAACACACACACACAGGTCCCCAGCAGCCAGGTAAACAACAGGTTCCTCTCAGGGTAAAGAGTGTGTGTGTGGGGGGAGATGTAAGGGTCCCCTGCTCTGTGCACGGGTCGGTGTTAGTCGTCAGTGTGTTAAGCCCACACCTCCACCCTCTCGCTCCTTCCAGTCGTTACCGCCAGTGGTTCTGTAACTTATCATTCTGCCTCCCGGCCAGACGGCATGGTCATACTGGACTACTTCGGCCAAATGGCCCGGCCCCAGAAGGTGAGGCGGCTTAGTCGGCCAAATACATGTTCCAGGAGTGTGTGCATGTAGCAACGTGTCTTCACATGAGAGTAGGTGCAGTATGGTTACTCGATAATCATTAGTTGTGTTGTTGGCTTGGTACTGAAACAGGTAATGGTTGGTTGGGTATCACTAACTCACGAGCATGGAGTTAGATTGGTTTCTCTTTAACCAGATGTGAAGTGATTAGGGTGTAATACTGTGTTTCTACTGATGATAATATCTACTGTATTTATACTGTATTTTTACTCATCATCGTTTGATGTGTGAGGGGAAAAAAACGAATTTAAACAGAGCATCTGAGCTTATGAAAAATGGTTTTCACTGAAACGTCACATTCGCTTGTTGCTTAGGCTATTTGCCACTGCATATATTTGAGAAGTGTATTGGCATTGTGGATAATTTCATTGCATATTTGTTCTTAATATAACCGAGTAACACTGGTGAGTGTGTTTCTGTTTGACGTCAACATGCAGCGCAGACCTGGGTACAAGTACTATTTAAAATCTTTCAAATACTTTGAGTGTTTGATGTCAAATGGACGGGTTTTGGAACTATTCTATTGGTCCATTTAAGCCAGGCAAGCTCAATCAAGCACAGATGATCATGTATTTTAAATGATTTCAAATAACATTTGAATCCAGTTCTGATGCACCTTACAGTTGAAGTCGGAAGTTTACATACACTTAGGTTGGAGTCATTAAAACTCATTTTTCAACCACTCCACACATTTCTTGTTAACAAACTATAGTTTTTGCAAGTAGGTTAGGACATCTACTTTGTGCATGACGCAAGTAATTTTTCCAACAATTGTTTACAGACAGATTATTTCACTTATAACTCACTCTATCACAATTCCAGTGGGTCAGAAGTTTACATACACTAAGTTGACTGTGCCTTTAAACAGCTTGGAAAATTCCAGAAAATGATGTTATGGCTTTAGAAGCTTCTGATAGGCTAATTGACATAATTTGAGTCAATTGGAGGTGTACCTGTGGATGTATTTCAAGGCCTACCTTCAAACTCGGTGCCTCTTTGCTTGACATCATGGGAAAATCAAAAGAAATCAGCCAAGACCTCAATTTATTTTTTAGACCTCCACAAGTCTGGTTCATCCTTGGGAGCAATTTCCAAATGCCTGAAGGTACCACGTTCATCTGCACAAACAATAGTACGCAAATATAAACACCATGGGACCAGGCAGCTGTCATACCGCTCAGGAAGGAGACGCGTTCTGTCTCCTAGAGATGAACGTACTTCGGTGCGAAAAGTTCAAATCAATCCCAGAACAACAGCAAAGGACCTTGTGAAGATGCTGGAGGAAACAGGTACAAAAGTATCTATATCCACAGTAAAACGAGTCCTATATCAACATAACCTGAAAGGCCGCTCAGCAAGGAAGAAGCCACTGCTCCAAAACCGCCATTAAAAAAACCAGACTACGGTTTGCAACTGCACATGGGGACAAAGATCGTACAAAAATAGAACTGTTTGGCCATAATGATCATCGTTATGTTTGGAGGAAAAAGGGGGAGGCTTGCAAGCCGAAGAAAACCATCCCAACCGTGAAGCACAGGGGTGGCAGCATCATGTTGTGGGGGTGCTTTGCTGCAGGAGTGACTGGTGCACTTCACAAAATAGATAGCATCATGAGGAAGCAAAATTATGTGGATATATTGAAGCAGCATCTCAACACATCAGTCAGGAAGTTAAAGCTTGGTTGCAAATGGGTCTTCCAAGTGGACAATGACCCCAAGCATACTTCCAAAGTTGTGGCAAAATGGCTTAAGGACAAAGTCAAGGTATTCAAGTGGCCATCACAAAGCCCTGACCTCAATCCTATAGAAAATTTGTGGGCAGAACTGAAAAAGTGTGTGCGAGCAAGGAGGCCTACAAACCTGACTCAGTTACACCAGCTCTGTCAGGAGGAATGGGCCAAAATTCACCCAACTTATTGTGGGAGGCTTGTGAAAGGCTACCTAAAACGTTTGACCCAAGTTAAACAATTTAAAGGCAATGCTACCAAATACTAATTGAGTGTATGTAAACGCCTGACCCACTGGGATTGTGATGAAAGAAATAAAAGCTGAAATAAATAATTATTATTCTGACATTTCACATTCTTAAAATAAAGTGGTGATCCTAACTGACCTAAGACAGGGAATTTTTACTAGGATTAAATGTTAGGAATTGTGAAAAACTGAGTTTAAATGTATTTGGCTAAGGTGTATGTCAACTTCCGACTTCAACTTTAGTTCTCTGGATGCGTTTTCCCATTCTTAGAATACTTTTTGACTGTCTTTACAGAAACAGCATGAGCCTTGGAAGAGCTAGCGTTAATTCTAAAACAACATTTGGAGAAGAATTAAATCCGAAGCAGATGCAGCCACATTAAGCATACTGAAAACAATTTTCCCTGATAGTTCAGCTATTCAGATCCTCACTGAATCTAATCCGATTGGCTCAATGGTAACTTGGTTGGAAGGAGATGCTGGTTTGAACATTTACGATTCAGACTCCTGGATGTCCATGGGCATACACTGAAAATGCTAATATCAAGAATATTGACTTGCATTGGTTTTTGGACAAACATGATTGAAAAGTTAGTAATTGGAGAAAGTGGCCACTGGCCAGGTAAAAAAACTAAAGCATGGATTGCTCTCTTATCTTGTCCATAGAGTGATTATGAGGGTGAAGAAACCAATATCATTTTGTTATTTGGGTGAACTATCCCTTTGAATTCAGCCTGTCTCCCCTTCAGGTGTTTGTGGAGCTGAACGAGCTTATCATGGATAAGAACCAGGAGATGCAGTGGCGGGAGACGGCCCGTTGGATCAAGTTTGAGGAGGACGTGGAGGAGGAGACGGACCGCTGGGGCAAACCCCACGTGGCCTCGCTCTCCTTCCGCAGCCTGCTGGAGCTCCGCAAGACCATCTCCCATGGTAGGAGAGAGAGAGAAGAGACAGAGGGAGCGATTGTGTGTGTTTAGAGAGAGAGGACTGTGTGCAGTGTTTCCCCTATATGAATTGTTGCCGCCACCCCTAAATATATACAGTACCAGTCAAAAGTTTGGACACACCTACTCATTAAGGGTTTTTCTTAATTTTTGACTATTTTCTATATTGTAGAATATTAGTGAAGACATCAAAACTATGAAATAACACATAGGGAATCATGTAGTAACCAAAAGTGTGAAACAATTCTAAATATATTTAATATTTTAGATTCTTCAAAGCAGCCACCCTTTACTTTGCTTTGACAGCTTTGCACACTCTTGGCATTCTCTCAACCAGCTTCACCTGGAATGCTTTCCAAACAGTCTTGAAGGAGTTCCCACATATGCTGAGCACTTGTTGGCTGCTTTTCCTTCGCTCTGCGGTCCAACTCCCACCTCCATGCTCACGGTGGGAACCACACATGCAGAGATTATCACCAAATCTCAAATTTGGGCTCCAGACCAAAGGACAAATTTACACCGTTCTAATGTCCATTGCTCGTGTTTCTTGGCCCAAGCAAGTCTCTTCTACATATTGGTGTCCTTTTAGTAGTGGTTTCTTTGCAGCAATTCGACCATGAAGGCCTGATGCATGCAGTCTCCTTTGAGCAGTTGATGTTGAGATGTCTGTTACTTGGACTCTGAAGCATTTATTTGGGCTGCAATTTCTGAGTCTGGTAACTCAAATGAACTTATCCTCTGCAGCAGAGGTAAGTCTGGGTCTTCCTTTCCTGTGGCGGTCCTCGTGAGAGCCAGTTTCATCTTAGTGCTCGATGGTTTTTGCAACTGCACTAGAAGAAACTTTCAAAGTTCTTGACATTTTCCACATTGCCTGGCCTTCATGTCTTAAAGTAATGATGGTCTGTCGTTTCTGTTTGCTTATTTGAGCTGTTCTTGCCATAATAAGGATTTGGTCTTTTAGCAAATAGGGCTACCTTCTGTATGCCGGCTATACCTTGTCACAACACAACTCATTGGCTCAAACGCATTAAGAACGAAATAAATTCCAATTAACTTTTAACAAGGCACACCTGTTAATTGAAATACATTCCAGGTGACTACCTCCTGAAGCTGGTTGAGAGAATGCCAAGAGTGTACAAAGCTGTCATCAAGGCAAAGGGTGGCTACTTTGAAGAATCTCAAATATAAAATGTATTTTGATTTGTTTCACACTTTTTTTGGTTACTACACGATTCCACGTGTTATTTCATAGTTTTGATGTCTTCACTATTATTCTACTATATAAAACATAGTAAAATAAGGAAAAACCCTTGAATGAGTAGGTCTGTCCAATCTTTTGACTAGTACTAGTATGTATGTTGACTCCAATGCTTCCCACAACTGTGCCAAGATGGCTGGATGTCCTTTGGGTGCTGGACTATTCTTAATACAGGAAACTGTTGAGCGTAAAAAACACAGCAGCGTTGCAGTTCTTGACACACTCAAACCTACTACCATACCCCGTTCAAAGGCACTTAAATATTTTGTCTTTCCCATTCACCTATGAATGGCACACATGCACAATCCATATCTCAATTGTCTCAAGGCTTAGAAATCCTTCTTTAACCTGTCTCCTCCCCTTCATCTACACTGATTGATTGAAGTGGATTTAACAAGTGACATCAATAAGGGATCATAGCTTTCACCTGGATTTACCTGGCCAATCTGTAATGTTTTGTAAACTCAGTGTATTTTTGGGGGCGAGACAAAGTATTGAAGTGCCTTTGAACGGGGTATGGTAGTAGGTGCTAAGTGCACCGGTTTGTGTCAAGAACTGCAACGCTGCTGGGTTTTTCATGCTCAACAGTTTCCTGTGTGTGTATCAATGGTCCACCACCCAAAGAACATCCATCCAACTTCACACAACTGTGGGAAGCATTGGCGTCAACATGGGCCAGCATACTTGTGGAATATTTCAAGACCTTGTAGAGTTCATATCCCGATGAGTTGAGGATGTTCTGAGGGTAAAATGGGGGGCGGTGCAATTTAATAGGAAGCTGTTCTTAATGTTTTGAACACTGTGTACATGCGTGTGTGTACGTCTGTGAGTGTGTCTGTGTGTGCCCACCCTGCTGTGACCTCAGTGTCATGTGTGCCCTCTGCCACCAGGGGCGGTGTTGTTGGACCTGGACCAGAAGACCTTGCCTGGCATCGCCCACCAGGTGGTAGAGCAGATGATCATCTCAGACCAGATCAAGGCTGAGGACCGTGCAAACGTGCTCCGAGCCCTGCTGCTCAAACACAGGTACACCACCATCACTACACCTAAACACCAACCAGGACAGCTCAGTGGAAAATACATCTTGAGTATCTAGTAACCTAAGTATGGAAGTACGGAATACTAGTGTAAATTAAGTGTGTGGACACTTTAAACTCTGGATATTGTTTTTCAACAGGAGAAGTTTAAAAAAAACTAGTTGGAGTTCGTCTAACATTTTGATCTCATAGATGAAATAGCATTATTAGTTCAGCATGTCAATTCACACAATGTTAAATTTGCTATGTCTCTGCCTGGTCCCGCCGCCTGCTTGCTTGATGGCGTGCGAGAGGGCAAGGTGCGACATATGTATCTCCTGCTCAACCTCTGTGTGCCTTTACCTCCCTCGCCCTGCAGTCACCCAAGCGATGAGAAGGAGCACAGCCACAACCCCTTCCCCAGGAACATCTCGGCGGCCAGCCTGGGCAACCTGCTGCCCCAGCAACACAGCTCCAACCACATCCACCATCCAGAGCCCTCCGTCACAGACCCCCTCATGGGCTCGGCCAGCACAGGGGAGCAGGAGACACGCATCGACATGGACAAGAACGACCTGCAGGTAGCTACAGTATAGTGTTGATTATATGTAAGGAGTAAATGCTGACATTTATTTTTCCAAGGTAATGTACAGAACTGAGGCATTTATCCCGCGTATACCACAGTTGGCAAAAAAAAAACAATACTAAAGCGCACATTTACCAGTAAAAAAAAGAAAATAATAACTTGATATTTTCATTTTTAATGTACTCTTTTGGTTGCTAGAGAAGGGACCCAGTCGTTTGGTTGATATTTATGGACACAACCCAGTTGTTCGTTCTATATGTTCAGTTGCCATACACGCTGGCAACGTTCTTGTCCCTTGCTTGCTAGCTACCCAACTAGCTACAGCTAACAGAGTCACAACCTCTGCAGCCAGAATAACAGCATTTGTTTAAGCTGTTTTCTATTGACATTCATTTGGATACATCCATAATATTTCTGCAAAAACAAATCAATACTAGCTAGCTAAGTGTTTTCCTCGTTGGACCTGCGTTTACAATGTATCCATTGTGTGGTTGTTGTGTGGTTGTTGGTTTAGCTTTCTGTAACTTTGTAACAAGTGTGGTCTGCATCTTTGGGTGCATATTTCATCATGTTTGCAAGGTGTCCCGATTTAGCTTTTCCAACTGTCCCGTTATTTGGTTTTAATGTCCATTTTAGAATGCCCTTCTAGCCAATCAGAAACAAGTATTCAACAGTGCTGTGTATAAGTAGTGAGGAATGTATTAGGCAGATTATTCTACTGCTAACGAGTGTAGGTAAGTGTGTGTATGTGCAACTTGTGTACACAGGGATATTGAACTATCATGTAAAAAGTATCTTCAGTGGATAATTTTTTGTGGAGGGGGCAGTCTGTCCCATTGAGTTACCAAGGCCTGGGTTAAGTCTGTCCTGATTGGTATTGCAGCAGAAGGAGTCTACTCCAAATATCGGCATACACAGGTCGAAGTCCAAGCATGAGCTCAAGCTGCTGGAGAAGATTCCAGAGAATGCTGAGGCCACTGTTGTCCTTGTGGGTGAGTGGTCTTTTTTAACTAATCTAAGCACCAGAAGTACCAGAAAGCATCTCCTGTTACCTTTTTTAAATAACCTACTACCATCACCACCACCTCTTCTTCTTTTTCAGGTACTTATATTTGTCCTATTTCACACATTATTAAATGTTCTTTTTGTTTTTTTGCATATCCCAACTCTCCCTGATACACACTCGGAGAGTGGGGTCACGGCCAGGGTCGAATAACATCTGAAACAGTAGTCTAATATCAAGCATTCCCACTCTGTACAGTGTAACAGCATGCCCTGTAACCCTCTGTCCCCCCTTCCTCTCCTTCAGGCAGTGTGGACTTCCTGGAGCAGCCCACCATGGCCTTTGTGCGGCTGCAGGAGGCGGAGGAGCTAGACTCTGTCCTGGAGGTCCCAGTGCCAGTCAGGTTCATCTTCGTCCTGCTGGGACCCCCCAGCACCAACATGGACTATCACCAAATCGGACGCTCCATCTCCACACTCATGTCTGACAAGGTCAGTGCGCTGTACTGTGGAGGCGAGAGTAGAGCAAGGGTCAATTGATGGAAGTTTAGTGGAACATCTGTGGGCTGAGTTTCCTGGCCACAGATTAAGCCCAGTCCTGGAGTGAAAAGCACTTTCAATAAGAATCTGCATTGAAAATGCTTTTTATTCCAGGACTAGGAAACCGTCCCGATATGTTATTGTTACTATGGTCTTAACCATAGTATGTAGTATTTTATTTCGCACACAACTCTGAATGCGCAAAAGAAAATCCACACACGGAGTGAACCTGTTTGGTTCTTGATCAGTGGCTATGAAGGCTCACATACTGTAGGACAAAGAGTATAACTCAAGTGTTTTTCCTGTTCTCCCCCGCAGCACTTCCATGAGTCGGCCTATCTGGCGGACGACCGCCAGGACCTGCTCAACGCCATCAACGGCTTCCTGGACTGCAGCATCGTGCTGCCCCCCTCCGAGATGGGCGGTGAGGAGCTGCTACGCTCCGTGGCACGCTTCCAGAAGGAGATGCTTCGCAAGCGGGAGGAGCAAGGAGCCCTGCTGGCCAAGGAGCCCAAGAGCCAGAAGGAAAAAGGTGGGGGAATCCTGCAATTTTGTTCAGAGAAATTATGTCCTAGCAACTTTCCTATCTTCTCAGACCGTTACATGGAGCCAGATGATATTTTAAAAGTTTCCTTTTTTTTTTGATGCAAAAAAGATTCCAAAGAAACGTCACTTTTCTAGTCCAGTATTTGAAATCGGTCTATGTCTATGTATTCCAGAGGCCCTCCTCTCGCCCGGGAAGCCGGGAGACGACCCCCTGCAGCGTACTGGACGCCCCTTCGGAGGCTTAATCCGAGACGTGAAGCGCCGCTACCCGAAGTACGTGAGTGACTTCAAGGACGCGCTGAACGCCCAGTGCGCTGCGGCCGTCATCTTCATCTACTTCGCTGCCCTCTCCCCCGCCATAACCTTCGGAGGCCTCCTGGGTGAGTCCCAGTGGTTAAATGCAGCCAGCTAGCAAATTCTGGTACATTTACAGAAATGTCCCTGTGTAAGTTAATAAAGTGACGTAAAGAATGGGGAACAATGAACAAGAGGCAAAAATAACCACAACTACCCATCTACCCCTATCAACACACAACCAGACACTTAGCATGTATTTAAAGTAGGCATTGGAGCTATATTGAATATGTACTGAGAATGTAATTCGTAGCTTTTTAAAAAACATTCTTAGGTCATTCTCTGAATGTTGCCTGTGCAGGTTCTTGACTGTGTGCCTTGTGGTAGGTGAGAAGACTGAGGGTCTGATCGGTGTGTCTGAGCTGATCGTGGCCACAGCGGTGCAGGGTGTTCTCTTCTGCCTCCTGGGGGCCCAGCCGCTCCTGGTGGTGGGCTTCTCCGGACCACTGCTCGTCTTTGAAGAGGCCTTCTACTCGGTAAATTACCTCAAACTGAGATGTGAGATTACATTATTGACTACCGCATAAGAGTAGGGTTGGGCGATATGGCCAAAATATCATATGGTATTTTTCAATTTTTGACGATATGAATTTTTATGTTTTTGGTTAATAAAAGTTTGCTTTATGAGTAGCGCGTCACCCTAGGGTGGCAACACATATTCTAAACTATTTCAATGGGTCTTTCTCCATTCTGATTGTTTTGTACTGTTCAATTCAACTTGAACCTAAAGAGAATTCCTGCATTTCCATCAATGTTTATTATAATTCTGTAGTTAGAATATAAATAATAGTGGGCACTTTGAATACAGTGTTGTTTGACATGACAACAAATGAAAATGCCCTGAACGAGTTATTGTGACAGGGTAGGAACCAAAGTGATGTTCTGTGTTTCCTAGGGGGACCCTATAATCTTTGGCTACATTAAATCTTTATTCATATAGCCAACATATTCATGCTTCGCCTATTCCTCTTTGATTTAGAAGATACTGTTGCACAAACAACATGCTGATTTTGCCTCCACCAGCACCGGTATCAGGCTGTATTAGCTAGCTACGTTTGCTCTGACTCAGTACTTTTATTAGCTAGCCAGCTAACTATTGATTAGCATTAGTGGCTAACACAATTTAGCTTAACTTGCAGACGTAAGAAACACAAACTAATATTATAATTATAGAAGCTTGTGGATTTATATTTAGATCAAAGTGGAAACAACATTGTTGCATGTGCTGCATTGACCATGCAGACTGAACGAAAGTCTCGTGGTCAAGCAACAACAAACTCGCTCCTTGAGTGACGGGGTGGGACGAGGTCTGTGGAAAGCAGCATGAAGAAAGAGAGAGAGATTTAACTCAAGTAGCGGAGTAAACTATAAAAATGGATGTTACACACCGCGTATCACGTTTACCAAACCAAACATTTAAATACCGTTATAGAAGGTAAAGTTAAAACCCAAACCGGTCCGTGCATAAATACCGGTATATAGTAAAATACGGTATACCGCCCAGCCCTACATAAGACTCCCTTTTGTATTTTCCTGCTGTTGATGTTGACCTGTATGTGTGGCCACATGTCACTCTTCCATCAGTGTCAGAACTCGATACTCAGTTCTGTCTTAATTGCTTCCTTACCTGCCTCTCTCTCTCTCTCTCTCTCTCTCTCTCTCTCTCTCTCTCTCTCTCTCTCTCTCTCTCTCTCTGTCTCTGTCTCTGTCTCTGTCTGTGTGTGTCCATAGTTCTGTAAGGGGAATGGGATAGAGTACCTGACGGGTCGGGTGTGGATCGGCTTCTGGCTCATCGTTATCGTGGTGACGACAGTGGCCTTGGAAGGTAGCTTCCTGGTCCGCTTTGTCTCACGCTTCACCCAGGAGATCTTCTCCTTCCTCATCTCGCTCATCTTCATCTTCGAGACCTTCTCCAAGATAGGCAAGGTACTGTACACTTGACGCTCAGTTAACTGTAGTATGGAAATTGATAGAAACTATTTAGTGTCCTTGTAAGTGCTAAAAGCACTTTACGTTGTAGAGAGGGGATCCAATCTGACTACTGATAATAAATGGAACTGACTTTAGATTGGACTGTTCTCAAAACATGGGGTCAAAATGAGTATGTTTTCCTAACGGGTACACTCTTAAGAAAATCTTTTGTGGTTGAGTGGCCCTGATCCGAGAACAAAGTGAAAGGGACAGACAGCCCGACTTTTATCTGGGCTTATGATTTCAGGAATGTTACTATTTTTAGACCTCTGCGAACACAAGACTTTCAAGGGATTATTTGTGTCTGGATTAATCTGTTTGCTGGGACCTTACAGGTATGTCAGTTTTAATCCCTCTGAAGCTGTGTTGAAGTGGTGTGTGTGTGTGTGTGTGTGTGTGTGTGTGTGTGTGTGTGTGTGTGAAGTGGTGCTTTATTGTGAACCCTTTTTTTCCTGTGTTGCTGGGCAGATTTTCATGGAGCACCCACTGCAGCGCTGTTACCTTGACAACAGCACTGCGGAGAACGCCACGATGGAGAACAGTACCGCGGAGCTATTGCTTGGCAACGGCACTATTTCGGTGGTGTCGGTGAAAGTCCTAGGGGAACCCAACACGGCACTGCTCTCCCTGGTACTCATGTCTGGAACCTTCTTCATTGCATTCTACCTGCGCAAGTTCAAAAACAGTGCCTTCTTCCCTGGCAAGGTAGGACACTGATACACTTTATGAGGTGAAGAGGCGCATTCATTCTCACCCTAAGCACAATAGGGTTATCAGGGTGTATTTCAAGTCATTAGAAATTTAAAGGGATATGTCAGGATTTTGGCAATGAGGCCCTTTATCTACTTCAACAGAGTCAGAAGAGCTCGTGGATAACGTTTTTATGTCTGTGTCCAGTATGAAGGAATTTTAGAGGTAGTTTCGCGAACCAATGTAACTAGCCTCATTTCTAAAATCCCGAAGTATCCCTTTAGAATCACAGATCTTCACTCCCCAGTGTCCCATCATAGGCTGTGTGTTATGCATTGCCTACACCTAACTATTTTGTGTTGTTCAGCTCCGTAGGATTATTGGAGATTTCGGGGTCCCCATAGCCATCCTCATCATGGTTCTAGTGGACTACAGTATACGTGACACTTACACACAGGTGAGTAGTACTGCAATGAAAATAATTCCAAAGCCCTTTATTAGTTTGTTCATTGTATTGTCTAGATTAATAAGCTTAACTACTGTCTTACTGAGAAATGATATACAACTAGTTACTTTGAAGACATAATAGTGCATGTTATGTCATCACCCTCTAAAACGCATCACTTTCCTTATCCCTGACCTTGTGTAGAAACTGAGCGTGCCCAGTGGCTTCTCTGTGACCAGTCCTGAGAAGCGTGGCTGGGTGATCAACCCCCTAGGCATGTACACCCCGTTCCCCATCTGGATGATGTTTGGCAGTGTGCTGCCCGCCCTGCTGGTCTTCATCCTCATCTTCATGGAGACACAGATCACCACGTGAGACACACTATCACACTACATTACCCAGCACCCCTGTGTTCCATCATGAGCTCCCCCTTAGTAGCAAAATGAATCGTGTGAATGGATAGTATACAAACTGCAGGAAATCATCATATGATGGTATGTTTTTATCCTGGCAAGTTGATTTACTCATTCTCAACTTCTCATCTGCCTTTCTTTCTTCCATTCCTCTCTTACTACCCCTCTTCCTCCCTGACTCAGTCTGATAGTGAGTAAAAAGGAGCGGATGCTGGTGAAGGGTTCTGGCTTCCACCTGGACCTGCTGGTGATCGTAGTGCTGGGCGGCACCTCTGCCCTGTTCGGCCTGCCCTGGATGGCAGCCGCCACTGTGCGCTCCGTAACGCACGCCAACGCCCTCACCGTCATGAGTAAGGCGGTCGCCCCTGGCGACAAGCCCCGCATCCAGGAGGTCAAGGAGCAGCGGGTTACAGGGTTGCTGGTGGCCATCTTAGTAGGTGAGTGTCTATTGGATAGATGTCGAATAAACTAGACTGGAAGATGTTTGGTGCTTCTCAAAAGTTTAACGTAGCTTCCTCCACTTGACTCCTTCCCTTCTTCTGCAGTGATCTGAAGACGCAGGATAAAAACAAAACATATAAGCGAAATATCTGACTTTGCTTACGGGGACTTTGCTTTCACCTGTGTAGTTATTTCACGTCAGACTACTAGAAGAGGAAACTAGTAGATAGAGTATTGAGACGCAGTCATGTTTGCAGTAATATCTCTTAACTCTTCCTCCCTCGTCTTCCAGGCCTTTCCATTGTGATCGGAGACCTGCTGCGTCAGATCCCCATCGCTGTGCTGTTTGGCATCTTCCTCTACATGGGCGTGATGTCACTCAATGGAATCCAGTTCACCGAGCGCCTAATGTTACTGCTGATGCCCCCCAAGTACCACCCTGACCACACCTACGTCCGCAAGGTGACCACAGCTCAGAGTCACAGAGAGTAAACAGAGCAGTGGCTCTGGTTCCCTAAACCTTTTTGGTCCTAATCCGTCGAATAGCTAGCTTGGTCCCAGATCAGTTTGTGCTCTAATGAAAACTCCTATGGTCAAAAATTACAGTAGGAGTTGTCAAAACAGCACAAACAGATATGGGACAAGGCTATCAAATAGAGCCTTTCCTATATAATCCACTATATCAGGGATGAGCAACTTTGATGGGGGTGGGGGCCACAAAAAAATCTGAATTTATCATGAGACGCAGTGGCTTGTGGGTCTGCATACCCAGACATGCAATCAGAGCAAGCCCTGGCCGAAATGTTTTTGGGGGGCCCACCACCTTGCAAACAAACATTTTTAGCTACCCCCCTTAACAGCAGAGGGGGGGGGGGATTACTTTTCAGAGTTCATTTCATGCAATTCTACACATTTTGCCATAGGGTGGAGAGATATTTGACATTTTTAAGCTTATTTCCTGCAATTCTACACATTTTGCCCTGATTTAAGCCATGTTAATACGATATCTGAGTGAGAGTAAATTACAAAATCAATGGGGCCCCCCCTGGCGGTTAGGGCCACTGAGCAAATGCCCGATTTGGTAAATAAACCATGATTACTACAAGTTTAGAAAGCTGGCTAGGCTAACTTACCAATAAAAAATTGCTGATATGGGCTAAATGACTGACTGTAAGTGACTGACGTAAGATTATTATTATACATTTTTGGGGAAATTGATCCATGGGCCTACAAAAGGGGGGCCATCACCAGTTGCCCATCCCTGCACTATATAAACCCATAGAGGCTATTTCCCTCAAGTGCATACCAGAGTTTGTATACATACAAACATTGGGAACACCTGCTCTTTCTATGACATAGACTGACCAGGTGAAAGCTATGAGGGGAGGAGACGGGTTAAAGAAAGATTTTTAAGCCTTGAGACAATTGAGACATGGATTGAGGGTGAATGGGCAAGACAAGTATTTAAATGCCTTTGAACGGGGTATGGTAGTAGGTGCCAGGCGCACCGGTTTGAGTGTGTCAAGAACTGCAACGCTACTGGGTTTTTCACACTTAACAGTTTCCCGTGTTTATCAAGAATGGTCCACCATCCAAAGGACATCCAGCCAACTTTACTCAACTGTGGGAAGCATCGGAGTCAACATGGGCCAGCATCCCTTCGGAATGCTTTCGATACCTTGTAGAGTCTAAGCCCCAACGAATTGAGGCTGTTCTGAGGGCAAAAGGGGGTGCAACTCAATATTAGGAAGGTGTTCCAACTGTTTTGTACACTCAGTATATGTGCTATACCGTATTACATACTCATGATTTTCATTGTCCCCTTTCGTGTGTGTTACGGTAATCCACTTTATTAACTGATAGTAACTGTGTCCCCCAGGTGAAAACGCTGCGGATGCACCTGTACACGGTGATCCAGCTGGTGTGTCTGGCGGCGCTGTGGGCCGTCATGTCAACCGTGGCCTCTCTGGCTTTCCCTTTCGTCCTCATCCTCACTGTCCCCGTCAAGATGTTCCTGTTGTCGCGCATCTTCACCGCCCGCGAGATGCAGTGTGTAAGTTGGCCCATACACTAGCTTTAGGGCCTTTCACTAGGATTCACCCTATGAGCCCTGGTCAAAAGTAGTGCAGGGAATACGGTGCCATTTGAGATGTATCCCCTTTCTCTACTCCGAGGATGTTTCAGGAGAGGTCCTTATGGCACATTAGTTGTAATACTTATGGAGTTTATTCTTAAAGGAGAAGTTGTTTTTTTACAACGAAATCTCTATTTTGATGTAAATGGCATGTTATAGAAGGGTCCAGACACCTTTTTTCTGATTTCACCAAACAGCTATGGGGTTCCTGAAAAAACATGAACAAAGGTTCCAAAAACACCCAAATACGTCCTTTTAGAAACGGCAAAGCTGTCAGTATAGTGATGCAGTTCTTTTAGATGTGCACATGTCATTCCTAACTTTATCCGCAACGTTATATTCCCTTTTGTGCGACTTGAGACGTTTCCCTTATCCAGCTGTTCGGTTCTCCGCGTAGCCTGCTGCTACAGGTAACTGCCAAAATCAAGGGAACACCAACATAGTAGTGTCTTAGTAGGGCGTTGGGCCGCCACGAGCTGCCAGAACAAGTTCAATGCGCTTTGGCATAGATTCTACAAGTGTCTGGAACTTCCTGTGTGGAAGCACATGCTTTTAATATACACTGCTCAAAAAAATAAAGGGAACACTAAAATAACACATCCTAGATCTGAATGACTGAAATAATCTTATTAAATACGTTTTTCTTTACATAGTTGAATGAGTCACACTCAAAATTAAAGTGGAAAACCACACTACAGGCTGATCCAACTTTGATGTAATGTCCTTAAAACAAGTCAAAATGAGGCTCAGTAGTGTGTGTGGCCTCCACGTGCCTGTATGACCTCCCTACAACGCCTGGGCATGCTCCTGATGAGGTGGCGGATGGTTTCCTGAGGGATCTCCTCCCAGACCTGGACTAAAGCATCCGCCAACTCCTGGACAGTCTGGTGCAACGTGGCGTTGGTGGATGGAGCGAGACATGATGTCCCAGATGTGCTCAATTGGATTCAGGTCTGGGGAATGGGTGGGCCAGTCCATAGCATCAATGCCTTCCTCTTGCAGGAACTGCTGACACACTCCAGCCACATGAGGTCTAGCATTGTCTTGCATTAGGAGGAACCCAGGGCCAACCGCACCAGGGCCAACCGCATATGGTCTCACAAGGGGTCTGAGGATCTCATCTCGGTACCTAATGGCAGTCAGGCTACCTCTGGCGAGCACATGGAGGGCTGTGCGGCCCCCCAAAGAAATGCCACCCCACACCCACACCATGACTGACCCACCGCCAAACCGGTCATGCTGGAGGATGTTGCAGGCAGCAGAACGTTCTCCACGGCGTCTCCAGACTGTCATGTCTGTCACGTGCTCAGTGTGAACCTGCTTTCATCTGTGAAGAGCACAGGGCGCCAGTGGCGAATTTGCCAATCTTGGTGTTCTCTGGCAAATGCCAAACGTCCTGCACGGTGTTGGGCTGTAAGCACAACCCCCACCTGTGGACATCGGGCCCTCATACCACCCTCATGGAGTCTGTTTCTGACCGTTTGAGCAGACACATTCACATTTGTGGCCTGCTGGAGGTCATTTTGCAGGGCTCTGGCAGTGCTCCTCCTGCTCCTCCTTGCACAAAGGCGGAGGTAGCGGTCCTGCTGCTGGGTTGTTGCCCTCCTACGGCCTCCTCCACATCTCCTGATGTACTGGCCTGTCTCCTTCTTGCCACAGCTCGCATTGATGTGCCATCCTGGATGAGCTGCACTACCTGAGCCACTTGTGTGTGTTGTAGACTACGTCTCATGCTTCCACTAGTGTGAAAGCACCTCCAGCATTCAAAAGTGACCAAAACATCAGCCAGGAAGCATAGGAACTGAGAAGTGGTCTGTGGTTACCACCTGCAGAACCACTCCTTTATTGGGGGTGTCTTGCTAATTGCCTATAATTTCCACCTGTTGTCTATTCCATTTGCACAACAGCATGTGAAATTTATTGTCAATCAGTGTTGCTTCCTAAGTGGACAGTTTGATTTCACAGAAGTGTGATTGACTTGGAGTTACATTGTGTTGTTTAAGTGTTCCCTTTATTTTTTTGAGCAGTATATTTTGTATCCCCCATTTACTCAAGTGTTTCCTTTATTTTAGCAGTTACCTCTCCGTCCATTCTACAGGTATTGTTCAAGTCGCAACAAAATGGAGTAGAGAGTTCTGACTAAAGTTCGGAATGACACAATTTCATGTGTACAACACCTAAAGACCTGCAACACTATACCGGGATGTTTGCCGTTTCTAAAATAACGTATTTGGGTGTTTTTGAAGCCTTTGTTCATGTTTTTGTTTCAGAGCTCCCATATACTGCACAGTAAGGGTGAGGAAGCGATTCGTTGTTTGGTGTATGTTTCTCAAAAAAGGTGTCTATAATATGCCATTTGCATCAAAAATGTTGATTTAGTTGTAAAAAATAACTTCTCCTTCATGAATGTCTGCTCTGCTTGTTCTTCTTCAGTGGTTTTTAGCACTGGGTTGACATAATGTACTTTGAAAAAGTACCCTGTAAAAAATGCATTACACATTACAAACAATCAATCATAGTTACATTTGAGTCATTTAGCGGACGCTCTTATACAGAGCAATTTACTGTTAGTGCATTCATCTTAAGATAGCTAGGTGAGATGACAACATATCACAATCCTATCAAGTACATTTTCCCACAGCAAAGTATTTATCACCAAAGTCCGTGCCAGTAGGATAAGTGCTATTTCTGGTGGGAGGGGGCGGCGTCGTGAGTGTTATTTAAGGTACTCTTCAGAGGTAGGGTTAACGGTACAGCTACTGCCTTGCTCTAACAGTCTGCTCTCCTCTCTCATAGCTGGATGCTGATGACGCAGAGCCCATCTTTGACGAGAGAGAGGTCCATGATGAATACTCAGAGATGCACATGCCTGTGTGACCCACGCCATAATATACCTACCAGCCACTGTATTCTTCCCTCAGTGTCCACACCATTCTGCCAATCAATCAACCAGCCAATGAGATGCCTGCCCAAAGGATCCACCAGCAAAGACCCTATATATATATATATATATATAATATATATATAATTGACAGACCCTCTGACCATCATTGAGCACTGTTGGTTTCCATTGCTTTATTGCTTTAACCACACCTGACCAAAGGGTAAAGATGTCGCATGCAGGCTTTGGTCTTCTGAGACCCAGCTCTGTCATGGAGGGGTTTAAGACCACTCATAACCCCTGTCAATCTCATTCACTGGGACAGAGTTCAATTGGGTGTCATGAGTAGATTCAACGCTCTCATGACAACATACAGGCGTTCTCATGATGACACACAGCTGGAAATGGGGACACATACGGGGGAACTTCCTGTCCTCTGAAGGGGTCAGGGGTTAGGGGTCATAACCCTTCAGAGAGCACTTTGTGGCATTCGGTATGAATACAGACTGAAAGGTCCAATCGGTTCAGCATATTTATTTCGTTCATCATCATCATCCATGTTAAAATATTTCAACATATTTGCCTTTTTTGTGGGGGGGGGGGTTCAAATTCAGTTGTGTGTTTATAGATGTGTATTTTCAAGGTTTATTCCAGTGACCGTATATGGTAGGTAGTTTAGTACACAATTATTCATTTTTCAACCCTGAAAGGTTGTGCTGATTCACATTGAATGTGTGGAGGATTATATATGGGATACATTCCTTGAGTCAATATATTTAACATATTGTGCTTTCACTTTTTATGTTTAGCTCTTTTAGCTCACTAAGTGCCTTATGAAGGACATGATGGCTGTACAGAGAAACCTAATTATGTTACTTTTGTTTTTAGCAGCTGTTCCTTCAAGAGCACCTCTAAGCCCTCTGCACTTTTTAAGGCACCAAATCTGGACATTTAAAAAAAATATATTTTTGGGTATATTATTGAATGTTTTATATTTTACTTAGTGTCTATCAAACACTATGCTGTGTATTTTATTTTTTTTTAATTTAAGATGCCTTAGATTTTTCTCTCCTGACCAATTCCATTAGCTAAAAAGGAAGGAGTGTGATTTTATGTTTCCAAACGATTGCAAAGGGGACACAAACTGCTCCAACCTCAGACTGATATTAAGGTAGTGGTAGTCCAGTGGTTTTACCAATAGTCATTACAACACTGCTCAGCAATCACAGCAGTCTTGTGAAGTCGTGATGAAATGCGCGTGTCTATGTTATTGTGTAGATTATTTGCTTTCATCCAGTCATCATCCCCCTCTAGTGTTTATGCTGCCATTGTGGTGGCTAAAGTTTACCAGCTGAGGGAGACAAAATGTAACCAAAGCACACATTGTAGTACCAAATGATTTTAAAGTACTGTACTGAACGTGAAATAACTCCCCAACCGTTTCTTTTTCGTTAGCATTTTCTCCATAAAAACTGAAATGGGATGACATCTCTCAAGTGCTACACAATCTCAAGACATGTCTGAAGTACTGTGTATATACACTAAACATAGTGCTACTTTCGCCAAGTACAGTAAACGTCTTGTATTGTTTTAATAAGGAGCTGTTTGGTTTCTCATATTTGGTCATCTAAAGTATATCCTGCTGAATCCCTTTCTGAAGGTTATCGACATGCATCTGTGGGGTTCACAATGAGGACATCAATAGAAGAGACAGTATATGTCCTGGGGGGACCTTTTGCATTCTCACTGTGTTTGTTAAACTGGTCTACCTACCAGCATAAAGCTAGTCAGTGTTTTGGGGGGGAGCACTAATCTATTTGTATTTTCCTGTGTGTGAGTGGTTTTATTTCTTGCCAAATCTCGGCCATTTAAAACATTTCAAGTGTGGTCAGAACTATCAAATGTGGGCGTTAACTCACCTGTTCCTTGCCACCAGGTTTATGATGTTTCCGAGGTGGACAAAGTGGTTCAGCAGGTCAAGGCCATTCTCTCACAACATTCCATTTTTGTCATACATCTAAGGTCATTTAATTTTTTTTCCCCAAGTAGTATTAGTGATTATTATCAAAATGTGTCATTATTATCCAAAGTTTTTATATAGAATCAAATGCGTTGTCTAAAATTCCTAAATGATACTGTTGATGAAATTTCTGTTCAGTCTGTGTAGGCAATGTCCTTAGTTTCGCCCATGCCAGGTTAATCTCTTGTGGACAGACTACGTAAACAGAAATCCTACTGTAGATCTGTCATGATACAACTGGATGTGTGAGATCAGCAGCATTAGTTCCAGTGCTTGGGTTTTTTGTCACTGGTTATTTGGACAAATCCTGATTTTGCAGGTGTTAGCATCTTTCTAATTTCGGATGGAGCAGGGACATTTGGCTCATTTACTTGTCTGTAATTTGCAAAGAGAAAGGGTAGAGTTCTTTTGTTTTCGGTTCTGATCCTCGTTCTATCTCTTCTCTTAACACTTATGGACCCAGATCTTAATTGAACATCTGACCAATTACGCAAGACTTAAGTTCTGGGTTTACTAAGATTGATGCCAGGGGAATGGCTTGAAGCCTTTTTAAAGATGTTGTTTTTAATATATACGGATGTCTGAAGTTAGACCTATGAATATACTTTTTTTTACCTGAAATGCAGTCATTGATTGTGAAGACTGGACCTCATGTCTGTCTTTTGTTCTTTATTGCTTTACTGTTTCTCAAGCAAGGGAGAGGCCGAAGACATCACTAATCCCCTTCAGAACAACTCCTTGAATACCCTACTCCTTGAAAAAAAATTTTTTTTATCCTTTAGTGTGTGTACTTTACTGTATTTATACTTGGGATATTGCCTTTCAACAGTAAAAGTTCAAAAATGTATCTTTCTGTGCACCTCAACTAAGCTATACTCGGCTCCATATTCCCATGGTCTATGGCTACAGGGAGCCCAACTGATCTTTTGTTCAATTATTGGCAAAAGAGCTGATCTGATTGGTCAAAATATCAGAATCCGGCTGCCGGTGTAAACGCAATCGAAGTCCTATATTTGTGCCTGAATTGATCTACAGCTGCACGTGAATGTATACGATATGTGATTGTGACATTTATCACCTGAATCTGTCATAGCCGTCATATATTTTTCCAGTATGTCACTCAAGTTCAATTCGTTTTCACTTTTCGAATGCCCATGGATCAAGGCCTGCATTCACAACACGTTTCAGAGTAGGAGTGATGATGGGATCAGATTTCCATTTTAGATCCTACTGAATAAGATGATATGAACAGAGGGGATCTGATCCTAGCACTCCTACTCACTCTTCATGAATACAGGTCCTGATCCCTCACATGTATTGCAATGTGGCATTATGTGTTGTCTTGAGTGTTTGAAGGGTGTTGTGTAGATGTTTTAAAAGATGTTGCCGTAATTCATGACCATGGACAAAATGGTGGTGTGCAAAATTCGTTTATTTTTATTTTTATGGAAAGCGTTATGGATGGAGGGAATATGTTCTGTACATGATTGTCAGTGCCCACGGAAACATTGCTATAATGCAGTTCCATTTTAAAAGAAACACAAAGCATTCTGGGTGGTCATTGCTTATGTTCAGTGTACATACTCTCCCGGTCAAAAGTTTTAGAACACCTACTCATTCAAGGGTTTTTCTTTATTTTCACAATTTTCTACATTGTAGAATAATAGTGAAGACATCAACTATGAAGTAACACATGGAATCAACCAAAAGTGTTAAACAAATCAAAAGATTCTTCAAATAGCCAGCCTTTGCCTTGATGACAGCTTTACGCACTCTTGGCATTCTCTCAACCAGCTTCACCTGGAATGCTTTTCCAACAGTCTTGAAGGGGTTCCCACATGCTGAGCACTTGTTGGCTGCTTTTCCATTCACTCTGTGCTCCGACTCATCCCAAACTCTCCTTCTTGGTCAAATAGCCCTTACACAACCTGGAAGTGTGTTGGGTCCTATTGAAAAACAAATGATAGTCCCACTAAGCCCAAAACAGATGGGATGGTGTATTGCTGCAGAAATGTATTTTGATTTAACACTTTTTTTGGTTTACTACTTTGATTTCATATGTGTAATTTCATAGTTTAGTAAAAAAAAAAAATAAGAAAAACCCTTTAATAATTGGATGTTCTAAAACTTTTGACCGGTAGTGTAAATCGTTAAAATATTGATGACCAATAAAGTCAATTTCTATTAAACATCACTGCTGTATTGTTCTTTAACAATTCAACGAACACATATTATTCATAACAAGATGAGTACAGTTAAAAGTTACAGGATATTACAGAAAATACTTTTTACGATACATATACATGTTCATTTCATGTATGCTGTGACTAATACAAAACTATTTGTTATGTTGAAATATAGAAATTGAATCTTCCAGATTCTCATGTTGAAACTAACTTCCTTCTTGTAACTAGGTCAAAAACAGCGCATGACCAGACCTGCACATTATCCTTGATTGCTCAATCCCTCTCCAAAAACACATTTGAGGCTCTTTCCCTTTTGTTTGTCTGAATCAGTGTTCCTCCCTGAAGTGGAGTGGGTTGTCTTCATACAGAACAACAACCTCAGTCAGGCTGCTCCATACACACTGGGAGGAAGATGGCTGCTCTACTACTGCTGTTGTTGGTTAGTGCTGGAGTCCTGCTGTCTTCTACTGAGGCTCAGGAGGCTTACAATAAACTCCCTGATAACTACAGGAAAGGAGTGGATCTGGCCCTGCAACAACTCAACTCTCACGCTGGAGTCAAACACCATTTTCTCTTCTTCAAGAGTCTCCTGAAGTCCGACATAGAGGTAAAACCATTGAGGTTTCCATTGCTGGGCGGTTGTTTTTCTGAGGACTGTGGCAACACTGTTTTTGTGTAGACCATTCTGGTAAATGTTTATGGTTGTTTAGTCTACTCAATGATTTACATTTTCTTCCTCTAGCCTGGATTTGATGTGAGCTACATTTATCACAGTTTCTACCTGAAAGCCACCAAGTGCCCAAAGGGAACGGTTAACTCCATGCAATGCAAGTTCAGGAATGACCGAGTGAGTACCTGGAACTGTCCGAGCACAGTTGAGCTGAATCATCAATAACCTTAGGGCTTTCATACAATCCCATAAGTTATACACATCTAAGTCTACAGCATGGAATTGTAATGTACATATAATGCTGTCATATTATGTGTATTTCTACAGCCATTGATAGACTGTTCAGTCTGCTACAAAACCTTTGCTGGAGAGATTGAGAAGAATCCAAAACCGTATGTCCACTGTGTCCACAAACCAGCACTTACAGAGGTTTGTAGGATCGCTAGTTGTCCCTTCCCCCAACATTAAACTGTTTCAATCACTTACCAGTCAAATTCTATAACTAAGTATGCTTACGAAGAAAATGTTAGAATTGTCATGAAGAAAATGATAGAATTGTCTATATACTAGTTCCTATAAAGATTAAGGACAATATCACGAGTTGAACCCTTTCTTGTCTAATTCAGAAACGGACAGTAATTGCAGGGATTTGTTCCATCACATTATTGAGTAAAAGTTGATTTTGAAGACAAATATATATATTGTGAATTTTATTAAAGCAGAATATTAACCTGTTTATTTCCCCTTGTGAATTTCAGGATATGAAGACAGCAAGAATAGAACACTGTAACGCAATGAGTTACCACAGTGGAGCCCCTACTCTCCTGGCTTCAAAATCTTAGTGAAAGGGGCCATGTTAGTTCTGTGCCATGACAAAGTAACGCTATTGCACAATACATCTGGATTTAGTCTGGAAAGAAAAGCCTCATTTCTGTGTTCCTTATTCTGTATTCACCTTTTATACTTTTTCTAATTACTTTAAACACGCTTAGGCTTGAGTTCCAAGTGTTCACTTCATGTGTGCTACGTACGTATTTCCTAATCCTCTACCTCTGCAATATCCCAGTTGAATGTGGTACATTTATGTTCAATAAAGTTTTATTCAGAAAATATTAATTCAAGTTATTGGTGTTCTCTCTTCCAAATAGCACATAGGTAGAGATGATAGGGGAAATTCCTCTAGATGTTACAGCGTCTCCCATTTCTCTATAGGAAGGCCAAGAAAAACAATCATGACAGTTAGTTGATAGCATGTTTAAGGTTGGACTTGTGATTCCTAAGGTCTGAGCAATATGTGTTTTGAGTCTCGTTGATGTTTATACCGGTAGAAGAAGTGTCTATTGTCCGTAGGGTGTTACTAACAGTGAACTGAACAATACAACACAAACAAGATTTGTTTCATATAACATTTTATTTCAGTCTAGGTTTAATGTGCAATACATCTATCACAATTTCTACCTGAAAGCCACCAAGTGTGCCAGGGGAAATGTTAATCCATATGTTGTGTATATTCTAACAGCCACTGATGGACTTTGGAGTTTGCTACAAAACATTTGCTGGAGTGATTGAGAAACACCCCCAAGGCGTAAATTATTTATTTCTAAATGACAAGTGTTTAAATGTGTTTGAAATGATGATACAGCGTGAGACCATTACCTTTTATTTCATGCTATGACCTCGACAAGACTAGAGTACTGTCCCAAGATGAGCTACACCAGCGGAGCCTCTACTCTCCGTCACCAAGACTGAAATACCATAGAATAGATGGTTAATAAGACAGAATTGAAAATTAACTGCATTTACAACACACTGGTGTTATTTCTAGTTTGTACCAAGATCAACATTTATTTTTCTCCAGCGCCATACCAGAGTCGACATATGTGAAAACGGCGCAATTGTACATTTTGTAGTAGTAAAAAATAGCAATTCGATGTCATCAAAATAAAAGATCTAATAACACAGAATTTCAAAACACTGAGTGGCTGTGACATGGAGAGCAGGACAATTCCCACGCCCTGGCAAGAAATGTGTGTTTTGAAAATCACTGTGTTACTTTTAATCCTACTCAATGATGTCAACCATTATCAATTTAGGACCTTCTTATCTTTTTAACCACAGAACATAGAAACGTGCTATTTTCACACACTGGTATGGTGCTGTAGATAATGAATATCAGGTTGAAAAGTGGTGGAATTGCCCTTTAAGTAAATTCTGATAACATTTACACATATTGAATAATCATTTACTAAATGTACATATACATATCTGTATATAGTGTAATATTTAGTATCTCAGCTACACTGAAATTATTTTTTAAAAACGACACAAAAATGACTGAAATCTGTTAACTAAGTGGTGAGCCATTACCATATTGATTTCCTGCTTCCCTTTGCCAATTGAAACAAACAACTTAAATACGAGGCTGGCTGACTACTGAGAATCAACCTTTTGACTCTGTTGTGTTGTGAGACACTGTTTTCTAGGTAATAACATATATAGAATATTTAGAACATTTCATTGTATCACTGCTTTTCATTTGAGAAAAGCAGTTCTAGTGGTGGTAAGTTACAGTACACCACAGCTGTGTAATGAAGTCCACATGGCCAGAGACCATGCCCTTGGGGCCCTCTTTGACCCAATGCCAGGGACAGATTTTATTGTTACCCCGATCCGGTTCCTAACAAGTACTTTGCAAAGATATGCTCTGCCCATACTGCAAAATAAATGTTAAAAAAAAACCATTGCCCTTTGAGTTTGTGCAGGTCACTGCGACTTGGAATTCGGGTGATGAGCAGCCACAGGAAGATGGCAGTCTCCAGGGATGCAGGGCTCAATCCGTGGGCATTCACATGCAACAAAAGTATGGAAAGTAAGACGTGGGAAATAAATTGGTTTGTTTTGACTCTCAGCCCAGCTGCAAGATCAGTCCTGTTCCCTTAGTTTAGGTTCCTGCTTACATGGGTAATTCTACAGAAGTTGCGCAAATTGCAGTCCCACCCTTAAAAATCTATTTTTAAAAATCCCAACTAATTACATTTATTTACATCATGATATGTTCTAATTCAATCCAAGGCAATAACAAACATAATGCTAAATCAATATAGTACAATGTAATTGTTTATACACCTACTTGTATTGAGAGATGGCTGTGCCAAACACTGACTCCTGAACTTCACGCTTGAAAATAAAGCAATTCAAGATTTAAATGTTTTTAACGATATTTATATAGAACATCTTAAGTTGTTCTATTATTATTATTATCTAATTAGTAGTTTTGTTTATTTTTAAACATCTTTCCCCCCCAAAAATGCTGTCCCACCTTTTTATGTCACTGCCGAAGCACACATTAAAATACTGTAGAATGAATGTGCTTTAAGCCACACCCATACAAATATCACTATAGATGACGGGATCACAATCGTCTCTAGCATGACCACATGGTGAGTAGTCTGGAAACATTTTGGAGTGAGGAAGTTGGTATATCTTCATGTATTTTTAAGAAGTGTCACTACCAAACATAATATTGAAAGAAATAAGTAAAGTATAGTTTTGGGATTCAAATATATGTTTGCTGGGATGTACATATGTCCAAATGAAAGATACTTACCCATATGCTAGCTATGGGAATGTATTAAAGTAAAAAACAAGTCTATATTTTCCAAACCGAAACAACTGACACCATAGAGATATAGAGGTCTCAACTTTGTATCTGTGCCATTATGGTGTGTGTAACAGCACTGGCAGCACCTTTGAGGCTATCTCCATTTTAAAGTTGCATGCGCCATGCTCTACCAACAGAGCCAAAGAGAACCATCATGTGGGTAGTTTGAGGGTCAAAGATCATACCCAAAGACATGCTAACCTCCCCTGTTATTGATAATGGTTAGCATGTCTTGAGGGTATGATCTTTGAATCAAATCAAATGTTATTAGTCACATGCGCCGAATACAACAGGTGTAGACCTTACAGTGAAATGCTTACTTACGAGCCCCTAACCAACAATGCAGTTTAAAAAAAATATGTATAACAATAAGAAATAAAAGTAACAAGTAATTAAAGAGCAGCAGTAAAATAACAATAGTGAGACTATATACAGGGGGGTACCGTTACAGAGTCAATGTGCGGGGGCACCGGTTAGTTGAGGTAAAATGTACATGAAGGTAGAGTTATTAAAGTGACTATGCATAGATGATAACAACAGAGAGAAGCAGCGGTGTAAAAGAGGGGGAGGGGGGCAATGCAAATAGTCTGGGTAGCCATTTGATTAGGTGTTCAGGAGTCTTGTGGCTTGGGGGTAGAAGCTGTTTAGAAGCCTCTTGGACCTAGACTTGGCGCTCTGGTACCGCTTGCCATGCGGTAGCAGAGAGAACAGTCTATGACTAGGGTGACTAGAGTCTTTGACAATTTTTATGGCCTTACTCTGACACCGCCTGGTATAGAGGTCCTGAATGGCAGGAAGCTTGGTTACAGTGATGTACTGGGCCATTCGCACTACCCTCTTTAGTGCCTTGCAGTTGCCATACCAGGCAGTGATGCAACCAGTCAGGATGCTCTCAATGCTGCAGCTGTAGAACCTTTTGAGGATCTGAGGACCTATGCCAAATCTTTTCAGTCTCCTGACGGGGAAAAGGTTTTGTCATGCCCTCTTCATGACTGTCTTGGTGTGCTTGGACCATGTTCGTTTGTTGGACATCAAGGAACTTGAAGCTCTCAACCTGCTCCACTGCAGTGCAGCCCCGTCGATGAGAATGGGGTGTGCTCGGTCCTCTTTTTCCTGTAGTCCACAATCATCTTCTTTGTCTTGATTGCGTTGAGGGAGAGGTTGTTGTCCTGGCACCACACCACCAGGTCTCTGACCTCCTCCCTTATAGAGGCTGTCTTGTCATTGTTGTTGATCAGGCCTACCACTGTTGTGTCATCGGCAAACTTATTGATGGTGTTGGAGTCGTGCCTGGCTGTGCAGTCATGAGTGAACAGGGAGTACAGTAAGGGACTGAGCACACACCCCTGAGGGGCCCCTGTATTGTGGATCAGCGTAGCGAATGGGTTGTTGCCTACCCTTACCACCTGGGGGCAGCCCATCAGGAAGTCCAGGATCCAAACAAACAAGAAAAAAAACTGAAAACTTGAGCATGCAAAACTATTCACCCCCCCAAAGTCAATACATTGTAGAGCCATCTTTTGCAGCAATTACAGATGCAAGTCTCTTGGAATATATCTCCACAAGCTTGGCACATCTAGCCACTGGGATTTTTTTCCTGTTCTTCAAGACAAAACTGCTCCAGCTCCTTCAAGTTGGATGGGTTCCTGCTGGTGTACAGCAATATTTAAGTCATACCACAGATTCTCAAATGGATTGAGGTCTGGACTTTGACTAGGCCATTCCAAGACATTTAAATGTTTCCCCTTAAACCACTCGAGTGTTGCTTTAGCAGTATGCATAGGGTCATTGTCCTGCTGGAAGGTGAACCTCCATCCCAGTCTCAAATCTCTGGAAGACTGAAACAGGTTTCCCTCAAGAATTTCCCTGTATTTAGCGCCATCCATCATTCTTCAATTCTGACCAGTTTCCCAGTCCCTGCCAATGGAAAACATCCCCACAGCATGATGCTGCCACTACCATGCTTCACTGTGGGGATGGTGTTCTCGGGGTGATGAGAGGTGTTGGGTTTGCACCAGACATAGCGTTTTCCTTGATGGCCAAAAAGCTCAATTTTAGTCTCTCCTTCCATATGTTTGGGGAGTCTCCCACATGCCTTTTGGCGAACACCAAACGTGTTTGCTTATTTTTTTCTTTAAGCAATGGCTTTTTTCTGGCCACTCTTCCGTAAAGCCCAGCTCTGTGGAGTGTATGGCTTAAAGTGGTCCTCTGGACAGATACTCCAATCTCCACTGTGGAGCTTTGCAGCTCCTTCAGGGTTATCTTTGGTCTCTTTGTTGCCTCTGATTAATGCCCTCCTTGCCTGGTCCGTGAGTTTTGGTGGGCTGCCCTCTCTTGGCAGGTTTGTTTTGGTGCCATATTCTTTGCATTTTTTAATAATGGATTTATTAAAAATAGAACTGTTTGACCATAATGACCATCGTTATGTTTGGAGGAAAAAGGGGGAGGCTTGCAAGCCGAAGAACACCATCTCAAATGTGAAGCACAGGGCTGGCAGCATCATGTTGTGGGGGTGCTTTGCTGCAGGAGGGACTGGTGCACTTCACAAAATAGATGGCATCATGAGGTAGGAAAATTACGTGGATATATTGAAGCAGCATTTCAAGACATCAGTCAGGAAGTTAAAGCTTGGTCGCAAATGAGTCTTCCAAATGGACAATGACCCCAAGCATACTTCCAAAGTTGTGGCAAAATGGCTTAAGGACAACAAAGTCAAGGTATTGGAGTGGCCATCACAAAGCTCTGACCTCAACCCTATAGAAAATGTGTGGGCAGAACTGAAAAAGCGTGTGCGAGCAAAGAGGCCTACAAACCTGACTCAGTTACACCAGCTCTGTTAGGAGGAATGGGGCAAAATTCACCCAACTCATTGTGGGAAGCTTGTGGAAGGCTACCCAAAACATTTGACCCAAGTTAAACAATTGAAAGACAATGCTACCAAATACTAATTGAGTGTATGTAAACTTCTGACCCACTGGGAATGTGATGAAAGAAATAAAAGCTGAAATAAGTTATTCTCTCTACTATTATTCTGACATTTCACATTCTTAAAATAAAGTGGTGATCCTAACTGACCTAAGACAGGGAATTTTTACTAGGATTAAATGTCAGGAGTTGTGATAAACTGAGTTTAAATGTATTTGGCTAAGGTGTATGTAAACTTCCGACTTCAACTGTATGCATGCACCAGTTTATCGTTTTAATGTATTTTTTCTTTTTTTAAACAAGTTTTTTATTTTATTTCACTTCACCAATTTGGACTATTTTGTGTATATCCATTACATGAAATACAAATAAAAATAAATGTAAATTACAGGTTGTAATGCAACAAAATTGGAAAAACGTCAAGGGGGGTGAAAACTTTTGCAAGGCACTGTAGGTGTTCCTTTTGTCCAGGTGGGAAAGGGCAGTGTGGAGTGCAATAGAGATTGCATCATCTGTGGATCTGTTGGAGCGGTATACAAATTGGAGTGAGTCTAGGGTTTCTGGAATAATGGTGTTGATGTGAGCCATGACCAGCCTTTCAAAGCACTTCATGGCTACAGACGTGGGTGCTACGGGTTGGTAGTCATTTAGGCAGGTTACCGACCTTGTGAATGTTGACCTGTTTAAAGGTCTTACTCACATCGGCTGCGGAGAGCGTGATCACACAGTCTTCTGGAACAGCTGGTGCTCTCATGCATGTTTCAGTGTTATTTGCCTCGAAGCGAGCATAGAAGTAGGTTAGCTTGTCTCTTAGGCTCTTGTCACTGGGCAGGTCTTGGCTGTGCTTCCCTTGTAGTCTGTAATGATTTGCAAGCCCTGCCACATCTGACAAGCGTCAGAGCCGGTGTTGTACGATTCGATCTTAGTCCTGTATTGACGCTTTGCCTGTTTGATAGTTCGTCGGAGGGCATAGCGGGATTTCTTATAAGCTTCTGGGTTATAGTCCCGCTCCTTGAAAGCGGTAGCTCTGGCCTTTAGCTCAGTGTGGATGTTGCCTGTAATCCATGGCTTCTGGTTGGGGTATGTGCGTACGGTCACTGTGAGGACGACATCATCAATGCACTTATTGATGAAGCCAATGACTGATGTGGTGTACTCCTCAATGCCATGGGAGGAATGCCGGAACATATTCCAGTCTATGCTAGCAAAACAGTCCTGTAGTTTAGCATTTGCTTCATCTGACCATTTTTTTATTGATCTAGTCACTGGTGCTTCCTGCTATAATTGTTGCTTGTAAGCAGGAATCAGGAGGATAGAATTATAGTCAGATTTGCCAAATGGAGGGCGAGGGAGAGCTTTGTATGGTCTCTGTGCATGGAGTAAAGTTGGTCCAGAGTTTTTTTCCTCTGGCTACATGTTGATAGAATTTTGGTAAAACGGATTAAAGTTTCCCTGCATTAAAGTCCCAGCTACTAGGAACGCCGCCTCTGGGTGAACGTTTTCTTGTTTGCTTATGGCAGAATACAGCTCATTCAATGCTATCTTAGTGCCAGCATCTGACTGTGGTCATATGTAAACAGCTACGAAAAGTCAAGATAAATTCTCTAGGTAGATAGTGTAGTCTCCAGCTAATCATGAGATACTCTACCTCAGGCGAGCAATAGCATGAGACCTCCTTAGATATCGTGCACCAGCTGTTATTTACAAAAATACGTAGTCCGCCTCCCCTTGTCTTACCAGACGCCACTGTTCTATCCTGCCAGTGCTGTGTATAACCAGCCAGCTATGTTGATAGTGTCATCGTCCAGCCATGACTCCGTGAAGCACAAGATATTACAGGTTTGAATGTCCCATTGGTAGTTGAATTTTCTGTGTAGGTCAACTATTTTATTATCCAAGGATTGCACGTTTGCTAGCAGAATGGAAGGAAGTGGGGGTCTATTCAATCGCCTACGAATTCTCAGAAAGCAGCCCCCCCTCCAGCCCCTTTTTCTCCACCTCCTCTTCACGCAAATCACGGGGATCTGGGCCTGTTCCCGAGAAAGCAGTATGTCGTTCGCGTCGGGCTCGTCGGACTCGTTAAAGGAAAAAAAGGATTCTGCCAGTCCGCGGTGAGTAACCACAGTCCTGATGTCCAGAAGTTATTTTCAGTCATAAGAGACGGTAGCGGCAACCTTATTTACAAAATAAGTGAAAAATATAAGTTACAAACAACGCAAATAAACAAACAACAGAACAATCGGTTGGGGGCAAGTAAAACGTCTGCCTTCTTCTCCGGGGGCCATTTTTCAAGAAGGATTTTGAATTTGACCCTGCGTAACTTTTCTCAGTCATTATTATTCACGATTCATTCAGGAATATCTGCAATCATGGTAGCATTCACATTAACATATTATATTCTTATGTCGAATATAAGTGACTCCAAAATAACACAATTCATATTTATCAGATCACGAAACTCACGTTAGGGCAAGATGTAAACAAGGCTCTAGACAAGCTTGATTTGCAACAGGGGTTTCACTCGAAGTACAAAGTAGAGGGAAAGAATTAGAACTGACTCATGGTGTCATGCTGTTCATTTTGGAAGGGGAATGTGTGATACTATACTTCTTCACATACAGTGCCTTCAGAAAATATTAATCCCCCTTGACTTTTTCCACATTTTGTTGTGTTACAGCCTGAATTTAAAATTGATTAAATGGAGATTTTTTTGGTCACTGGCCTACTACACACGATATTCCATAATGTCAAAGTGGAATTTTTGGTTTTTATTCCTTTTTTTTAACAAATGGAACCCTGATATGTCTTGTCAATAAGTATTCAACCCTTTGTGATGGCAAGCCTAAGTTTAGAAATAAAAATGTGCTTAACAAGTCACATAATAAGTTACATCGACTCACTCCATGTAAAATAATAGTGTTTAACATGATTGTTTTATGACTACCTCATCTCTCTACATCACACATACAGTACAATTATCTGTAACATCCCTCACTCCAGCAGTGAATTTCAAACTCAAAAATGTTTGGACACACCTACTCATTGAAGGGTTTTTCTTTATTTTTACTATTTTCTACAGAAAAGTGTGCAAAGCTGTTATCAAGGAAAAGGGTGGCTACTTTGAAGAATTTTTGGTTACAAAATGAACACTTTTTTTGGTTACAACATGATTCCATGTGTTATTTCATAGTTTTGATGTCTTCACTATTATTCTACACTGTAGAAAATAGTAAAAAAATAAAGAAAAATCCTTGAATGAGTAGGTGTCCAAACTTTTGACCGGTACTCTATGTGTATTAAAGTAGTCAAAGGTTTAGTATTTGGTCCAATATTCCGAGCACACAATATTCCTAGCAAACAATATTCCTAGCACACAATCCTAGCACACTAGTGACTCTACAAACTTGTTGGATGCATTTGCTGTGTGTTTTGGTTGTGTTTCAGATTATTTTGTACCCAGTAGAAATGAATGGTAAAGAATCTTTTGTGTCATTTTGGAGTCACTTTTATTGTAAATAAGAATATAATATGTTTATAAGCACTTCTACATTAATGTGGATGCCACCATGATTACGGATAGCCCTGAATGAATCATGAGTAATGAGGAGTGTGAAAGTTAGATGCACAAAAATTGCAGGTGCCTAGCACTCAAATGTTTTCGAAGTATGTACCCAAAATAAGGTAGGCTACATTCAATTGGCTTTGGTTCTGGGGAACATCAAGACAGGTGCAGGTTGTTAAATAGCTGTTTTATAATAGACACACATACAGTCGACCTGGCCAAGGTATCCTGGAAGGATATTGACCTCATCCCGTCAGTAGAGGATGCCTGGTCATTCTTTAAAAGTGCCTTCCTCACCATCTTAAATAAGCACGCCCCATTAAAAAAAATAATTGAGCCAGGAACAGATATAGCCCTTGGTTCTCTCCAGACCTGACTGCCCTTGACCAGCACAAAAACATCCTGTGGCGTTCTGCATTAACATCGAATAGCCCCCGTGATATGCAACTTTTCAGGGAAGTTAGGAACCAATATACACAGGCAGTACGGGAAAGCTAAGGCTAGCTTTTTCATACAGAAATTTGTATCCTGTAGCACAAACTCAAAAAAGTTATGGGACACTGTAAAGTCCATGGAGAATAAGTGCACCTCCTCCCAGCTGCCCACTGCACTGAGGCAAGGAAACACTGTCACCACCGATAAATCCCTATAATTGAGAATTTCAATAAGCATTTTTCTACGGCTGGCCATGCTTTCCACCTGGCTACCCCTACCTGGATCAACAGCCCTCTACCCCCCCACAGCAACTCGCCCAAGCCTCCCCCATTTCTCCTTCACCCAAATCCAGATAGCTGATGTTCTGAAAGAGCTGAAAAATCTGGACTCATACAAATCAGCCGGGCTAGACAATCTGGACCCTCTCTTTCTAAAATTATCTGCCGAAATTGTTGCAACCCCTATTACTAGCCTGTTCAACCTCTCTTTCGTATCGTCTGAGATTCCCAAGATTGGAAAGCTGCCGCGGTCATCCTCCTCTTCAAAGGGGGAGACACTCTAGACCCAAACTGCTACAGACTATATCTATCCTACCCTACCTTTCTAAAGTCTTCGAAAGCCCAGTTAACAAACAGATCACCGACCATTTCGAATCCCACCGTACATTCTCCGCTATGCAATCTGGTTTCAGAGCTGGTCATGGGTCAGAGCTGAATTGGGCAATCATAACGTTTCATGTAAAAATGTGTATACTGTGTTGTGAACCAATAAAACAATCAGTTTATTTTAATTGGGTTCATTTTGGATTGTCAACAAAAGTGATGCAGCGGAGTTTTTGTATCATTTCAGCCAGCAGTTTTGAAAGGACCGCTCACGAGCCAAAATGGGTCCCCGACAATTGCACAACGTATGGTTGCAAAGCTACCGGAAATGTATTCTGTAATTTTGGTAATTAACAGGTAATCTATGGCAATTTTGTGTGTCCATATTGTCCATGAGTTTCTAGTGGATAGACCGTTCAAGAGAAAATAGCCAACTCTTCCAACTATTGCCATAACAATTGACATAATAAAATAAGTGTAAAAAAATATGAAAGCTATTTTATGCTGAAACCCTTATATTAAACACCAATGGTATTCACTAAGTTGGTGCTTTATATTTAGGATAATTCTTTACAGCTTTGTCATAAAAATTATATTTTAAAATCATCTTATTTGATTATTTAATATATTTTATGTGAGATAAAGCCACACAGAGGGCCATAGATAATTACAGACACCTGTGATAATCTGAAGTACCAAAAAGGCCACTAGATGTCATCTTCTAAAATTAAATAAAACATTCGAAAGCTACCAAAATTCTAGTAGTTTACTGGTAAACTTAAAACGTTTCCAGTAATATACCCTCCCTTTGCAATCCTAGTACAGCATCATCAATTTGTTATCATATGTTACATCCTCCCAAAGAATACTAACAATATTTGCATGATTTACGGTAGAGAGAGAGTCGAAAACGCCAGGTCCGGGACAAGGTAGCACGTCCAGTGAACAGGTCAGGGTTCCATAGCCGCATGCAGAATAGTTGAAACTGGAGCAGCAGCATGACCAGGTAGACTGGGGACAACAAGGAGTCATCGGGCCAGGTAGTCCTGAGGCATGGTCCTAGGGCTCAAGTCCTCCGGGAGGAGATGGGGAGAGAGATAGAGGATGCATACTTAAATTCACACAGGACACCGGATAAGACAGGAGAATTACACCAGACATAACAGACTGACCCTAGTCCCCCGACATAAACTATTGCAGCATAGATACTGGAGGCTGAGACAGAAGAGGTCGGGAGACACTGTGGCCCCGTCCGACGATACCCCTGGACAGGGCCAACCAGGCAGGATACAACCCCACCAAAGAACAGCCCCCACACCACCAACTTACTACCCTGAGACAAGTCCGAGTATAGCCCACAAAGATCTCCCCCATGGCACGAACCCAAGGGGGCGCCAACCTGGACAGGAAGATCGCGTCAGTGACTCAACCCACTCAAGTGACGCACCCCTCCTATAATATGTTACGTCATGCAAAAGAAATAAAACATCTCAACAACAAAAAATAAATATCCTGCAATTTGTATGATGTTACAAATTCTAATTCAATACATTTAACATCCCATACAATTTGTTTAAACTAACATCTTGTTTAAATCATGTTGTCATTGAAAAAGCTGTGGGATCGATTTCAAGGCAGGAGTACATTTACTCTCTATTGTGTGACTACGGTAGCATCTTCTTTGAGGAGTCTATGGAGACATCTCCATTTGTCTTTCCGGGATTTCTCGCATTTTGTCTAATTGCCTCCTTCTCGACCAAATTGGAGGAGAAGGTGGGGGTCAAGGAAAGATGAACCGAGAAAGAATATTCAGTGGCTACTATTGTGCATTCTTCCAGTCCACCTCTCAGCCAAACCGAAGAAGAAGCAGCCACGTTGATCTCAAAATCAATCAGATCAAGTCATTTGAAATCACTACTAGGCTGATTAGTTGCCAAGCAGTTTACCAACAGACACTTAATCTGGGAGCAATTGACCAATAGGCATAGAGCAGTCCTGCATTACTGCTTGAGTTATTTCATATTAAGCCTAATGAAATAAATCACAATGAGAGTCAGAACAGTTGTACACATTCATTTCAGTTTCTGAATACACCCCTGTATTGATACCTCCCTTGAATTTTTACAAATGTCTGGTCGTGTGAAATAATGTAACATTTAGGCCTCCTTGTGTTCATTTAGCGATTTGAAAGGTGCTTTTTGAGGATACATTCAAGACTTATTTGATTGGATGTTGAATTTTCAGAAACAGAGTGCCTGTATGGTCTACATTTTTTCTATTTTTATACTTGATAACTGAATACATTAATCTAAAAACACTTATCACAGCTATGTCACTGGAAATTGCAGTTACTATTGAAGTGAAAAACATGTTAATTGCTACGATGACTGAGAATATGATTCCAATCATCACAGCACCCAGATGTCCAGACAAAACTTCTCAAAGGGATTCAGCTTTACTTGTCACATCACACTAATGTTAGCAATTCTTTCAATAAAACAAACTCCAAAGCAAATCAGGGGGAGAAAAATAGCTTTATTCAGAGAGGACAAATCAAGATGTTATGCTGGGAGGTAGATGTTCAGATGTTCAGTCTCCCCTGTCCTCAGCTTTTCCCCACTGAACAAAGGAACAGGATGCCATTTATAACCCCCCACCCTAACTTGGGGTTGACCAATCAGAAGTCCTTGCAGTACAACTTGGCCAATGGCCAAATAACAAGTATCCCACCCCCGATTCAATGTACAGACCAATGAAAACCTGGCACACGTAGCACACGTTGTTCTGAGTTCAGGAGTGACATTCCACAGATTCTGAACAGATGTTGAACTGAAACCCAACTCCTACTTACAATTTGCTATTGACCATTAATACTCTAGTTTTTAGTCCTCTCATCCTCTGTGTTGTGTATTTATCGTCAAAATATTCTTACATTCCCCCCTAGACCATTTAAAAAATATAGTTAAAATGTATTTTTAGAAAACATGAAAAAATAAGCAGAATAAAAATATTTGCAATAAGCATAAAATCATTTTCGTTAAACACCTTGCATTTCTATAAAAGACAAAGGACATATTGTACTTGCCGTTGCAATAAGAAATAGATTTCACATAAAGTTATTGAAAAGAGGTATCAACAAGTGTGATACCATATCTGAGAGAGCATGGTTCACTACAGCACCGAGGACAGTTACCACGGTCACATTGACCACAATCATGAGGCTTGGTGTGATGATGAAGACCTTTATGATCCCCACCACATTCTGGTGAACACCACAGACACCCATCTCCAAAAGACACGGTTGATGAATCTTATGATATCCCCTATCACGTAACCATCGGATTTTAGCAGACAAACATCGGCAATAGCACACTGTATAACCTGGATGATGATAAGAAATAACCACAGCTCCCACTATTGGAAGTATCATGCTTGTAACGCCCTGTTCTCTATTTTGGTTAGGCCAGGGTGTTACATGGGTGGGCGTTCTATGTTTATTTTTCTATGTTGGTTTGTTTCTTTGGTTTGGCCGTGTGTGGCTCTCAATCAGGAACAGCTGTAGATCGTTGTTGCTGATTGAGAGTCATACATAGGCAGCCTGTTTTTCCTTTGGGGTTTGTGGGTGATTATTTTCTGTCTGGGTTTGTGTTAATCCTGACAGGACTGTTTGGCTGTGGTTTCTTTTCGTGTTTTGTTTGTAGTGTTCATTCGGTCATTAAAACATTTTATGATGAACACATCCTCCGCTGCACCTTGGTCTCATTGCGACGACGGTCGTTACAATGCTCATCAAAAAAACTTCCCCATATACCAAATGTGGAAGACAACCACATGACTAAGCCTAAATCATCTGGATAGTAATCATGATATTTAGTGCTTTCAGTCCTGATCTTTTGGATTAGGTCAGTTATTTCCTCAGAATTATCAGGAATATAAGTACAGCATTCAGCACCAATAACAGCACATGTACCCCCTTGTACGGACAGAGGATAATCAAAGGCCAAACGATTTTGCATTGCCACAGTCCGAATGGCAACCATCTCAGCTGTAATTAAGTCAAGGCTCTCAACTGTACTATTAGCTAGGATTTCCAAAGAATTAGCCATATTAATAACTTCCCGTTCTATTTTAGAAGTACCATAAGAGGGAAAAGCAATCGCAAAGAATCTCTCAGTTTCTGTAATCCCACGTTTTATGACGGTGTGAAAAAGGAGAATTCACAGTACAACATATCCCAAAAAACTTTGGTAACCAGGAATAGGCATAGGATCCACAGATAAAGTAAGTTCCATTAGGAGCTATCATACCATTATTGATGATATTACCGAAGGTATTGGCATAAAAAGTGGTCATAGTGCCATTACCGAGAATCAATTCAACAGACATTAGACATTCCGCAACCTTTAGTACCATCACAGGCAGATAGATAGATCTGTTGTCTGATCACACTTACTCTGTCCTACTTTGACAAACACGTCCTGGTGCACTTGAGACAAATTCAGAGAGAGTGATCTATTAAAACATACACATGCCCATGTTGGGTGGTTAATAACTAGGTAAGGTGGTTGCTGATTAGTGTTATTGGTTATCTCAAATGAAGGAAGGTACTGCAGAACTAGGTACTCTCGCATGTTGATACTCAACATTCTCACCCAAATTAGTACCAATAATCGTCTCATACCAATTAACATCTCTCCATATACCCAACATTTCACTCTGGTTAAAAGGAATAACCCTTAATTCCTGCCCTTGATGTGAATGGTGCATACATACAAACCCAACAGCTACTTTGATTGACTACTGTGGCATAGTGTAGAGTGAAAGCTAGAAACGTATTGACGCCCGAGTGTCCATCATCCCTCTGATGCATCTCTGTGTTGGAAATGGAACCACCACTCACATCCTGTATTAGGAGGAAACTCACAAGGAAAATCATTTCAAACATCTTTCACTTGTCTGCAAGACGATAGTATTCAATCGTCCTATTGTCAAGGTAATCATTCACATAGTCCTTTAAAAATGACCAGCTCTCCCAAACTGGTATCAGTCCCACATAGATAACTATTATACATTATATTCTGACAGTCTGCCGGTAGTGAGGAATTCTTCGTCCATTCCACTGGTTGCAGTTCACCGGTGATGTTGTGTCATTTCAGGAACAGTCAAGAGATATTACTGCAGCCTCAGACGATAGATTCTCTTAACCTGTAACGAAGGAACCAAAAAAGTGAAAGTAACATGTCCTGGTTTCAAGAGAAATTGACATTTCACCTAGATATCCCTAATATGACAACTGCGATATACAACATAGAAGCTTATCAGTTTCTTATCATCTTACTATGCTTCTTCACCCAGATTGGCCCCCGACTGCTAATCAATCAGTTCTTTATTCTCCAGGCTCTGCTTTGTCATCAACATGGACAACCTTGCAATGAATGACATGTATCCATCGTGATTTTCCCTGGACTTTTACTGCTGACCTAGTTATGAGCAAAACTTGATAAGGACCTTTCCATTTTGGCCCTGATGTGTCTGTCACATATTTTTTTACCATCGCCCACTGTCCTGGCACTACGTCATGTCCCCCCTCCGGAGTTATTCCCCACTAGAGAGTTGTATGCAATAATTAAGCATTGTGTCACTCATAAAGTGAACGTCTGCTTTTCTCAAATCTAACGTGCCAGTATTATCACATTGTCCATTGTAGTAACTACCCAGTAACTACCCATGCCCATGCCCAGCCTGCCTCACACCCCCCTCCACAATGCTTTAACCCTCTGTGTATAATATAAACTCGGGGTTTACCAGATGACTCTATAAACCCATCAGAGAGCTGATCCAAAACAACTCACAACAGTCGTGTTCAATTAATGTGGTATCTGTAGGACACATCAGAGTAGCTGGATTACATGGTGTCTTTTCAACTATACCCATGTCCCATAGATCTTTAATCACTACTTTAGTAGCGTCCATAGCTTCCTTACTAATGGGATATTGTTTTGTGCAAGGTGGGGCAACACCTGTCAAGCACACTGGTTCCATATCCAAAGTTCCACGCTAATTTTTCTTCGTAGTCCAAATAGAGTGGCTCTGAACTGTAGAGTCCTGCAGTTGTCTAATTTGCCACGTCACATTTCCTTCAGAAATGTTCAATGTAGAGTCAAGATGCATAATAACATCAAGGCCTAAAATAGGTTGTTCAAATGAGCCTATCCACACCCCTGCATCAATCTTCATTGGACCAATAGAAATTGATAATGTTTTTTTTTCATATCTGACCCCCCCACTCCTGTTTTTTTACATTTACGTCATTTAGCAGACGCTCTTATCCAGAGCGACTTACAAATTGGTGCATTCACCTTATGATACCCAGTGGAACAACCACTTTACAATAGTACATCTATATCTTTTTTTGGGGGGGTTAGAAGGATTACTTTATCCTATCCCAGGTATTCCTTAAAGAGGTGGGGTTTCAGGTGTCTCCGGAAGGTGATGATTGACTCCGCTGTCCTGGCGTTGTGAGGGAGCTTGTTCCACCATTGGGGTGCCAGAGCAGCGAACAGTTTTGACTGGGCTGAGCGGAACTGTGCTTCCGCAGAGGTAGGGAGGCAAGCAGGCCAGAGGTGGATGAACGCAGTGCCCTTCTTTGGGTGTAGGGACTGATCAGAGCCTGAAGGTACGGAGGTGCCGTTCCCCTCACAGCTCCGTAGGGAAGCACCATGGTCTTGTAGCAGATGCGAGCTTCAACTGGAAGCCAGTGGAGTGTGCGGAGGAGCGGGGTGATGTGAGAGAACTTGGGAAGGTTGAACACCAGACGGGCTGCGGCGTTCTGGATGAGTTGTAAGGGTTTAATGGCACAGGCAGGGAGCCCCGCCAGCAGCGAGTTGCAGTAATCCAGACGGGAGATGACAAGTGCCTGGATTAGGACCTGTGCCGCTTCCTGTGTAAGGCAGGGTCGTACTCTGCGAATGTTGTAGAGCATGAACCTACAGGATCGGGTCACCGCCTTGATGTTAGCGGAGAACGACAGGGTGTTGTCCAGGGTCACGCCAAGGCTCTTAGCACTCTGGGTGGAGGACACAATGGAGTTGTCAACCGTGATGGCGAGATCATGGAACGGGCAGTCCTCCCCGGGAGGAAGAGCAGGTCCGTCTTGCCGAGGTTCAGCTTGAGGTGGTGATCCGTCATCCACACTGATATGTCTGCCAGACATGCAGAGATGCGATTCGCCACCTGGTTATCAGAAGGGGGAAAGGAGAAGATTAATTGTGTGTTGTCTGCATAGCAATGATAGGAGAGACCATGTGAGGATATGACAGAGCCAAGTGACTTGGTGTATAGCGAGAATAGGAGAGGGCCTAGAACTGAGCCCTGGGGACACCAGTGGTGAGAGCACGTGGTGCGGAGACGGATTCTCGCCACGCCACCTGGTAGGAGCGACCTGTCAGGTAGGACGCAATCCAAGAGTGAGCCGCGCCGGAGATGCCCAACTCGGAGAGGGTGGAGAGGAGGATCTGATGGTTCACAGTATCAAAGGCAGCAGATAGGTCTAGAAGGATGAGAGCAGAGGAGAGAGAGTTAGCTTTAGCAGTGCGGAGAGCCTCCGTGACACAGAGAAGAGCAGTCTCAGTTGAATGACCAGTCTTGAAACCTGACTGATTTGGATCAAGAAGGTCATTCTGAGAGAGATAGCAAGAGAGCTGGCCAAGGACGGCACGCTCAAGAGTTTTGAAGAGAAAAGAAAGAAGGGTTACTGGTCTGTAGTTGTTGACATCGGAGGGATCGAGTGTAGGTTTTTTGAGAAGGGGTGCAACTCTCGCTCTCTTGAAAACAGAAGGGACGTAGCCAGCGGTCAAGGATGAGTTGATGAGCGAGGTGAGGTAGGGGAGAAGGTCTCCGGAAATGGTCTGGAGAAGAGAGGAAGGGATAGGGTCAAGTGGGCAGGTTGTTGGGCGGACAGCCGTCACAAGTTGCAAGATTTCATCTGGAGAGAGAGGGGAGAAAAGGTAAAAGCATAGGGTAGGGCAATGTGAGCAGGACCAGCGGTGTCGTTTGACTTAACAAACGAGGATCGGATGTCGTCAACCTTCTTTTCAAAATGGTTGACGAAGTCATCCGCAGAGAGGGAGGAGGGGGGGAGGGGGAGGAGGATTCAGGAGGGAGGAGAAGGTGGCAAAGAGCTTCCTAGGGTTAGAGGCAGATGCTTGGAATTTAGAGTGGTAGAAAGTGGCTTTAGCAGGAGAGAGAGAGCGAAGGTTGCGACGGCGCAATACCATCTGAGTAGGGGCAGAGTGAGTAGTGTTGGAGGAGAGCGAGAGGGAAAAGGATACAAGGTAGTGGTCGGAGACTTGGAGGGGAGTTGCAGTGAGATTAGTAGAAGAACAGCATCTAGTAAAGATGAGGTCAAGCGTATTGCCTGCCTTGTGAGTAGGGGGGACGGTGAGAGGGTGAGGTCAAATGAGGAGAGGAGTGGAAAGAAGGAGGCAGAGAGAAATGAGTCAAAGGTAGACGTAGGGAGTTTAAAGTCACCCAGAACTGTGAGGGGTGAGCCATCCTCAGGAAAGGAACTTAACAAGGCATCAAGCTCATTGATGAACTCTCTAAGGGAACCTGGAGGGCAATAAATGATAAGGATGTTAACCTGCTAGGGCTAGGGGGCAGTATTTACACGGCCGGATAAAACACGTACCCGATTTAACCTCTCTGGCGCATGTGGGACGAACTCGTCCCACCTACGTAACAGCCACTGAAATCCAGTGGCGCGATTTTTGAATCGTTAGAAATACTATTACTTCAATTTCTCAAACATATGACTATTTTACAGCTATTTAAAGACAAGAATCTCGTTAATCTAACCCCACTGTCCGATTTCAAAAAGGCTTTACAACGAAAGCAAAACATTAGATTATGTCAGCAGAGTGCCCAGCCAGAAATAATCAGACACCCATTTTTCAAGCTAGCATATCATGTCACATAAACCCAAACCACAGCTAAATGCAGCACTAACCTTTTATGATCTTCATCAGATGACACACCTAGGACATTGTGTTATACAATACATGCATGTCTGTTCAATCAAGTTCATATTTATATCAAAAAACAGCTTTTTACATTAGCATGTGACGTTCAGAAAAAGCATAACCCCCGCAAACTTCCGGGGAATTTACTAACAGTTTGCTAAATTACTCACGATAAACATTCACAAAAAGCATAACAATTATTTTAAGAATTATAGATACATTACTCCTCTATGCACTCGATATGTCCGATTTTAAAATAGCTTTTCGGATGAAGCACATTTTGCAATAATCTAAGTACATAGCCCGGCATCACAGGGCTAGCTATTTAGACACCCACCCAGGTCAGCCTCCACCAAAATCACATTTCCTATAAGAAAAATGTTCTTACCTTGCTTGTTCTTCATCAGAATACACTGCCAGGACTTCTACTTCAATAACAAATGTTGGTTTGGTCCCAAATAATCCATCGTTATATCCAAACAGCGACGTTTTGTTCGTGAGTTCTAGACACTATCAGAATGCAACATCACGGTCTCGCGCATGGCGCATTGGCGTGACAAATAATTTCTAAATATTCCATTACCGTACTTCGAAGCATGTCAACCGCTGTTTAAAACCAATTTTTATGCCATTTATCTTGTAGAAAAGCGATAATATTCCGACCGGGAATATGCATTGAGCCTAAACAGCCGAATTAAATTTCTCCTCAGGAGCGAATCGTGCACGCGCCTCATTCAAAGGTCCTCTGATCCGCCACTTACCAAAGGCGATAATGTGTTTCAGCCTGAGGCTGCCTCGTCAACCTTCAGGTATTTCCCGGGTTCTGAGAGCCTATCAGAGCCCTGGGAATTGTCACGTTACAGCTAAGATCCTTACTTTTCAATAAACAGATGCAAGACGCACGACTCCTTGTCAGACAGGGTACTTCCTGCATGAAACCTTGTCAGGCTTTTGCCTGCCATAGGAGTTCTGTTATACTCACATACACCATTCAAAGAGTTTTAGAAAATTCAGAGTGTTTTCTATCCAAACCTGAACAATAATATGCATATTCTAGCTTCTGAGTTGGTGTAGGAGGCAGTTAAAAATGGGCACATATTTTTTCCAAAATTCTCAATACTGCCCCCTATCCCAAACAGGTTAATCTGGTTACTACTCCTGCCCAGTAACTAGAATATGCATATAATTATTGGCTTTGGATAGAAAACACCCTAAAGTTTCTAAAACTGTTTGAATGGTGTCTGTGAGTATAACAGAACTCATATGGCAGGCAAAAACCTGAGAAGATTCCATGCAGGAAGTGGCCTGTCTGACAAGTTGTTGTTCTTCTTGCCTCTGTTTGTTGAAGACTGAGGATCTTTGCTGTAACGTGACACTTCCTACGGCTCCCATAGGCTCTCAGAGCCCGGGAAAAAGCTGAACGATATCGAGGCAGCCCCCGGCTGAAACACATTATCGCTTTTGACAAGTGGCCGATCAGAGGACAATGGGCTTAGGCGCGTGCCCGAGTCGACCCCATGCTTTATTTTCTTTCGTCTGTTTACCTAATTGCAGATTCCTGGTCGGAATATTATCGCTTTTTTACGAGAAAAATGGCATAAAAATTGATTTTAAACAGCGGTTGACATGCTTCGAAGTACGGTAATGGAATATTTAGAATTTTTTTGTCACGAAATGCGCCGTGCTCGTAACCCTTATTTACCATTCGGATAGTGTCTTGAACGCACGAACAAAACGCCGCTGTTTGAACATAACTATGGATTATTTGGGACCAAACCAACATTTGTTATTGAAGTAGAAGTCCTGGGAGTGCATTCTGACGAAGAACACCAAAGGTAATCAAACTTTTCTAATAGTAAATCGGAGTTTGGTGAAGGCTAAACTTGCTGGGTGTCTAAATAGCTAGCCAGTGATGCCGGGCTATCTACTTAGAATATTGCAAAATGTGCTTTCACCAAAAAGCTATTTTAAAATTGGACATGTCGAGTGCATAGAGAAGTTCTGTATCTATAATTCTTAAAATAATTGTTATGCTTTTTGTGAACGTTTATCGTGAGTAATTTAGTAAATTGTTAGTAAATTCGCCGGAAGTTTGCGGGGGGTATGCTAGTCTTGAACGTCACATGCTAATGTAAAAAGCTGGTTTTTGATATAAATATGAACTTGATTGAACAGACATGCATGTATTGTATAACATAATGTCCTAGGGTTGTCATCTGATGAAGATCATAAAAGGTTAGTGCTGCATTTAGCTGTCTTCTGGGTTTATGTGACATTATATGCTAGCTTGAAAAATGGGTGTCTGATTATTTCTGGCTGGGTACTCTGCTGACATAATCTAATGCTTTGCTTTCGTTGTAAAGCCTTTTTGAAATCGGACAGTGTGGTTAGATTAACGAGAGTCTTGTCTTTAAAATGCTGTAAAATAGTCATATGTTTGAGAAATTGAAGTAATAGCATTTCTAAGGTATTTGAATAACGCGCCACAGGATTCCACTGGCTGTTACGTAGGTGGGACGATTTCGTCCCACCGGCCCTAGAGAGGTTAAGCTTGAATGGGCTGGTGACTGTGACAGCATGGAATTCAAAGGAGGAGATAGACAGATGGGTCAGTGGAGAAAGAGAGAATGTCCACTTGGGAGAGATGAGGATTCCAGTGCCACCACCCCGCTGACCAGATGCTCTCGGGGTATGCGAGAACACGTGGTCAGATGAGGAGAGAGCAGTAGGAGTAGCAGTGTTTTCTGTGGTAATCCATGTTTCCGTCAGCGCCAAGAAGTCGAGGGACTGGAGGGTAGCATAGGCTGAGATGAACTCTGCCTTGTTGGCCACAGACCGGCAGTTCCAGAGGCTTCCGGAGACCTGGAACTCCACGTGGGTCGTGCGCGCTGGGACCACCACGTTAGAGTGGCAGTGGCCACGCGGTGTGAAGCGTTTGTGTGGCCTGTGCAGAGAGGAGAGAACAGGGATAGACAGACACATAGTTGACAGGCTACAGGAGAGGCTACACTAATGCAAAGGAGATTGGAATGAAAATTAACTAAACAACTGGGGAAGCGAAAGAGCAGGGCCTCCCTCACTAACTATTCACTGAAACACTCAAATATAACTTTTCCAACTTCCACTTTAGAAATTTTAATTGATGTAAACTACAGTGGTTCAATGTTTCCAGGAATAGGCTCAAGCTTAGTTTATTCAGCTAGATAACTTGGTACAGTATTCTTCCGTGAAACCCACCCAGTGCACCGTATACTATGACGCCGTAGCTAACTAGCATGCTAGCATCCAATAACACACGGTTAGCACCAATACTTGGTTACAACAAACTACCAATGGATCATTCGTGTCCGTGTCTAGTACCTTTCATAACGCTCTCATCTTCTTCGCCCGTGTAGTGAGGACATATATGTTTTGCATGAGATATGGGCAATACAGTGACTTCAGCACCCGTATCTATAAAAAATCTACTGCAAAGTTGTTAAACATCATGTTCACATATATCCCATCCGATTTCATATGTACACCAGCTGAGATGGGACGTAAGAGGGGGTCTATTAGTTTTCCTCCTCAGCATCCAGCAAACTCGGTTGCTGAGCCGGAGAGTTTCTTACATTTCTGTATCAGCATTGTGTCGTTGGGGCTGTTGTCCTGTTTCCATTTTCCCTTAAGGGCTAGGCGTCCCGCTAGCGGGACAACTTCCGGTGAAACTGGAGGGCGCACAATTCAAATAAATAATCATAAAAATTATGGATATTAAACATTTAGGTACATACAAGTGTCTTATGTCGGTTGAAAGCTTAAATTATTGTTAATCTCACTGCATTGTCCGATTTACAGTAGCCATTACAGCAAAAGCATGCCATGCGATTGTTTGAGGACGTGCCCCACATCAAAATATTTTTCCACCGGCAAAGGTTTCATAAATTCACAAATAGCGATTAAATATTCACTTACTTTTCGGAAATCTTCCTCTGATTTGTCATCCAAAGGGTCCCAGCTATAATATGTAGTGTAGTTTTGTTAGATACAATCCTTCTTTATATCCCAAAAAGTAAGTTAAGTTGGCGCCATCGATTTGAGTAATCCACTCGTTCAACATGCAGAGAAAGGAATCCGAAAATCTACAGCTAAACTTTGTTAACCTCTATGGGACCGGCGGGACGAATTCGTCCCACCTACATAACAGCCAGTTGAATCCTGTGGCGCGATTTTTAAAACGTTTGAAATACTATTACTTCAATTTCTCAAACATATGACTATTTTACAGCTATTTAAAGACAAGACTCTCGTTAATCTAACCACACTGTCCGATTTCAAAAAGGCTTTACAACGAAAGCAAAACATTAGATTATGTCAGGAAAGTGCCCAGCCAGAAATAATCAGACACCCATTTTTCAAGCTAGCATATAATGTCACAAAAACCCAAACCACAGCTAAATGCAGCACTAACCTTTTATGATCTTCATCAGATGACACACCTAGGACATTATGTTATACAATACATGCATGTCTGTTCAATCAAGTTCATATTTATATCAAAAACCAGCTTTTTACATTAGCATGTGACGTTCAGAAAGAGCATACCCCCGGCAAACTTCCGGGGAATTTACTAGCAATTTACTAAATTACTCACGATAAACGTTCACAAAAAGCATAACAATTATTTGAAGAATTATAGATACATTACTCCTCTATGCACTCGATATGTCCGATTTTAAAATAGCTTTTCGGATGAAGCACATTTTGCAATATTCTAAGTACATAGCCCAGCCATCACGGGCTAGCTATTTAGACACCCACCCAGTTTAGCCTTCACCAAAATCACATTTCCTATAAGAAAAATGGTCTTACCTTTCCTGTTCTTCGTCAGAATGCACTCCCAGGACTTCTACTTCAATAACAAATGTAGGTTTGGTCCCAAATAATCCATCGTTATATCCAAACAGCGGTGTTTTGTTCGTGCGTTCTAGACACTATCAGAATGGTAAATCACGGTCGTGCGCATGGCTCAGAACGTGACAAAAATTGTCTAAATATTCCATTACCGTACTTCGAAGCATGTCAACCGCTGTTTAAAATCAATTTTTATGCCATTATTCTCGTAAAAAAGCGATAATATTCCGACCGGGAATCTGCAATTAGCTAAACAGCCGAAGGAAAATACTGCACGGGGTCGAATCGCGCACGCGCCTAAGTCCATTGTCCTCTGATGGGGTACTTGGAAAAGGGGATTCTGTGTTTCAGCCTGAGGCTGCCTCGTCATCGTTCAGGTTTTTCCCGGGTTCTGAGAGCCTATTGGAGCCCTAGGAATTGTCACATTACAGCTAAGATCCTGACTCTTCAATAAACAGAAGCAAGAACAACAACACCTTGTCAGACAGGGTACTTCCTGCATGAAACCTTCTCAGGTTTTTGCCTGCCATAGGAGTTCTGTTATACTCACAGACACCATTCAAACAGTTTTAGAAACTTTAGGGTGTTTTCTATCCAAACCTGAACAATAATATGCATATTCTGGCTTCTGAGGTGGTGTAGGAGGCAGTTAAAAATGGGCACATATGTTTTCCAAAATTCTCAATACTGCCCCATAGCCCGTAGAGGTTAAAACAAGTCAAAACACATTTCTATTGACTCCTCAGATACCCTAAAATGTAATCAAACTATAATATTTCTTACGGAAAGAAGTATGTTCAATAGGAAACTGATTTTTAGCAGGTGCGTCTTCATTGCACGCCCAAATACAAATTTCCAAGACTCTGTCCTTCTACTAAAACTCATATTTCTTATTCGTTTTGGAAGTTACAAGCCTGAATCCTTGAACATAGACTGCTGACACCCTGTGGAAGCCATAGGATTTGCATCCTGGGAGCTAGAATTCAGTATGCCTCTATACTTTGCATTGTAAGAGCATGGGCTCTCTCAAAAAGAAATTCTGGTAGGTTTTTCTTTGGATTTTCTCCTACCATATCTATTGTGTTATAGTCTCCTACATTATTTTAACATTTCTACAAACTTCAAAGTGTTTTCTTTCCAACGGTACCAATTATACGCATTTCCTGGCTTCAGGTCCTGAGCAACAGGCAGTTTACTTTGGGCACGTCAGTCAGGCAGAAATTGAGAAAAAGAGACCCTAGCCCTAAGAAGTAAACGGACCCTTCTCCTCCTGGCCACTTTCTTTTCCAACATTCTCGTTGCCAGTGACCAGAAATCCTGCAATAATGACATACAGACAAATAATGTTGTTGGTTTCACTCGGAACCTGCACTACTCTAATACCCACGTCTCGTGAATGCTTAAAAGTTTTCGACCATTCATCCAACTGTTTTGGAGATGCTGATTTATTTGTGATTACTGTCACTAGAAGTTTGTCTTTACTCCCTTTTACAGCCTGTATTCTGGTTGGCCTAAGACATTATTTGTCACTGCTATCAGAATCTGTTGACTCAAAGACAAGCAGTGCTGACCAGATGCTTGAAACCTGATCTGCCTTGCACAACTCAGTGTGAGGATAGCTAAATTGGAGAACAGAGAAGCCACAGGTGGGGGTCACGTCTGACTTTTTCACCCGTGTCTCCAGCTCTACTTTGAAATGGTTCTAGACAGTGAATTTAAAATCGGTTTCATGTTCACATCCGGAAGAGCTGTACCATCCTTTTCCAGAGTGGTTTTCTCACTTAACAATAACATTACCTTAATGTCAAAAGTTGTTTAATATATATCTCTATGTTTATACAGTGGCATGCGAAAGTATTCACCCTAACCCTAACCCTAACCCCCATGGTATCTTTCCTATTTTGTTGCCTTACAACCTGGAATTAACATGGATATGTTGGGGGTTTGTAATCATTTGATTAACACAACATGCCTACCACTTTGAAGATGCTAAATATTTTTTATTGTGAAACAAACAAAAAATAAGACAAAAAAACGGAAAACTTGAGTGTGTATAACTCTTCACCCCCCCAAAGTCAATACTTTGTAGAGCCACCTTTTGCAGCAATTACAGCTGCAAGTCTCTTGGGGAACATCTCTATAAGCTTGGCACATCCACTGGGATTTCTTCCCATTCTTCAAGGCAAAACTGCTCCAGCTCCTTCAAGTTGGATGGGTTCCGCTGGTGTACATCGATCTTTAAGTCATAACACAGATTCTCAATTGGATTGAGGTCTGGGCTTTGACTAGGTCATTCCAAGACATTTAAATGTTTCCCCTTAAACCACTCGAGTGTTGCTTTAGCAGTATGCATAGGGTCATTGTCCTGCTGGAAGGTGAACCTCCATCCCAGTCTCAAATCTCTGGAAGACTGAAACAGGTTTCCCTCAAGAATTTCCCTGTATTTAATGCCATCTATCTTTCCTTCAATTCTGACCAGTTTCCCAGTCCCTGCCAATGAAAAACATCCCCACAGCATGATGCTGCCACCACCATGCTTCACTGTGGTGATGAGAGGTGTTGGGTTTTCGCCAGACATAGTGTTTTCCTTGATGTCCAAAAAGCTCAATTTTAGTCTCATCTGACCAGAGTACCTTCTTCCATATGTTTGGGGAGTCTCCCACATGCCTTTTAGCTAACACCAAACGTGTTTGCTTATTTTTGTCTTTAAGCAATGGCTTTTTTTCTGGCCACTCTTCCTTAATGCCCAGCTCTGTGGAGTGTATGGCTTAAAGTTTTCCCATGGACAGATACTCCCATCTCTGCTGTGGAGCTTTGCAGCTCCTTCAGGGTTATCTTTGGTCTCTTTGTTGCCTCTCTGATTAATGCCCTCCTTGCCTGGTCTGTGAGTTTTGGTGGATGGCCCTCTCTTGGCAGGTTTGTTGTGGTGCCATATTCTTTCCATTTTTTAATAATGGATTTAATGGTGCTCCGTGGGATGTTCAAAGTTTCTGATATTTTTTTATAATCCAACCCTGATCTGTACTTCTCCACAACTTTGTCTCTGACCTGGAGCGCTCCTTGGTCTTCATGGTGCTGCTTGCTTGGTGGTGCCCCTTGCTTAGTGGTGTTGCAGACTCTGGGGCCTTTCAGAACAGGTGTATATATACTGAGATCATGTGACACTTAAATAAAGTCCACCTGTGTGCAATCTAACTAATTATGTCACTTCTGTAGGTAATTGGTTGCACCAGATATTATTTAGGGGCTTCATCAGTTTTAATTTAATTTTTACATTTTTACTTTTTTTATTTCACTTCACCAATTTGGACTATTTTGTCCATTACATTAATTCCAAATAAAAATCAATTTAAATTACAGGTTGTATTGCAACAAAATAGGAAAAACGGCAAGGGGGATGAATACTATTGCAAGACACTGTATAGTTATTTAATCCCAATATATATATATATATATATTTTATAACCCCTTTTGAGGACTGAAAGCTCTTCTAGAACACAAATAGTTTCTGTAGGGCCTGGCTACCCATAACTTATGTTCACTCAAAGCTTGTTGAACGCTTACAAGGATTACATTAACCACACGTGTAAAAATTTCTACTTCTAGCAACTCACTTCTATACAACAAGAAGGTTTCACCAAAAACAGAGGACTCCAACCTTTTAATAGAGTAACAAAGGACTAAACTCTGTAATTTTACAAAGGACTTGAACACTTATACATCACAGATACATATCACTCATTGCATACACTATTTTAACCTGATTTGGTCCTTTTAAAATGATATTGGTCTAGACTCATCCAGCAATTCTGCCATCAATCAGGAGATTAGGAGTTGACTCCCCAAAGTGGGTTACGCTCAGCCTTCTCTCTTTCTTCTGGATAAACACACAGTTGATACGTTTTCTTGTTGTTGTTCAGACCAATTCATCCGGGTCACGGCACCAAGTGTTAGCAATTTATGTTATTCTTCAATAAAAAAAACAAAGCAAATCAGGGGGAGTAAAATAGCTTTATTCAGAGAGGACAAATCAAGATGTTATGCTGGGAGGTAGATGTTCAGATGTTCAGTCTCCCCTGTCCTCAGCTTTTCACCACCGAACAAAGGAACAGGATGCCATTTATAACCCCCCACCGTAGCCTGGAGTTGACCAATCAGAAGTTCTTGCAGTACAACTTGGCCAATGGCCAAATAAGAAATATCCTGCCTCCAACTCAATGTACAGACCAATGAAAACCTGGCACACGTAGCACACGTCGTTCTGAGTTCAGGAGTGACATTCCACAGATTCTGAACAGATGTTGAACTGAAACCCAACTCCTATTTACAATTCGCAATTGACCATTAGTACTCTAGTTTTTAGTCCTCTCATCTTCTGCGTTGTGTATTTATCTTCAAAATATTCTTATACTAAAAACGCTGTCTGGGTACTATTTGGATAAAACAAGCTGGGTACGATTTTTTTGTGAGGAATGTGTGACATTTTGAATATAATTCTAAAACTGAACCTTCTTGTCCTCTCTGTGGTATCCTCCCTTATTCCCTGACTATAAAACCACCCTATTCCCTCAGCTCAATGTTGCCTATTGTTCACTTACTAGTTTCATTGTCTTCTCGTCTCCTCCACAGCCACATCCAGCCTGTAAGTATCCCATTAATGATCAATGTTATGTTTCCAGCTATGTACTGTATCTGTCGCCTCCTTAGCTGTGACATGTTAATGGTCTTTGATTCCACTTGACATTGGTTCTCTCTGTCAGTAGATTCCTCTGACCATTGCATAGTTACAGGTATTAAAGAGACGAGGGAGGTTGCAAGAAAACAGTCAATTACTTGAATGTAAAAACTACTGTTAGGAGGGAACTAGACTTGAAATGGGCTGTGAGAAGTGTGCTCATTCTTCACTGTTTGAATTTTGGTAATTGTTTTTGGGGTTAAGAAAAAGCAATATGGAATGCTCCATATTCTCATTCTAACTACATCCTATGTCATTTCAGAATCATGTCCAGGAACTACATCTTCAAATATGATGAGATGCGTAAGGGAGACTACATGTGGTCCAATAACAAAGAGTGGAAGGCCTGCTTCCAGGTAAAGTATGTGTCTAGAACTTGTATACAAAGCAGATTCTTAAAGTGTTCTTAGTCAGTGTAGATTTTCATGTTACAACATTCATTATCAACATTCAGGGGCCAAGCTCTGATCAATATATCTCTATATTTCCATCTGTCTCCATAGGAGGATGGTAACTGTGATCTATGGCTGGAAGCCAATGTGGAACTCCGACACCACCTGCCAAAGAGATGCCCCCCGCCTGTACAGTGCAGCTTTGTCATGTACAAGAGGGAGGACAAGGCCATGTGGCACACCAAAACTCAGGCCAACGTCTTCAAGATGTGCCGCATGTGGTTGAGGAACGACGGCAACCTGGGGATGGAGAAGGACGGAGAGATGGTGTGGAACTCCGCCCAGAACAGGGGATCAAAGTGAAGCACTCTGTGGAGTAAAAGAAACGTTATCAAATGTATCTGAAGTTTTGGTGTTCTATTCTTGTATCCATTATTGCTTTTTTATATTCAAGTCCTTGGACTTAAATGGTAAATATCATTCTGGGTATGAAAATCAGTATACAACTTACTATCATCTTTTTTTGCTAGTTTTAGAATGTAGATTTCCTTAGATTGAATGTTGCTTTGAAAATAGACCAATAGCCACACCAGAGAGAAAGGTTTTCTCCATCATGAAACACACTACCAGTTCGGTCTGGGCTTGAACATAACTTTGAATCCACACCCATAGAGATTCTATAAATCATGAACCCTAGGATCCCTATTTTCAGTGCATCTGTTCAATTATATTTGGTCGATAAAACACACTGTCTTTTGTAGGCCAGTGAAAAGAAGTGCGCGATGCAAAACAGTATCAATTAGCACCGTATCTTAATGTGATTTCACAGAACATTCAACCAACAACACAGCATTGTATCAATATATACACAAAGATGACACACATGCCACTGACTGAATACTCATGATGCCTTAGTTCAAGTGAACTGAACTCCCTTGATGCAAACAGCTGACTGAGTCCCTTGATGCAAATCAGCTGACTGACATTTCTAAAACTTTCCACATACACATTCTTTGTACTGGGAACACATGTTCCTTGTACTGGGGAAATCCAAACCTCTTACAGACATATTTTTCACAGACAATATTTTCCGTTCATATTGTCCGAGATAGTTCAATCATATCATGCACTTGCAGCTAAGGTTATTAGGGTAACATGCTTAACTCATAACTTAACAAGAAATTGATATAAAGCTCAGTCATGCCACCTCATTTGACTGGCTTATGTATTTTCCTGACACACAGATGAAATAAAATCATGGCCATATATAGACTGGTTTACCTAACCTAAATCCAATATCTCACTCCAATAATTTCAATTGGGTCCATATGAGTTTTTCCTGACCAGACTCTGGGCCCTAGTTATAGCCTGTAACTAGGGTTAGAGTCAGGTCACATGGTCAGGGAAAATGTTGCCCATACTTGATGTCTTGTGAGACAAGATTAACTAGTCATCTCAAATGCAGAGAACTTGCCTATCAATTGTCACATTGAAAACAACATCCCTGTCCCAGACAACTGGTCAAGAAATGGAAGGCTAAGTAATATTTAACAGAGAGCTCTATATCTGAATGTAGGCATACATTTAAGATATACAATATACCACACCCTCATTCCATGAATTAAAATTGTACCTACCCATACCATCCCCCACTGTCACAGGACACCATCACCCACATACCACAAGGCAGCTCAACTTACCCTGCACTGGGTATGCTCAACTAACCCCATACCTGGGGTAAATTGTGCCAAGAGACCACTTTTTTGGACAAGCTATGTTTGGAAAACGTATGTATAAATGAATTTTTATAATTTCCAGGGTTACACAACCTTCTGAAATATATGTAGATATATTTGTTAGAAGGAATACTATATTTCCCTTGATGTAGTGATGCTAAATGTGTAACGGCTGTCGTAGAGAGGGGCCCAAGATGCAGCGTGGCACGTGTTCATGATTATTTATTTGAATCTAACAAAACACTCGAACAAAAATAACAACGGGAAACCAAAAGCGCACAGTTCTGTCAGGTACAGAAAACTAAACAGAAAACAACTACCCCCAAACACAGGTGGAAAAAAACCCTACTTAAGTATGATCTCCAATTAGAGACAACGAGGACCAGCTGCCACTAATTGGAGATCATCCCAACAAAAAAACATAGAAAAAGAAAACTAGAACCTAAACATAGAAATACAAAACATAGAAAAACACAAAACACCCCCTGTCACGCCCTGACCTACTCTATCATAGAAAATAACATCTTACTATGGTCAGGACGTGACAGAATGGCTCAACATACCCCCCTTTCCCCTACTATAGTTTACAACAGAATTCTATAGTAAGTACAAAAGTATTCTATAGTAAACTGCAGTGTTTTTTTCATGTGTGGTCCTTTAAAGTGGTGCCTACAGTTGCGCTCAGCTCCATGCTGGGGTCTCTGTTGAGTAAGTTTGAGGGGTGAATGTAGCACATGTGGATGTGTGAAACTTACTCCTCAGCCTGAAATTTCCCCGCTTGCGCTGACAAATAGCTAGCTTTTCATGTGGCGCGACTGGTAAGAGGCTTCGGGAGAGTGGTCAAGTGTGCTAGCAAAGCAGAGGTGCTGGGTTTGAGCCTTGGTGGGAGCCATATCAGGAGGAAGTGGTACTCGCTGAACAAGCAGCCTGATGGCCTTTACACCAGCATAATCCATCTATACTCTACATCATTTTATACATAAAGCTACTCAGGTCTACCGTAATTGAGTGAACATGGTGTCACATTTTGAAATAACCTCTAAAACATACAGTACAGTGAGTTAAAAGTTCACTCCACTAATAGATATGTACAGTGGCTCTGTATTCACCAAGTTTATGGGCATCCTATGAATGAGGTCTTTCTTTTTAGTTATTTATTTAACCAGGCAAGTCAGTTAACAACAAATTCTTATTTACAATGACGGTGATGGGGGTCACCTTGGGGCCATGATAGGTTCTGCACCAAATGATTGATGTATTATAATAATTGATTATGCTTATGTTGTATTAATAGAAGGGGAAAGGCTATAAGACCCCTCCCCCACTACATTTATAGGGTCCTGGACCACAGATTAGCAACATATGCATTATGAGGTTTAATACTGATCCACAGTTCTTTTCTAGTCTCTGCTTCTTATAAGAAACAGTCTGAGAGATGTGTGAGTTATTGCAGTTAAAACAGGGTGTCTGTGAGAAAGCGCCTCAAGGCTAAAAGAGATAGATAGACCCCTGCAGGGGAGTAAATAGATAAGAGACAAGTCAGACACACCACTGTAAGCCACATGGGAATGGAAAATTACTGCCGAGCCCTTAGAAAACACGGGACTATTGTTTTCTCCTGCAAGTTTGTATAACTGTATATGCATGGGCTTGGTCTCATAAGTAGAAGGTGTTGATGTAGGCAGTTACACCACTAGGGGTTGACTGCAAGTATATTAAAGCAACTTTGACCTGTTTTATTTTGCAGAATTTACTCTGAAACATACGTGCTGGGTTTCCGTTGTCAACTTCTGTCTGCAATTGCATTAATAAAGGTTTGATTGATTTACTTAAAGAAGATATTGTCTGATTGCTGATTTCACCAATAAGCCAATGATTGACAATGAACAAGGAACCTACCCCAACAACGGGCTACCCCAGCCAAAACCTGGACGACGCTGGGCCAATTGTGTGCCGCCCTATGGGACTCCCAATCCCGGCTGGTTGTGATACAGCCTGGAATTGATGCAGTGCCTTAGACCGCTGCGCCACTCGGGGGCCCTTATGTCACTCTGAGATGAATATCTGATCAACACAAGTCGAATCAGCATGTCCTTGTTTGCTGTGCCAGGTTTATGCCACTCAGACTATATTGTGTAATTCTGAGAAAGGTACAAACAAATTTTATCATCCTCCAGGTTACCATTTTGCACCTGAGTATTCATCACACATTGCCTTTCAGTGAGGAGGGATTGGACCAATGTGAAGCTTGGCATTATGGTTATAATTTTGTGAGGGTTCAGACTGGGAATTTAACCAGGAGGACTCCTACTCCATCGATAAGCACCATGGGATTTATTTTTGAAACAATAAGGTGTGTTGTGATTGGCCCCGCTTGCAGATAGGGGGAGATCGCGAACGTCAGGTCTTCCCAGTATGAAAATGTGATGCAAGGGGTAGGTCACGTTCTGAATACTGTTTTATATTTTATATTTTACAATGTGTACAAGTTTGCTGTATATTACTGATTTATACATGTGTGGGTATATGGTACCTGTTAGGGATTGAGGGGCTTTCTGGGATGTGCTTTGGCATATGATTGCTGTAAATAAGTGTTAGCTAGCATACACCGTTGTAATGGTCACATAAGCCCACTGCTAACACAGTTGTCTTCATGCTACAGATTTTGCCATCGACAGCCATCAATATCGTTAAGCCCTGCACAACTAACTTGCTGTTTCCCATTTAACAACAGGTATTTACACATGTTATATTTTGTATTGTATTTTTGTATTTTGTTCAGCCAGTATGAAAATGTGATGCAAGGGATTTTACCTTCGACAGCCATCAATATCGTTAAGCCCTGCACAACTACCGTGCTGTTTGCCATTTAACAGAAATAAATGATGCTCAACTGGGACCACTGGCTGATGTGATTTATTTGGACACAACACAAGGAGAGTACGATTTACATCTGTCAGAACCTTGATTTAATATCACATCCAGAACGTACAGTAAGTTGTCCCTATAGCAACTATACCAAGGTAATGTGGTCATCATATACAGTACATAAGGTCTTTTCCCCCAGCAGTCTCCCATCCAAGTACTGGGTGGTATACAGGGGTCAATGTTGAGAATTGGGTAATATTTTAGAAACGTTGATCAATGATATTATATGATCTAAAAGCACAACCAAATTCCAATGGAAAATCAATGTCAGATGTTTTATTTAGTTTTATTCACCTAAATGTGTTATCACTGCGCTTTCAACCATTTAAAAGCACAACAAAGTTCAAATGGGAATACAATGTCAGATATGTTGTTTATTTATACAACTTAATGTGTCATCACTGTGCTTCATCTATTACCACAACTAAATGACCTTGATCGCAGTTGAGATTACATTAAAGTACATGGTGCAAGTCATCAATGCGGGTTGAGATTCTGACCAGATTGTAATAGCAATTGTGAAAATTTCCACAGACCTGCGATCCTGAAGATACAGGATTATAAAAACACATTTATTGTTACAGCAACCTCAAAATGTGTCGATGGATGGATGTGTAACTCATTTTAAGGTTGAATAAATACTTTTACATAAGTTTGTAAGATATCCTTAACATTAGGCTATTTACTGTCTTACAAAAGTAATTGAATTGTGTTTGGTTGTCAATGCAACTAAATATCAACATTTAAAGGAGATCTTCTGCTTGGATAGCTCCATCTGTGACCGAGGCTCTGCATCTGTCCTCGTGCTCCTAGATCTTAGTGCTGCTTTTGATACCATCGATCACCACATTCTTTTGGAGAGATTGGAAACCCAAATTGGTCTACATGGACAAGTTCTGGCCTGGTTTAGGTCTTATCTGTCGGAAAGATATCAGTTTTTCTCTGTGAATGGTTTGTCCTCTGACAAATCAACTGTAAATGTTGGTGTTCCTCAAGGTTCCGTTTTAGGACCACTATTGTTTTCACTATATATTTTACCTCTTGGGGATGTCATTCGAAAACATAATGTTAAATTTCACTGCTATGCGGATGACACACAGCTGTACATTTCAATGAAACATGGTGAAGCCCCAAAATTGCCCTCGCTAGAAGCCTGTGTCTCAGACATAAGGAAGTGGATGGCTGCAAACTTTCTACTCTTAAACTCGGACAAAACAGAGATGCTTATTCTAGGTCCCAAGAAAGAAAGAGATCTTCTGTTGAATCTGACAATTAATCTGGATGGTTGTACAGTCGTCTCAAATAAAACTGTGAAGGACCTCGGCATTACTCTGGACCCTGATCTCTCTTTTGAAGAACATGTCAAGACTGTTTCAAGGACAGCTTTTTTCCATCTAAGTAACATTGCAAAAATCAGAAACTTTCTGTCCAAAAATGACGCAGAAAAATTAATCCATGCCTTTGTTACTTCTAGGTTGGACTACTGCAATGCTCTACTTTCCGGCTACCTGGATAAAGCACTAAATAAACTTCAGTTAGTGCTAAATACGGCTGCTAGAATCCTGACTAGAACCAAAAAATTTGATCATATTACTCCAGTGCTAGTCTCCCTACACTGGCTTCCTGTTAAGGCAAGGGCTGATTTCAAGGTTTTACTGCTAACCTACAAAGCATTACATGGGCTTGCTCCTACCTATCTTTCCGATTTGGTCCTGCCGTACATACCTACACGTACGCTACGGTCACAAGATGCGGGCCTCCTAATTGTTCCTAGAATTTCTAAGCAAACAGCTGGAGGCAGGGCTTTCTCCTATAGAGCTCCATTTTTATGGAATAGTCTGCCTACCCATGTGAGAGACGCAGACTCAGTCTCAACCTTTAAGTCTTTACTGAAGACATATCTCTTCAGTAGGTCCTATGATTAAGTGTAGTCTGGCCCAGGGGTGTGAAGGTGAACGGAAAGGCTGGAGCAACGAACCGCCCTTGCTGTCTCTGCCTGGCCGGTTTCCCCTCCTTCCACTGGGATTCTCTGCCTCTACCCCTATTATGGGGGCTGAGTCACTGGCTTACTGGTGTTCTTCCATGCCGTCCCTGGGAGGGGTGCGTCACTTGAGTGGGTTGAGTCACTGACGTGGTCTTCCTGTCTGGGTTGGTGCCCCCCTTGGGCTGTGCCGTGGCGGAGATCTTTGTGGGCTATACTCGGCCTTGTCCCGGGATGGTATGTTGGTGGTTGGAGATATCCCTCTAGTGGTGTGGAGGTTGTGCTTTGGCAAAATGGGTGGGGTTATATCCTGCCTGTTTGGCCCTGTCCGGGGGTTTCATCGGATGGGGCCACAGTGTCTCCTGACCCCTCCTGTCTCAGCCCCCAGTATTTATGCTGCAGTAGTTTATGTGTCGGGGGGCTAGGGTCAGTCTGTCACATCTGGAGTATTTCTCTTGTCTTTTCCGGTGTCCTGTGTTAATTTAAATAGCTTGATGACTCCTTGCTGTCCCCAGTTCACCTGGCCGTGCTGCTGCTCCAGTTCCAACTGTTCTGCCTGCAGCTATGGAACCCTGACCTGTTCACCGGACGTGCTACATGTCCCAGACCTGTTGTCCCAGACCTGCTGGAACCCTGACCTATTCACCGGACGTGCTACCTGTCCCAGACCTGCTGTTTTCAACTCTCTAGAGACAGCAGGAGCGGTAGAGATACTCTCAAAGATCGGCTATGAAAAAGCCAACTGACACTTACTCTTGTGTTACTGACTTGTTGCACCCTCGACAACTACTATGATTATTATTATTTGACAATGCTGGTCATTTATGAACATTTGAACATCTAGGCCATGTGCTGTTATAATCTCCACCCGGCACAGCCAGAAGAGGACTGGCCACCCCTCATAGCCTGGTTCCTCTCTAGGTTTCTTCCTAGGTTTTGGCCTTTCTAGGGAGTTTTTCCTAGCCACCGTGCTTCTACACCTGCATTGCTTGCTGTTTGGGGTTTTAGGCTGGGTTTCTGTACAGCACTTTGAGATATCAGCTGATGTAAGAAGGGCTATATAAATACATTTGATTTGATTTGATCTGTGCCACTGAGGTCTGGCTTTAATTCCAGTTTGTCTACAAATGTATAACTGATGTGTTGGATTCACGTCTCCATTTCAACCAAAGATCTAAGTAAAAGAATAGCACTAAATCAAATCAAGCTTTAAATGCACTTTATATACAGTTTGACTTGATTTAATCCTATTATTTAAATTCGATTTTTGGTTGAGATGTGATTCCAACATATCATTATTACCTTGTAGATTCCATTTGAACTCAACAGTGGTGGGAAAAGTACCCAATTGTCATACTTGAGTAAAAGTAAAGATGCCTTCATAGAAAATGACTTAAGTGAAAGTCACCCAGTAAAATCCTACTTGAGTAAAATTCTAAAAGTATTTGGTTTTAGATATACTAATGTATCATATGTAAATGTAACTGCTAAAATATACTTAAGTATAAAAAGTAAACGCATAAATCATTACAAATTCCTTATATTAAGCAAACCAGACAGCACCATTTTCTTGTTTTTAAATTTACGGAGAGCCAGGGGCACGCTCCCACACAAACATAATTTACAAACGAAGCATGTGTTTAGTGAGTCCGTCAGATCAGAGGAAGTAAGGATGACCAGGGGTGTTCTCTTGATAGGTGTGTGAATTAGACCATTTTCCTGTCCTGCTAAGCATTCATCATGTAATGAATACTTTTGGGTGTCAGGGAAAATGTATGGAGTAAAAAGTACATAATATTCTTTAGGAATGTAGTGAAGTAAAATTATATAAATAGTAAAGTAGTACTTAAGTAGTATTTTTACTTAAGTACTTTACACCACTGGAAATCAACCAAAGCTTGAAACCAGGATAGCCCTATATGTATTGTCTATTTTTTGTTGAAGCTTGGGCTGAATTGAAACAATAGCTGTTGATGACTTAGCATCATTGATTATATATTACTGATAAAATATGGTTACATTTCATTTGATTTGTTGAAAGTACCCTTTGGAATGACTTCGATAGCAACAGTGAATCTATTAAGTGGAGATTTTGCAACAATTATTCTCACGATAGCACATTGGTAATAGTCAGTGACAAATATCAAAGCTAAGCAGCATTGGGTTTGGCTAAAATCCTGAATGGATAGCTATAGATAGATCAACTCTCCAGTAGAAGCTGCTGCCCAGCCTATTATTTTTGTTTTCTTATAGTGGATATTACCTGTACAAGGATTGTCTATGTTGAAAATTGGTTACTGTCAGACTGGGTGCGCAACTGGTCAACTGGAGTCAGGTGCAGGAGAGCAGAGATGAGTGAACAGGCACACTTTAATTGGCAGAAGCAAATCAGTTGGACGCAACAGCATCACAACACTCCAGTCAAAGGCAAAAGCAAATAGCGCACTAGTCACACAAAAAATGTACAACAATACAATACCACGGGTTCAAAACAATACCCAGAAAAAAACAGCCTGCCGCATCACACAATAAACGTAATGAACAATTACACACACAGACATGGGGGGAACAGAGGATAATATACACGTAGAGTGACGAGGGGATGTAAACCAGGTGTGCGGGAAAACAAGACAAAACAAATGGAAAATGAAAGGGGAAGCGGCGATGGCTAGAAGACCGGTGACGTCGACCACCGAGTGCCGCCCGAACAAGGAGAGGAGCCGACTTCGGCGGGAGTCGTGACAGTTACCTTAATGACATTATCCTGCGATTGAAATTTTGCCCACAAAACAACAGTTGATGACTTTTTTCAAATCCAATGTATTTTCAAGGTAGATTCCACGTCACAATAAGTTGAGAAATTACTTTGAAACAACGTTGATTTAACTAGTTTGTGCCCAGCAGGTTGTTTTAAATCTCTGCTGAACTTCTAATTTCAGAGTCAGGAGCAGAATCTACATGTCCAAGTATGATGAGATGCGTAAGGGAGGCTACCTTATGTCCAACAACCACAAGTGGAAAGCTTGCTTCCAGGTATGTGTCTAGAACTTGAAAAATACTATGGGACTACTTGAAAGTGTTATTTTTGGAGTCCATAGAAGACTTTTCCCATGACCAGTTGTCTAAAGTACTAAAGTAAAAATACCAGAAAGTACTTACCAGAAAGTACTACTTAAATAGTTTTTCTTGGTATTTGTTCTTTACTATTTATATTTTTGCAACTTTTACTTTTACTTCACTACATTCCGAAAGATTTTTTAAAACATTTTACTCCTTACATTTTCCCTGACACCCAAAAGTACTCGTTACATTAAAACAGGAAAATTGTCCAGTTCACACAATTATCAAGAGAACATCCATGGTCATCCCTACTGCTTCTGATCAGACTCACTAATCACAAATGCTTCGTTTGTAACTTATGTCTGAGTTTTGGAGTGTGCACCTGGATATCCGTTAAAAATAAAATATACTAGAAAATGGTGCCGTCTGGTTTGCTTAATATACAGAATTAGAAATGATTTATACTTTTACTTTGATCTTAAGTATATTTAAAACCAAATACTTTTACTTTTACTCAAATATTATTTTGCTGGGTGACTTTCACTTTTAGTTGAGTAATTTTCTATTAAGATCTTTACTTTTCCTCAAGTATGACAATTGAGTACTTTTTCCACTACTGCCCATGACTTTGGAACTGGAGAGTTAAATGAATGTATTCATTCTATTTCTCTACATAGGAGGATGGCAACTTTGTGATCTATGACAGGAAGCCCATGTGGAACTCTGACACCGCTGGCCAGCGCGACGCCTATCGCAAGACGACTGCAACTTTGTAATGTACAAGAAGGACAACAAGATGATATGGCAGACCAAGTGCCCGGCATCCGGTGGCTGTGTAATGATGTGCCGCATGTGGCTGTGTAATGATGGCACCATGGTGGTGGAGAGAGACGGAGAGGAGGTGTGGTCCTCTGCTCAGTCTAAGGGATTCAAGCAGTGAGCAGAGCACCTGCATCTCTACCGGGGATAAGTTCATGCTGATAATACCCACACTTTCCATCTGTGTTGTATGACTGTCTTCCTTGACCTATGTTCAATAAAGAGCATGGTAAAAATAAAAGATCTGTTGTCTTCTGAATGTATTTTTCTTGCATTATCCTGATCTATCTATCAATGAAAAGGAATAGGGGAAACATAATTCGGAACAACCATAAATGATCATAGAATTTTGAAGTATCCTCTTGCCATGAATGTGAGGAGAAAACAATATGGCATCTATTGAGCACATTGGGGAATCTGAGAGCTGTGAACACATCAGAATCTGGCAGATAAGAATAATGAATAATTGTTTCAATGAGCAGATATTTTTAGCACAGTGCATAGCGCACAAAACAGTTGAATAGCTCTGTTGAAATGTAGAGGTTGAGGTTCATTCTGTTGGCAGCCCCTCCTCTTGGTTACCACAGGCCTCTCTGAAGTACCATTCTTAACGAGCCAGACACATGGCTCGTCTAGACACCACATTGTCCCTGTCGTTTCTCGTGCCAAGAGTAGCCTAAATCTCATTAGCAATGGGAGGGGTTGGCAGAGTGCTGGCTCAAAGGCTCTCCTCACCTATTGTGCACAAAAAAAGTGCAAGACTCTGTGATTATAGAGGTGAATGGGTTTATATCTGGGAATATTTATAAGGCATGATTGGTCTTCTTGGTCTTCAACAAATTATCATTGGAAGACATCAAATGAGGTCAAGTGTTGTGGGGATACTTTTGGGCTTAATGTGAGTTAAATCGATCATGACTCAGTGCCTGTTGCCTACAGTAGATTAATCACTTTTTTTTTTATTGGATCTCTGTACATTTTTTTTTACAAAATTCTGCCAAAATGTCCACTAGATGGGGGACAACGCTTTTAATAGTGACACCTGTTTTCGTGATATGTCCAATTTCATCTGACGCACAGTTGTAGTAAGAGTTTTGGCTCCTGCCTGACTATTGTTTATGTCACACCTTGATTTGTTTCACCTATCTTTGTGCTTATCTCCACCCCCCTCCAGGTGTCACCCATCTTCCCCATTATCCCCTGTGTAGTTCTACCTGTGTTCTCTGTTTGTCTGTTGCCAATTCATTTTATTTGTGAAACCTACCAGCGTTTGTTTCCCTGCTCCTGTCTGTTTCTTGCTCCTGTTTCCTAGTCCTTCCTGGTTTTGACCCTTCTGCCTGCCCTGACCCTGAGCCTGTCTGCCGTTCTATACCTTGTCCCACCTCACTGGATTATGGACCCCTGCCTTCCCTGACCCTGAGACTGCCTGCCAGTTCTAGACACTTTGCACCTTCTCTGGATAACTGACCCCTGCTTGCCTTTGACCTGTCGTTTGCCTGCCCCTGTATTAGAAATAAACTTTTGTTTAGGCACTACAATGAACACTGTCCGGAGTGTGTCAAAGACTCTGTCCAGTTCTGGAAATAACTGCCCAGGCAAGCAGATTTACATTGATTAATTTTCCATTACTGTTTTTTTCTTTCTTCCCCTGAGCTTCTTATAAAGTCTAAAAGGACGAAGGATGAAACTACATTTCCAAAAGACACACACACACTCTGGCCTACTTGGCTGTCAGAATCTCCCTTGTATAATTAGTGTCATGACCAAAGTTACAGCCATTTCCCATTTTCTATACCATTTCCCATTTCAATGACAGCATGGCTTTGTTTGAGAGACATCTGATTTACTAAAAACCCATCATATGATGTGAATAAATAGTTTTTCTTCTTTGATCTCAAGTTCAATGGCAGGCAGATGCAGTTGGGAGGTTTTGGAGGAATCTATAGTGGATCGCGATCGCTATCCTATCATGTGTACTTTAGGATGGAGGGTGGTAGAATCAGTAGGAAATGGATTGAGGAGATTGATATTTGGGAAAGTGGAGTGGGGTCAGTTTCAGGAGTTGAGTGAACAGGTGCTGTCTCAGGTTGATCACAATTCAGATATAGAAACAGTGAATGATGGAGTAAGAGGAGCAATAGTAGGATAACACAGTCCCCTGGTAGAGTGAAGAGTGTAGAGAAGCAGTGAAGTGTAGGAACAGGGCATTCAGAATGTTGAAAAGGTCCCATAATTACCAGTTACCTGATTCAGTGTAAACAAGCACAAGCAGTAGTAAGAAGGATCATTAGGACAGCTAAGAGGGAGTATTGGTGCCGGTTCTGTGGAAACATAGGCAGGACCACTCCTGTGGGAGAGGACTGGGGGATGATTAAGAGGTTGAGTGGGGTCAGACGAGATTGGGATCTCCCAGTGCCTAAAAGTGGGGAGATTGTTGCAGTGAGAGATATGGAGAAGGCAGATATGTTAGCACAGGCATTGTGAAGGTGCACAGCTCAAATAATCTGACAGAAGAGGGGCAACGTGGGAGAGTGAGGGTCAGAGGAGAACATCCGGGGGTCCTGGATCAGAGAGAGATGGTGGGGGATCCATTGAATGCCCCTTTTACGTTGGCTGAGATGAAGAGAGCATTAGCTAAAGCTGGGGTAACATTTCCTGGGAAGGATGAGATGAGTTACATCACGATGGCTCATCTCAGTGACACTGCAATGGGGAAAGTATTGGGCCTTTAGAATAAGGCGTGGCAGGAAGGGAAACTGCCTGGAAGTTGAAGCAGGAGGTAGTGGTGCCAATACGGAAACCAGGGAAAGACCCTACTAGTCCTTCAAGCTATAGTCCGATAGCGTTGACATCTTACGTATGGAAAGGATGATAATGGAAAGGCTGACGTACTTTCTGGAGAGTAGAGGACTAATGTCACCAGATCAAAGTGGGTTCAGGAAAGGCAAGGGAAAGATGAATCCTGTACTGTGCCTTGAGTCAGTCATACAGAAGGCACAGGCAAATAAGGTAGCTGTTTTCTTTGATGTAGAGAAGGCTTATGATATTTTTATTTTATTTTACCTTCATTTAACTAGGCAAGTCAGTTAAGAAAAAATTATTATTTTCAATGACGGCCTAGGAACAGTGGGTTAACTGCCTTGTTCAGCGGCAGAACGACAGATTTTTACCTTGTCAGCTCGGGGATTCAATCTTGCAACCTTTCGGTTACCAGTCCAACGCTCTAACAACTAGGCTACCTGCCGCCCCATGATGTGGGAGGAAGGCCTACTTATCAAGCTGGATAACATGGGGGTTGGAGGAATGTTTTTTTAACTGGATAAATGTTTATCTTTTTGGGCAATCAATACAAGTGAGGGTGGGGAGCTCTATGCCAGAATGCTATGACGTAGATAATGGTACCCCCCAGGGAAGTGTCATCAGTCATTTGTTGTTCTCCATTGTGATTGACGATGTATTCTCCCAGGTAAGACCTGATATTGGGAGGTCATGGTTTGCAGATGATGGGGCACTGTGGAAGAGAGGGAGAAATATTACCAATACAGCCAGAAGAGTTCAAGAAGCGATTAGTGAAGTTGAGCAGTGGTCCATCAGGTGGGGCTTCAAGTTTTCTTTTAAGAAAAAACAGACTGCTTTTTTCTAGAAGGAAGGTTGGGGAGGAAATATACCTGAAGCTGTATGGAAGGCGTCTGGAGAGGGGGGGAGGGTTTAGGTTCCTGGGGGTCTGGTTTGACACTCAAATGACATGGGTGGAGCATATTAACAGAGTAGTTGAAAAAATACAATATTGAATGTGATGCGTTGCTTGCCAGGAATGGAGTGGGAGGGCAGATATGAGAGGCGTTATATACAGCACCAGTCAAAAGTTTGGACACCACTACTCATTCAAGGGTTTTTCTTTATTTTTACTATTTTCTACATTTTAGAATAATTGTGAAGACATCAAAACTATGAAACAACACATATGGAATCATATAGTAACCAAAAAAATGTAAAACAAATCAAAATATATAAATATTTGAGATTCTTCAAAGTTGCCACCCTTTGCCTTGATGACAGCTTTGCACACTCTTGGCATTCTGTCAACCAGCTTCACCTGGAATGCTTTCCAACAATCTTAAATGAGTTCCCACATATGCTGAGCACTTGTTGGCTGCTTTTCCTTCAATCTGCGGTCCAACTCCTCCCAAACCATCTTAATTGTGTCGAGGTCGGGTGATTGTGGAGGCCAGGTCATCTGATGCAGCACTCCATCACTCTCCTTCTTGATCAAATAGCCCTTACACAGGCTGAAGATGTGTTGGGTTGTTGTCCTGTTGAAAAACAAATGATAATCCCACTAAGTGCAAATCAGATGGGATGATGTATCGCTGTAGAATGCTGTGGTAGCCATGCTGGTTAAGTGTGCCTTGAATTCTAAATAAAACCACAGACAGTTTCACCAGCAAAGCACCACCACACCGTCACACCTCCTCCACCATGCTTCACGGTGGGAACCACACATGCGGAGCTCATCTGTTCACCTACTCTGCGTCTCACAAAGACACTGCGGTTGGAAACAAAAATCTCAAATTTGGACTCATCAGACCAAAGGACAGATTTCCACCGGTCTAATGTCCATTGCTCATGTTTCTTGGCCCAAGCAAGTCTCTTCTTCTTATTGGTGTCCTTTAGTAGTGGTTTCTTTGCAGCAATTCGATTCACACAGTCTCCTCTGAACAGTTGATGTTGAGATGTTTCTGTTACTTGAACTCTGTGAAGCGTTTATTTGGGCTGCAATTTCTGAGGCTAGTAAATCTAATGAATTTATCCTCTGCAGCAGAGGTAACTCTGAGTCATTCGTTCCTGTAGCGGTCCTCATGAGCGACAGTTTCATCATAACGCTTGATGGTTTTTGCGACTGCACTTGAAGAAACTTTCAAAGTTCTTGAAATGTTCCGTATTGACTGACCTTCATGTCTTAAAGTAATGATGGACTGTTGTTTCTCTTTGCTTATTTAAGCTGTTCTTGCCATAATATGGACTTGGTCTTTTACCAAATAGTACCATCTTCTGTATACCACCTTTACCTTGTCACAACACAACTGATTAGCTCAATCGCATTAAGAAGTAAAGAAATTCCACCAATTAACTTTTAACAAGGCATACCTGTTAATTGAAATGCATTCCAGGTGACTACCTCATGAAGCTGGTTGAGAGAATGCCAAGAGTGTGCAAAGTTGTCATCAAGGCAAAGGGTGGCTACTTTGAAGAATCTCAAATATAAAATATATTTTGATTTGTTTAACACTTTTTTGGTTACTACATGATACCATATGTGTGATTTCATAGTTCTGATGTCTTCACTAGTATTCTACATTGTAGAAAATAGTAAAAATAAAGAAAAACCCTTGAATGAGTAGGTGTGTCCAAACTTTTGACTGGTACTGTATATAGCTCTGTTAATGTCATCACCGGTTTACGGAAGTTTAGCATATGGACCAGCAGCTCAGACATCTTTTAAAAAAAAAGCTAGATGTAATCCAAGCCCTGAGAATATGTTGGGGAGCACTCAGGACCTACAGGGTAGAGTTGGTAGAGATGCCGTTAAAGTTAAGATGACAACAGCTAGCCATTGCATATTGGGTAAATCTACCAGGACATAAGGTTACACATCCTACAAAAAAGGTGCTCCTAGAGGGCTGGGAACATAAACTAAATCTGAATACAAGCATTGGGTGGATAGGCAATTGCATGGCGAGAGAGATGGGGTTGTTTGGGAGGGAGTTTAGCCCCTCTGTGGTTCTAGATCTAGGCTTGCTTGAGAGGGTAAGCGATGTTGAGGAAGGAGTAGATTCAGTTGTAAGTGAACATTTAAGAACACAATACTATGCTTTCTTGAATATATTCACAGATGGATCTAAGGACCTTAAAACAGTGAGGACAGGAGCAGCTTTTAGTGTTCCTGAGTTTAAGGTGGCAGCCACAAAAAGAGCAACGGATCATTTATCTGTTTACACAATGAAGTTGTTGGCCATACTATTGGCTGCAGAGTGGGTGGAAGAGGTGAGGCCAGACAGAGTAGTCATCTGCTCTGACTCTTGTGCAGCACTGATGATCTTAAATAAATGTATGTCTCAGAGCAGACAGGCTGTATTGTATGAGGTGAAACAGATGGTGGTATTTGTGATGTTCCTCTGGGTACCAGCTCATGTGGGAGTAGAGGGGAACGAGGATGTGGGTGTTATCGCCAAGCAGGCTTTTAAACATCCTAATGTTGAGATAGAATTGTCAATCAGTAAAGCAGAAGCCAGAGGGTTAATAAGAACAGTGGTTAAAAACAAATGGCAAGAGTTGTGGAACAGGGAGAGAAAGGGAAGACACCTGCGTAAGATCATTGTCAGGAGGAGATGGAGACAGTGAAACATGTTCTAATTCAGTGCCAGAAATATGTCAGGGAAAGAGAGCGATTGTTATTAGATTTGAGGAGTAATGGGGTTGAAAAGCCAGGATTAAGTGAACTCCCCCGGAAATCTTCGGAAGATGTAGTATTTAATTATGTATTTTATTTTCTTCGGGAGATTTGATTATTGGGTTGGATTTAGACCTTCACTGTCTGTGGTCCACACTCCAGTCCAGCTGGTGGCGATAATTCCACTTAAAGTTGGTTGCCAACCGCCATATAAAATTCACAGAAGAGGAAGCGAATTAACCAACAACAACAATGACGCATGGTGTTAGGAGATGTAAAAAAAGATATACTTTATACCGTCAACGGGAGAGATAATTAACGAAACAAAAGGAGGCAACGGAAAAACAACTTTTTTACTATCATTTTTTCCCCATACACATGATTTTGCTCTTCATCTGTGAATACGGATAGTAGCAGCAACATTTCGCAATCTATTTTGCATGCAGATGAGCGCGCAAACTGGACTATAATATGTTTCCTCGGTTAACCTATCAACACGACTATTATATCATTTATTGAAGCTTTTTATTTAAACTTTATCAGGTGTACATTTTGAAGGTGTTTTATGAAACCTTTATTTTTGACTGCTACGGTTTACCCCTGTGCTCACAGCAAGATGTGTTGAGCTCTTTACTATAGCTGTGTCGTCGGGGATTGTAGACTGCATAGACATTTGCGCTACATTCGAGTGAAACCAACTGGGAAATACCAATAAACACGGAATACAATGACTATGTCTGTCCCGGAGAGCAATTCTGGGTCCGAGGGGAAGGAGGAGGAGAGTGAAGATGAGAGTGAAATCCTGGAGGAAAGCCCATGCGGTCGCTGGCAAAAGCGAAAAGAGCAGGTTGGTCTATCTATTTGGTTGCTCCTGTGGCAGTGATTCAACTTGTGGGATACACGTATTGACAGATATAGGGGAGACAAGAAAAACATCATTCTGTTTGGAGCATGATTTCCTGGAGCATGATTTCCTGGAGTGCCTGATAGGCCTATAGTCTTCGTCGTAACGAATGTAATAATCCTTGGGGTTGGATGGTGATGCCAGTCGGATGGTGCCTTCCTGTCTGTACTCTGTAATGTAGCAGCAAGTGCAACCGATACATTCCATAGTAGTGGCAGGCAACTATATTCAGCTGCGGCCTTATTTTTTTGTAGTAATGGACGGTCAGGGGCCAGAACATAGCCACAATGCCTAGTCTACTCCACCCATGCTGTACCAAGGATTTCCAGCACACAGCTTTAACCAACTACTGTAGGTATGTTGGTCTATTGTACTTTAAACAATGTGTATGCGGGTTGCTTAGGATTCAAACCTGGGTCAGTAGGTGCCCAACATAACACCAGGTGGCAGTGTGTTGGACACAGTCACTCTTATATAGAGGACTATAGAGCCTGTCTGCCTTCCTGATTTCTGTAACCGTTAGCTTACCTGTGTAATATTGACTTGTTTTGCAAACATGGTCCTGTTTTATTAATTGCTGTGCTGATCAATGAGCAGTTTATTAACTCCGTCAAATGAATATGTAGCTTAACATTCTATGTATTTGTATTTATTTTTTAGTAAAGATGGTGACGTGACAATAATACACATTTACTGTAGGCCATATCTAAAAATACATACAACCTAATGATCTATACACTGTATACATAACATTAGGAACACCTTTCTATGACAGACTGATCAGATGAATCCAGGTGAAGCTATGATCCCTTATTGATGTCACTTGTTAAATCCACTTCAATCAGTATAGATGAAGGGGAGGAGACAGGTTAAAGGAGGATTTTTAAGCCTTGAGACATGGATTGTGTATGTTTGCCATTCAGAGTGTGAATGGGCAAAACAAAATATTTAAGTGTCATTGAATGGGGTATGGTAGTAGGTGCCAGGCACACCAGTTTGAGTGTGTTTCGTACTGCAATGCTGCTGGTTTCCCGTGTGTATCAAGAATGGTCAACCATCCAAAGGACATCCAGCCAACTTGACATAACTGTGGGAAGCATTGGAGCCAACATGGGCCAGCATCCCTGGGGAACACTTTCGACACCGTGAAGAATCCATGTCCCGACGAATTGAGGCTGTTCTGAGGGCAAAAGGGGGTGCGACTCAATATTAGGAAGGTGTATCTAATGTTTGTGTGTGTGTGTACACAAGTATACACATACATAGAATAAAAATATGAATGCAATTTTTTTTGGTACTTTTTACCTGTTCTTTCCCCCCTAATTTCGTGAAATCCAATTGGTAGTTAAAGTCTTGTCCCATCGCTGCAACTCTCATACGGATTCGGGAGAGGCGATGGTCGAGAGCCATGCATCCTCTGAAACACGACCCCGCCAAGCTGCACTGCTTCTTGACACTGCTCGCTTCACCTGGGAGGCCAGCCGCGCCAATGTGTCGGAGGAAACACTGTACAGCTGCCGACCGAAGTCAGCGTGCATGCACCCGCCTGCCACAAGGAGTCGCTAGAGCGCGATGGGACAAGGACATCCCAGCCGACCAAACCCTCCTCTAACCCGGGCGACGCTGGGCCAATTTATCAACCCTGGTATTTCTTTATACAACTTTTCAAATCTACACAACCAGCAGTTTATGGTCTAGTTACCTGTATACTCACCACCACTGCACTGGGGATCAACCAACTCCAACCACCTGTTCTGCATGATTGGGTCTTTTGCCAGGGCATGCAAACCATAGTTGGTCAATCCTTACAGGGCCGCGATCTTTTGCATTGAGGGCGATGAAACAATGGAGCCCCATTCAGCGACGGGAAGTGAATTAGAAGGGCCGATTTGCACTTGGAGTTTGGCAAAGGGGGGCATGATTTTTTTGGGACATAATTGTAATCCAAACCCAACCTTCATTAACTCGTTGTGACTTACTGATGTTCCAAACTCCGTTTTAGACAAGACTGACTTTATGAACAAAATTTGCTTATTTACACTTTGTAGTCAATTGACATTAGAATGAATGCTTCTGACTCATATTGATGCCCCACAGGCCTGTTTTTAAAAGGGATTAGTTGGTTTTAATGGCCAGTCTCTAGTTAAAGGTGCATTATACAACATTTCCACATGCAAAGCGTGATAAAAAAAAAATTTGCGACCAAACGTCTGTCATTGGCAGTGCTATTGTAACCTCTAATTTGACCTCTGCCAAAAGGTCGGGGCCTTAATGGCACAGGTGGTGTGCTTGCTTAACTGCAAGGGTTGCTGGTTTAAACCCTGGTCTTCTAGCTGTTGCCCTCTAATAGCTCAAGTCAGTTTTGAACTAACTATAGTCAGAAATAATTGTCTGCAGTTTTTAGAAGATGAATAGATAAATTGATTGTGACAGTCTTACATTGTAAAATATGACTCAATTCCCATTGAATGCAAAGTAAAAGAAAACTCTTTAAAGTCATTGACTTTTGAAGGTCGTATAACTCAGCAATAGAGACTGAACTAAGATATCCCCATGTACACTAGATCCACGTTTTTCCTGTGCCTTTTACATCTTGTTTCTAGCCTTAAGCGTTCCGCGCCACTAGAAGAGTTGTTGACAAATATCCAACACATGGCCGAGTTATCCGTTTGGCACTGTTGGTCAGCACACATTTGGATTAAAATGTCCAGAAGACAGGAGGAGCGTACTAGAATGTGTTATGGCTGTTAGAAACGGGTGAGTTTTTCTGATGCTAGCAAGCATGCGTTTGCACACAGGATTCAGTGCAGAGGTGCTGTTTGTTTACATGTAACTTTAGCTAGCAATTTGTTTTCTCAGCAGTTTGAGTTGTGTTCTGTCTGACAGTGAAATGTGGCTAGCTCTTACCATAGCTTGGACTACTGAGTAGCTAGCTGGCTGGTGTTGCAGAAGCCCATTGCATGCATTGTAAGGTAGCAGCGTGACAATTTGACCAAAGTACAGCGTGTCCCACAAAATGTGTGCGTGTGTATGTATAAACACACGTGTATTGTATGTATGTGTGTGTGTATGTATGTATATATACGTGTGTGTGTGTGTGTGTGTGTGTGTGTGTGTGTGTATATATATATATATATTCACTAAGCCATCGGTCCCACCTCTTTGTACTGTATTGCCAATATTGGAAAGTGTAACTCTTTAAAGTCATAAAAATAAAGGGAACACTTAAACAACACATCCTATATCTGAATGAAAGAAATAATCTTATTAAATACTTTTTTCTTTACATAGTTGAATGTGCTGACAACAAAATCACACAAAAATAATCAATGGAAATCCAATTTATCAACCCATGGAGGTCTGGATTTGGAGTCACACTCAAAATTAAAGTGGAAAACCACACTACAGGCTGATCCAACTTTGATGTAATGTCCTTAAAACAAGTAAAAATGAGGCTCAGTAGTGTGTGTGCCTCCACATGCCTGTATGACCTCCCTACAACGCCTGGGCATGCTCCTGATGAGGTGGCGGATGGTCTCCTGAGGGATCTCCTCCCAGACCTGGACTAAAGCATCCGCCAACTCCTGGTCAGTCTGTGGTGCAACGTGGCGTTGGTGGATGGAGCGAGACATGGTGTCCCAGATGTGCTCAATTGGATTCAGGTCTGGAGAACGGGCGGGCCAGTCCAGAGCATCAATGCCTTACTCTTGCAGGAACTGCTGACACACTCCAGCCACATGAGGTCTAGCATTGTCTTGCATTAGGAGGAACCCAGGGCCAACCGCACCAGCATATGGTCTCACAAGGGGTCTGAGGATCTCATCTTGGTACCTAATGGCAGTCAGGCTACCTCTGGCGAGCACATGGAGGGCTGTGCGGCCCCCCAAAGAAATGCCACCCCACACCATGACTGACCCACCGCCAAACCAGTCATGCTGGAGGATGTTGCAGGCAGCAGAACATTCTCCACGGCGTCTCCAGACTCTGTCACGTCTGTCACGTGTGCTCAGTGTGAACCTGCTTTCATCTGTGAAGAGCACGTCTCATGCTACGTCTCATGCTTCCACTAGTGTGAAAGCACCGCCAGCATTCAAAAGTGACCAAAACATCAGCCAGGAAGCATAGGAACTGAGAAGTGGTCTGTGGTTACCACCTGCAGAACCACTCCTTTATTGGGGGTGTCTTGCTAATTGCCTATAATTTCCACCTGTTGTCTATTCCATTTGCACAACAGCATGTGAAATGTATTGTCAATCAGTTGTCATGACGTTGGCCTGTGGGAAAGGTTTATGACCCCCCCATAAATACCTTCTCCCTTCCCCTCTCTCTCTGACCCTACTGAAGAACTTGAATAGCCTGTGTTAAATATAGAAAGTCTGGGAACATCAAACATGGGGAAAGGAACCATCTTTTGATAATAAAACCAGTTGGAAATATGCTTGATAACGTAATGAGTATGTATGTCAGTTCATTGTTATCTGAGACATTATGATTGATGACAGGACGACATAAACTTTACCTGAGAAAGTATACACCCTCTAGTTATCAGAGTCACATGGAATTGTTATGCAATTGAAATGTTTGATATTGAAATTGTTTGTTAGGAGATTAAATGTAATTTTAGCTTCCAAATGAGAGAATTGGGTTTTCATAAGGAAAGTGCCCTGCCGATCAGTGTCCCAACCCTTTGTAGAGACATGGGGTTATAAACGATGGGGCGCCTCCTTCCCCCCTCTCCACTATATAAGTCTTTGACGAAAAGACATTCACGTGTTCCAGTACGTGAGGACTGCAGCCTCTACGTTATAAGGACAGACACATATCAAGAACAGAACTAAGCCAACCTCGGCGTGAGCTATGGTATGAACTGGTATGAACTTTGAGCTTATTCACTACAGAAGTGATACTTCCTAGCCGTTGAGTTAGCCGCTGCTAACGTGGGCTAGGAAAGGACGGACGACGGATCCAGTCTAACAACCAGACGAAGATACCACCACGTATCCATTACCACTACAGGAAGATCTGTTGGCCAACCACGGCCAGCATCTACGACCAATCTACCGAAGCGCAGCTCAGAGTAAATATTTATTGCATTTTCCTTTTCCAAATGGGCGGTAATTTAGAATGCATAAGATAATGTATTTACGATAGCATAGCTGCTGTTTCTGTGTTCCTAAATCTTCCCGCTCTTTCATTCAAGCCCAACCCCCTTCCTTTGTGTAACCAGCCATGATACAGGCTCAGTCCACCAGGACGTTTTCTGTATGACATCATATATATTCTGTGTATTTGTATTTCTGTGTGATTAGTTAGGTATTTAGTAAATAAATAATTAAACCCAATTTTGTATTGCTGATTCAACTTGTTAGCCAGGGTTCGTGAAGATAACCAAGAATTTATAACTTTCATGATGAGACTGAAAATAAGATAAGATTGACTGCTATCGATGTAAAATATTACTAAGTATTTTAAGAGTTTATTCAGAAGATAACAGCTCTATAAACGTTCTTCTGTGGTGCCCCGACTTTCTAGTTAATTACATGTACATGATTAGCTTAATCAGGTAATATTAATTACAGAGAAATAATTGTATAAGTTAGCATGTCATATCACTTAATCCGGCATAGCCAAAGACACGACATATGGAGCCCCCGTGCGAGGAATCTAAAATAGGTTGAAGCTTTCATTTTGATTCAGCCTATATAAAATTGAAAAGCAGATTACATAATATACCAAGTTGATTATATACATTATGGGAATTGTAGATCGAAATTATTGGTGCGTGTGTGCTCTGGAGAATCGCCTCAGTGTTGTGCTCTGAGGTAGTCAGTGGGTAGCATACCCTATACAGTTCTGTAGGAGGACTTATAAAGCTATCTGATAAATAGCGCGTTCGGCCAAACGCTGGGCTATTTCTGCCTCGCGCGTTTCAGACGCGTGAATCCTATGTGAGCATTTTTCAGGCATCAAGTAGCATTAGCTTGCTCGAGATGCTAAGCTAACAAAAGGGAAAACAGCCATTTTGTTTGTGCCACATTGTAATTCATCTGACTTGCGGAACGAAAGTCCTGCCCTGGGTACTTCCGTTGATTTCAACGTGTGCCAGCAGACTCCCCTATGAGAGTCACCAGTACTTTTCTTCAAATAATTAGTCAGGTGACACTCAAGTCGTTACTCATGATATCCAGACGGATATCGATGTCTTATTCAATTGAACTAATAAGTGAAATTGCCAGATTTACATTCTCAAGTGGATCTTTAAAAAAAAAAAAATTATCCAAATTGATGAGTTTTCTAAATGAGACATTGTAATCTTTTTTCCACATTAACCTAGATGAATAAACCTCTCAGGTTAATTAAAGTTTAAATCCCAAATAAGCCTATACAGGTTTGATTTATCATTAAAATTGATCAATCAGTCAAATTTGGTTTTTGCAAAACCCATTCAGTAATCCAGTACTGACAGAAGTCCCGCCCCAGCGGGAATCCCATGTGGCTTCGGCCCAAGGAAGAAGTGTACCATAGTGGGAAGTGTTCCCAACATTTAATCTACTGTTTACACTTATGATATCCAATCAATGGAGATGGTATGGATTATCATCTCATTCAATTTAATAAGTTAAATTGTTGAACAAACCTTAATGTTCTTCCAATCAAATGAGACACTTTTAAAACTTCTCATATTAACCTGGATGAAGCAACCTCTAAGGTTAATTCAAGTTTAATACCCAGATAGCCTACCCAGGTAGGATTAATCATTGGCATTGATTAATTCATTCAATTTGCTTTTGTAAATTCATTCACATCCAACTTCCACATTACTGGTACAGTACTGATGGTTCGTCAACATCTATAAATAGATTAAACTTGTCTTTGCAGCTTCCAATGAATTCCAAACCCAAACAATAAATAGGAACATTTTTCCTCTAAATTTTTCTAATAATGTGCAAGCTACCAAAGGAGGTGGTCACCACTCCTCCACTAATTAGTGAACCTCCACCCATAAAAGGATTGATCTCTGACCTCAGCAGCGATACCAACCCTAATTATGCCATTAGTGAAAAATCAGCCGAAATTGCGAACGCTGTCCAAAATCAACCATCAAACACAGGCTTTGTGACTGTTCTCTCCACTTTAGCACTTATGTATCGCCATCAAAGGTTGGCATCGATCCAATACCACAGTGCACAGCTGAAGCACGTGCAAGACATGGCTAACATGAGGGCACAGGTGGAGAGAACTGAGCAACTATTGACAAAAGCAGGAAATGAAAACATTCTGCTAGTCAAGGAACTGCGTTTGAAATCGGAACAATTAAAAGTAATTGCAAATACTTATGACGATGAACAAGCACAAGCTCTTCAACAAAATCATATGCTACAGGAACAACTCGATTTAGCTAAAACTAAATACGATGATGTCCACGCCAAACTAGATAAATCTGAAGAGTTATCTACAAACAGGAGCGCTCAACTTGACAACATGCATGCTGTTTTGTTGAATGTTACTCAAAATAACACGGTGCTCCTCAAAGCGCTGCAGACCAAAGACGATCAGTTAATGAACACAGTGACAAAGTTGGATGATAAATCAGCAGAACTTATTGAAGTTGCTGACCAATTGAATGATGAGAGAACTCAGGTGATGAGGATGGAAATATTGATTTCTAAGCAAGCAGAGGAAATCTCATCACTGACTCTCTCGCTCCGTACTCGAGACCTCTATCTGCAAACCATGACAGATAAGTTTGAGACCGAAAGGAGCAGGTGTGACACTCACGTGTCCAAAATTGGTACTCTAAGCGCTCAAGTGGACCCTGCAATGCAGCAGAAGACCACCCTTAGGTACCATCTGGAGGAAATCCAGAATGGTCACGCTCTACAGCATGACTACCCATCCAAGCAACCGGGGTCCGGTACTCAAAGGAGTGAAGACGATAGGTTTCAGACATTGCCTCCATCATGTGTCCCTCAGTCTTCTCCTCTTGGCCATTCGGCACTGAGTAACATGGAGCCTCTTGGCCAACAAAGCCAAAGCTTGGCTTCTCCTCTTGGCCTGTCGGCCCCAATTTCTCCACAGGATGAGGCCAATCCTCTCCGCCCGCTTGGTGCGGAATACCTTGACAAACTCGTCAAGAATATCCCCACCTTTGACCCCGTTCCAGGTCAGCCAAACGATACTGAGACGTTCCTAGCTGACATAGAGGACGCGTTGGGTGGCTACCCGAACGCTACGGGTTCTGACAGGGTTTACCTGTTGAAGCGAACGTCGAATAGACACGTGACGAGGTTCATTCGCCTACAACAGCAACACGTGCTAAATGACTACGCTAAACTTGCCACAGCTTTGAAATTAGAATTCAGTGGTTCTGCGACTCGCAAACACGATAGCTCACTGGCTAACACGGTCAAACAAGCTCGGAACGAACACCCACAAGCTTTTTATCATAGGCTTCGTTCAGCTTACTTTGGCCTACTCACGGAAACAGGAATGGAAGAGCTGTTACCATTCAAACATATGTTCCTGTCAAACATGTATCTACCTTCATTACCTACTTGGGCCCTGCAGCCCACGTTGGCTTGCCTATCTTACAACTCAGAGAGCTTGCAAGCACAGCTTTTGAGGCATCAAAAGCTCGCAACGCTAAGAGCCCTGACCACTCGGTTTTGAAGTTTAACCAGGAGCACTCACTCCAGTTAGAGGGTGCATTATCAGGTATTGGAGCGTCGAGAGATGACGCACAACAACAGTTTCTACCACGAAACCATGATTCCAATAACCTCCGCGGTCGAAATAACTGTAAAGTACGTAGCCATCAACATGACTACCGCTACAATCGACCCGTTCGCTACGTTCCTGCACCCAACCCACAAAAAGTGTCAGAGCACAAGGGTAACAAAGGGTTGAAGGACGATCAAAACGTAGACCAATGTTCTCCAGAAGTCCCACTATGGGAAGAACTTAAGCGAGAACAATTTGAGAAAAGGGTAAAAGATAAGTCACAAGGACTAGATGGGGAATTACCGGACACCAGGTCCGCAGGAATTAACACCCATAGCAAGGACGTTAAAGTTCAAATTTCTCCCGCTCTCATTCAAGACCCTATCCAGGGCCCGCTTGATCAAGAAACAAGCCCCCGGGCTCGGTCTATAGACTCCGATACAAAAGTTGCGAAGGTAAAGGTCAAACGCTTAGTTAAAGCCAAGCCCACTCAAAATCGGAAAAGTCAATCTGCTTCCATCTTGAACAGACATGGCACATCACGTCGTTGCGAACGACCACTCCACTTTGTGGGGAATATGTCCACTAACCACGAATCTAAACGGCCATACCTGGAAACAGTCCTGGAGGACTGCTTAGCTTGTCATGCGCTAATTGATTCGGGTGCGACAATATCACTCATCTCTCAAACATTGTTTGATGATCTCAAAAGGGCTTTGAAGCCAACTAAACGTTGGTTAAAAGTGGAACGATGCGACACTACACTTCGAGGGGTCACTCAGACTACCTCGCCTCTCACATTGAGAGTCATGCTGAAACTACACTTCCAGGACGTATCGCTCGTTCATCCTGTGTATGTTACCAGCCTCGAAACTGTAACCCTGCTACTTGGAGCAGACTTGATGGATCGGTTACTCCCATTGATGGATTGGAAAACCAACCAGGTATGGTCACAGGCCACAGTGCCTTCTCCACTGACCACACTGTCTTCCCCTAACGCTAGCTGCAACGCAGTCCTTCACGAGGGGTATCTGTCAAAAGCACCCCTTGGGAAAAAGACGTGTAGAAACCTCTTGGTGCAGAATCCGATCCAAGGAGATATTACGATATCTCGACACATTCCATCAGCCAATCTGATTGACCACTCTTTTCATGATTTCGAGCCAGCTGTCTCTGTGAATGAGCAACTTCCCTCCTTCTTGCAGTCGTGCAATACGGTAGTTGAGATGAACTTCTCTGGCCCTTCGGACACTTCCGCAAGCACTGCGGCCGTCTCAGCAAGAAAAACATTGATGTGCAGAGTACACTCTGCTTCCGATGATACACCTTCTGCTTTGTTGGGGACTGTCACCCCTTACAATGACACTAATGGCGTCAGTCCAGCAACTGACCCGATGACTCCCACTGGTGAAACACTTTGCGATATCACAGACCGATATCCTCGTCTCAGTTTGCAGGTACTGAAGAGGTTGCCACACGCGGAAGCGGTGGTGACTGACAGACCTCGACAGCCACTGAGGGTGTTGAAGCACAAACACCAGGAGATTTGGTTGAAAGGTTACAGCCATTCTCATAATAACGCGGCCACTGACAACTCGTACATAGGGTCCGACCTTCTCGTTTGCGCCTCGGACACCAACACCACCCGCTGGTGGGGGGGTCCCGAGACACAAAGGGGGGGAATAGTAGCCCAGACCCATGATGAGCCTCATCGAGGCCGGTGGGGGGGTCGAGACTACGGACAACACCGTACGAGGCCGCCAGAGCATAAATCAAATCTAGTTGTAAACTCCCCTATGAGAACAGTGAGGAGCAGACAGGCCCCTAGACGGGGATTATCTTAGAACACATCTAAGATAGTACTGAGGTGTACCACACTGGTCGTAAAGGAAGTCCAGTGGACTTGTCCACCTCCAAAACAAATGGCAACAATAATCATTCCTTGCCATGTGTAGGTTCAACTACAATACAACTAGTAATATGCTCCAATCATGTGTTCCGGTAGATAATATTTCAGAATAAATCGGTAGGACAACTGGACCCCTTGAATACCAGTACCAATACCACAGTCAGTCCAGCAACACTCAGTAAGAGGATTAGTAACCTCACAAGTTAAATTGCTATTGATAATAGCGACATAGGAGTCACTCAGAGTGCAACACAGGGAAGGGAATCTCCAGTGCACTCTTCCAATGGTTAACACGTGCCACTAATAAATAGAACCCTCCGTTCAGGAGAAAAGTTATTAGAAGTCATGAACCATGATCACACCACGTACGACTGGTCTAATACTTAGAGTACTTCCGTCGTGAGGTTAGCTCCTCCGTGGATAACATAGCTATGAAATAGACTTCATACCTACCGCCACTACAATAGTGGAAGACACCGTGACTTGTAGAAAACTACTACAGACTCCCTTGACACCAATTCTGACTGACCTCCAGGCATTGACCTGAAAATGACCTGACTACGTCAGACTCATTCTGAACAAGTTGTAATCTGCCAGGATACTTGGTTTTCTTCCCTTGACATGCGCGATTGTGTAAGCATAAACGCACATGCACAACGGAACATCCAATTAGGATTTATGCTAGGATCACTTAAGGGTCCAAGCAAAATATCAGCCTTAGTAAAGTTGAACATTTACTTCTAGGCCTTTGACTCTACAGCACTCACCAGTTTTCTAACCAGAAGTCCATAGGTCATCCTGTAGACTGCCCAAAACTAGTGCCTTACAGCTGTAGACTTATCATATAGTTGTCAACTTAGGATAGTACCCTAAGCGCCACCCCGCAAATTAGGAAAGCCCTAGATATGACATTAGACAATGCCATGATAGGGTCATTTTGCCAAGACCATGGACGTAGATAGAATACAGTCCAATTAGATGATTAAGGTGGCATAACTATTTTGTTTTGTTTATGCTTTCATTAATTTTGTTTCATTTTCTTTGGCACATAGAAAGTGATAGAGCCATAAACAACTCCCCCATACAACCATCAGTTAGTGCCACAACGCTGCTTATTTGGGAGGAAATGTAATGATATATTTCATGAGTGTGTGTGCGTTGTTAACCTCTGCCTAAGTTACTGCCCAGATATTCCAGTCTGGACGACCAGACGACGGGTCCGGAACGGCGATCCCAATCCGGACATCCGCTGCCGAGTCATGGAACGGACACCTTCATTTGCAGAGACCCTACCCGGGTCGACCACCAGAGGGGGGACTGCAATAGCAACCACCAACTGGACATCTGCTGCCCAGCCTTGGAGCGGACTTCTTCATTTGCAGACACCCTACCCGGGTCGACCGCCAGATGGGGACCACAACGATGATCCACAACCAGGACAACCCACGTTCATTTTTATGTTGGTTTACAACATGCAGGTTAATCGCAAGATTGAACCCAACATGGGGGGACTGTCATGACGTTGGCCTGTGGGAAAGGTTTATGACCCCCCCCATAAATACCTTCTCCCTTCCCCTCTCTCTCTGACCCTACTGAAGGACTTGAATAGCCTGTGTTAAATATAGAGAGTCTGGGAACATCAAACATGGGGAAAGGAACCATCTTTTGATAATAAAACCAGTTGGAAATATGCTTGATAACGTAATGAGTATGTGTGTCAGTTCATTGTTATCTGAGACATTATGATTGATGACAGGACGACATAAACTTTACCTGAGAAAGTATACACCCTCTAGTTATCAGAGTCACATGGAATTGTTATGCAATTGACATGTTTGATATTGAAATTGTTTGTTAGGAGATTAAATGTAATTTTAGCTTCCAAATGAGAGAATTGGGTTTTCATAAGGAAAGTGCCCTGCCGATCAGTGGCCCAACCCTTTGTAGAGACATGGGGTTATAAACGATGGGGCGCCTCCTTCCCCCCTCTCCACTATATAAGTCTTTGACGAAAAGACATTCACGTGTTCCAGTACGTGAGGACTGCAGCCTCTACGTTATAAGGACAGACACATATCAAGAACAGAACTAAGCCAACCTCGGCGTGAGCTATGGTATGAACTGGTATGAACTTTGAGCTTATTCACTACAGAAGTGATACTTCCTAGCCGTTGAGTTAGCCGCTGCTAACGTGGGCTAGGAAAGGACGGACGACGGATCCAGTCTAACAACCAGACGAAGATACCACCACGTATCCATTACCACTACAGGAAGATCTGTTGGCCAACCACGGCCAGCATCTACGACCAATCTACCGAAGCGCAGCTCAGAGTAAATATTTATTGCATTTTCCTTTTCCAAATGGGCGGTAATTTAGAATGCATAAGATAATGTATTTACGATAGCATAGCTGCTGTTTCTGTGTTCCTAAGTCTTCCCGCTCTTTCATTCAAGCCCAACCCCCTTCCTTTGTGTAACCAGCCATGATACAGGCTCAGTCCACCAGGACGTTTTCTGTATGACATCATATATATTCTGTGTATTTGTAATTCTGTGTGATTTAGTTAGGTATTTAGTAAATAAATAATTAAACCCAATTTTGTATTGCTGATTCAACTTGTTAGCCAGGGTTCGTGAAGATAACCAAGAATTTATAACTTTCATGATGAGACTGAAAATAAGATAAGATTGACTGCTATCGATGTAAAATATTACTAAGTATTTTAAGAGTTTATTCAGAAGATAACAGCTCTATAAACGTTCTTCTGTGGTGCCCCGACTTTCTAGTTAATTACATTTACATGATTAGCTTAATCAGGTAATATTAATTACAGAGAAATAATTTTATAAGTTAGCATGTCGTATCACTTATTCCGGCATAGCCAAAGACACGACACAGTGTTGCTTCCTAAGTGGACAGTTTGATTTCACAGAAGTGTGATTGACTTGGAGTTACATTGTGTTGTTTAAGTGTTCCCTTTATTTTTTTGAGCAGTGTATATATATGCAATGAAAATCGGTGGTCAGCTAGCTAGAAGGGTGTCTTTTGTCGCAAAACTTACCGTTATTTTCCAGTCCATTTAATTGTTGAGCTCGAGGTGATTTCATCCTCTCACCGTAGGGGGTGTCAGATGTTGGGGGAAAATGAGCTAACTAGCATTCAGCTGATTGGTGTTAGCTAGCTACAGAGGCTAGCTGCTGGACTTTGGGCAAGCAAGCTCATGTTAGTTAGCTAGCTACGTAGTTAATGAAAATATCTGTTTGCATTCATTGATTTAACCTCAGCATGAATAACACCATATAACTAGCTAGCTACAGTAGCCTAGGTTTGTTCGCATACACTTATTATGCCTGGCAGCCTGGTGCAAACAGCTGTACTGTTGCGCAGCAACTGAGTTGCTGGTCCCGGTTTTAGAGGTAGCGCATCGTTGGTTCTTAAGACAGAAATGAGCACTTGAGAGCAATAAATTATAAGTGTAATCAAAACTGTTGCACCAACAAACTTATGCAGTCTGAAAGGTGGCAAGTCTAATGGTCACTTTATGGGCGCTTTAATCTTGTTCTTATTCAACACGTAGATATTGAGCTAGGTTGGGGCAAGACATTTTCTTTTTTCTAATGTTAAGGACCCAGTATGTGGTTCTCGTTAACGGCCGGACTGCTCATGACAGAGGCAGGGAGTGTGTTGTGTACCTCCAATCAAGGGTATTTGTGAATTATCATCGACATTGGTGTCATATTGGCTTAGTTATGATGGTAGGGAGATTTTCATTGAACTTTGAGCATCAATCAATCCCTACTTATTTTAACATTGAGCATCAATCAACCCCAATCCCGACCGGTGCGACAATAATCATTTGTGCACTGTGCACCTGCCAACTCTCCTGCAATTCAAAGTTCAATGCCAACTCTCTTTCAATTCCGGAAAAAACTTCAGAGCCAACGAAACAGCACACCTCTGTCTTACTATATGTAGCCCATGTATCTGATGCTGTCTGGCCAAAAGAAGAGTAAACTCTTTTTGGCCAGACAGCATCAAATACATGGGCTACATATACATGTCCTCTGCCTCAATGACGATGGCAGTATTATCAGCAGCTTCTGTCTTTTTACTAAAGAAATGCATTAACTTAGGACATTTTTAGTTAAAATTAAATCTAGTTTATTTTTCCTTTTCTCTGCCCCGTTTTGAAAGCGCCTCACTGCTGCAACTTAATTTCAATAAAAGTCACGTTTCCAATCCGATCGCGTGAAACAATGCATGGTAACTCTGTCAGGGTGGAATATTCCATTATTGTGAACCAGTCGGTGGGTGATTAATGACACTTCTTTCTACTATTATGAGAAACTTGGATCATATCATAACACATTTATTACACATCTATAAGCATTTCATGAATGTGGTTTAAAAGGTCCCAACCGCATTATTAAAGGTTAATGAAAAATATCCATAGCATATCTATAGCACATTGATGTCATGCTATGCAAGAGCTCATATTTGGATATCTTAATAGATAATGACAGCGTAGTGTCATCATTATGGCTGTTCTCAAAAGTGTGCTTCTGCCATACAAGTGTTAGTAAATATGCCAAAAGGCCAAATGACATTTAGAAAATCATGCTGATATTAGCCCCATTCTCCCCACCGGCCGGTACAGGCCCGTGATTACCTTATTCTTCTTCTCTCTGAGGTCAATGGTGCATGAAGATCACCACAGGGTTGAATCCTCAGGGTAAATCTTGTTGAATAAAATCGTGTAGTTGAGGGTCATCGACTCATTCGTAACTCATTAACATATCACAATTAGGTCTAAGTTGGGTCTATGTATCTGAAGGGCTTACCGAGAAAAACTTCCAAAATGTCTAATTTGAGGTAGAAAGTTAGAGCACACAACAACAAGGTAGAGATTGGTTTATTTTATCTCACTTTAATCCATTGGACAGGATGCGAACAGGTGACTTGACATTGAATATCCCTTTGAGCATGGTGAAGTTATTAATTACACTGGATGGTGTATCTATACACCCAGTCACTACAAAGATGCAGGTGTTATTTCTAACTCAGTTGCCAGAGAGGAAGGAAACCCCTGAGGGATTTCACCATGGGGCCAATGTTACACAGTTACAGAGTTTAATGGCTGTGATAGAAGAAAGTGAGAATGGATCAACAACACTGTAGTTACTCCACAATACTAACCTAATTGACAAGGGTGAAAATAAGGAAGCCTGTACAGAATAAAAATATTCCAAAACATGCATCTTGTTTGCAACAAGGCACTAATGTAATACTTCATAAAAATGTGTCAAAGTAATTCACTTTTTGTCCTGAATACAACGTGTTTTGTTTGGGGCAAATCCAATACAGCACATTACTAAGTACCCCTCTCTAGGGTTGGGCGGTAGCCAGATTTGCATATTGTCATACCATACTTCTCTCATCCTGGGATTTACAGTATTACGCCAAAAAAGCCCATTGGGTGTCTCACCAGAATGCTAACAAAAATAGCACAAGTAATAGCGAATTTCCATGGAGGCTGCTAGCTAAATATGCTAACTTAAATAAACAAATTGCGAAGACAGGTAATCCAGCTCATAAAGTTATACATATACAGGTAGGAGCTATCAAATGCCATTTTCTGTGAGTTTGGACATATACAAGTGAATGTAAATGAGAGACATTGTGCAAATGAACAAAGTTTTGATGCATGCTTGTCTGAAGGAAGAACAGTACTGGCTCTGGAGCAGCATGTATATACTCGCTTGTCTGTGTGGAGTTTTGAGTTTGGCCTGCCTGCTCTGCTCAGAGAAGATGGTGGACGTGCACACCGGAGAAGATGGGGGAGGAGCAGACTGGCTGAGAACGGAGAGGAGAAAAAACGCAAGGAAATCAAAAGATGGCAGTGGCAGCTGTACAGATAACTCATCCAAAGAGCTTTGACTTCTCCAACACGGCAGAAGGTTAACACAATATGATGCCCCGTCACCTTATTAATTCAGCCACTTACTTAGATAACTAGCAAGTTAAACTTAGGGGTCACATTAATGCAGATTTTTTTGTGTTTCACACAGGAAATCTACACAGAACTAAAATTCTTCTTATTGTAATTTCTGCTCAGCATCAGACAAATTCTGTGCTTCGTTTGCACTTCTCCACTCGGATGAGAATTCGCGAAGGGCGTTCTATCAGCAGACAGTGCTCTGACTGATGTGGAGCTACTTTTCTCCGGTGCTTTTATCAGTGTGCCAGCCTACTTTTCTCAGGTAAAATGCCGGAATAAACAAAACATTAGGAAATGTAACTGGCTACATTTTTTTATGACAAACATTGGAAATATGATGGCCATGCATTGTTTTTGCTAAAAAATACCTTGCTTTTTCATTGTAAAATTATTTAGTTGTGTGGCAGGCAACCAAATAGCATTGCACTTCTGTTGTCATCTGATGAAAATTAAGCTACTTTCTGTTGAATGTGTTGCACTAATGTATTTTCTGTGAAGGAAAACTATAGTTGCACGTCCCTGATCAGTTTATTGAAGCAGAAAAACACTGTTGACTCTATATAAAACGTGACCCCTGACAATACATAGCTGGACTCACCTGCTCCCACTTTCTCCCGTCGTGCCATTTACAGACAAACCCGTGACTGTCTCAACTGTTATGGGGAACTACGGTATGCTTCATAATGTGAAATAATGTGAACGGTGAAATGAAGAATGCGATCTGCTTTAACTCCTAATGTATTGCACAATTTGACTGCAGGTATTTACTTAAAAAGTAGCTACAAATATAAACATTTTGTGAAAAACTTCAAAGAAATTGTTTTAGTGGTATTGACGTCATTGAAAAACTATCCTGTGGCTATTTCAAAATACCCCGGGAATATGGTATATACAGTATACCACCCAAGCCTACCATTCTCCATATTTTTAAGCACAGTGGTGCCTGCATCATGTTATGGGTATGCTTGTAATCGTTAAGGACTGGGAATTTTTGCAGGATAAAAAAGAAACGGATTGGAGCTAAGCACAGACAAAATCCTAGAGGAAAACCTGGTTCAGTCTGCTTTCCACCTGACACTGGGAGATTAATTCACCTTTCAGCAGGACAATAACTTAAAACACATGGCCAAATCTACAGTGGCGTTGCTTACCAAGAAGACAGTGAATGTTCCTGAGTGGCCGAGTTAGTTTTGACTTAAATCTGCTATAAAATCTATGGCAAGACCTGAAAATGGTTCAATAACAATGATCAACAACAAATTTGACAGTTTGAAGAATTTTGAAAAGAATAATGGGTAACAATGCTAGTGTGGAAAGCTCTTAGAGACTTACTCAGAAAGACTGCCAAAGGTGATCCCAAAGGTGACTGCCAAAGGTGATCCTAACATGTATTGACAGGGGGTTGAATACTTCTTAGGGTTTCCCAAACTCAGTCCTGGGGCCCCCATGGGTGCATGTTTAGGCTTTAGCCCTAGCACTACATAGCTGATTCAAATAACCATCTCATCATCAAGCTTTGATTATTTGAATCAGCTGTGTAGTGCCTGGGCAAAAAACAAAACGTGCACCCCTTGTGGTCCCCAGGACCGAGTTTGGGAAACCACTACTTGTATACTAAAGAAATTCATGTTTTACAAATGTTAGAATCTAAGAAGATAATAATGATAATATGGTTCAAGGTAAATGGCAAATTATAGCACTAAATAATACTAATAATAAGAGAAATGGTGTGTCTTGTTAATAGGGGTAAAGGTAAATATCTGTCGTTCTGCCCCTGAACAAGGCAGTAAACCCACTGTTCCCCGGTAGGCCGTCATTGTAAATAAGAATTTGTTCTTAACTGACCTGCCTAGTTAAATAAAATACAAAAATAAAATAAATAGTAAATGTCAAAATATTCAGCTGATATTTGGGTGTCTTTGAATCCAGAGAAACAACACCTCTACGAAACAACTTAATAGAAACGAGGATAGTGAAAAATCAGAGTTTAGCCTCTTAGCATCCAGAGTGTCTAATGATTCTTTTCTTACATTGTTGTGTCTCAATGCGCCAATAGGCTATAAATAAGAGCTAAGTGCAATGGTCAGGTCACTCTGAGGAAGATGTCAGCTTGACGTGGAAATGTCAGTCGCCTATTCACATCCTGTACAATTGATTTATTTTCGCTCACTTTAATCCATCTCAGCTTTTTTGTTGTTGAGTGCTCCAACTCCTTTCTACCTTGAATTAGTCCTTTTGGAAGATTTCTTGGTCAGTCCTCAGGATTTTAATCTTTTGTTATTGAACACTCCTCCTTTCACTTTGGTGGCTGAAGCACGAAGGCCCACCTGAACTCTGGTCTATGTATGAATTCTATGCACTCAAAGGAAAGTCATCTATTTTCCCATTCCTAAAGCATTTATAACTAAGCACTTAATGGTAATTATAGATCAGTGGCAGTTTGCATTTAAATGTAAATGTATGAATAACATTTTAAAAGGTCAATGAATGAATTCTATGCAGTCAATTTAATGTAATTTCTAATACCTTATTTACATAAGTATTCAGACCCTTTGCAATGAGACTCGAAATTCAGCTCAGGTGCTTCCTGTTTCCATTGATCATCCTTGAGATATTTCTACAACTTGATTGGCGTCCACCTGTGGTAAATTGATTGGACATGATTTGAAAATGCACACACATGTTTATATAAGGTGCATGTCAGAGCAAAGACCAAGCCATGAGATCGAAGGAATTGTCCGTAGAGCTCCGAGACCGGACCGTGTCGAGGTACAGATCGGGGTAAGGGTACCAAAACCTTTCTGCAGCATTGAAGGTCCACAAGAACACAGTGGCCTCCAATATTCTTAAATGGAAGAAGTTTGGAACCACCAAGACTCTTCCTAGAGCTGGCTGCCCAGCAAAACTGCAATTGAGGGAGAAGGGCTTTGGTGAGGGAGGTGACCAAGAACGTGATGGTCACTCTGACAGAGCTCCAGAGTTCATCTGGAGATGGGAGAAACTTCCAGAAGGACCACCATCTCTGCAGCACTTCACCAATCCGGCCTTTATGGTAGAGTGGCCAGACGGAAGCCACTCCTCAGTAAAAGGCACATGACAGGCTTCTTGGAGTTTGCCAAAAGCCACTCAGACTATGAGAAACAAGATTAAACCAAGATTAAACTCTTTGGCCTGAATACCAAGCGTCACATCTGCAGTAAACCTGGCATCATCCCTATGGTGGTGGCAGCATCATGCTGTGGGGATGTTTTTCAGTGGCAGGGACAGGGAGAATAGTTAGGATCGAGGGAAAGATGAACGGAGCAAAGTACCGAGAGATCCTTGATGAAAACCTGCTCCAGAGTGCTCAGGACCTCAGACTGGGGCGACGGTTCACCTTCCAACAGGACAATGACCCTAAGCACACAGCGAAGACCACGCAGGAGTGGCTTCGGGACAAGTCTCTGATGTCCTTGAGTGGCCCGGCCTTGAACCCGGTCAAACATCTCTGGAGAGACCTGAAAATAGCTGTGCAGTGACACTCCCCATCGAACCTGACAGCTTGAGAGGATCTGCGGAGAAGAATGGGAGAAACTCCCCAAGAAGACTCGAGGCTATAATCGCTGCCAAAGGAGCTTCAACAAAGTACTGAGTAAAGGGTCTGAATACTTATGTAAATGTGATATTTCAGTTTTTTTTATTTTTAATACATTTGCAAAAAAACTTTCTGTTTAATATTATGGAGTATTGTGTGTAGATTGATGGGGGATGGGGAACAATTAAATACATTTTAAAATAAGGCTAACATAACAAAATGTGGAAAAAGTGAAAGGGTCTGAATACTTTCCGAATGCACTGTAAATAAGGCATCTTTTTTTATTTGGAATAAATTTATAACAATTTCTAACAACCTGTTTTTGCTTTGTCATTATTTGGTATTGTGTGTAAATTGATGAGGAATTGTTTTATTTAATCTATTTTATAATAAGGCTGGAACATAACAAAATGTGGAATAAAATTTGTCTTACTTTCCAAATGCACTGTGGAGGGCAAGACTGCACAGCCTCCCATAATTGTATGGTCCTGTGAGGGGCCAAGTGCTTATATGTACAGTTGAGGTCGGAAGTTTACATATACCTTAGCCAAATACATTTTAAACTCAGTTTCACAATTCCTGACATTTAATCCTAGTAAAAATGTCCTGTCTTAGGTCAGTTAGGATCACCACTTTATTTTAAGAATGTGAAATGTCAGAATAATAGTAGAGAGAGATTTATTTCAGCTTTTATTTCTTTCATCACATTCCCAGTAGGTCAGAAGTTTACATGCACTCAATTAGTATTTGGTAGCATTGCCTGTAAATGGTTAACTTGGCCCATTCCTCCTGACAGAGCTGGTGTAACTGAGTCAGGTTTGTAGGCCTCATTGCTCGCACACGCTTTTTCAGTTCTGCCCACAAATTTCTATAGGATTGAGGTTAGGGCTTTGTGATGGCCACTCCAATACCTTGACTTTGTTGTCCTTAAGCCACTTTGCCACATCTTTGGAAATATGGTTGGGGTCATTGTCCATTTGGAAGACCCATTTGCGACCAAGCTTTAACTTCCTGACTGATGTGTTGAGATGTTTCTTCAATATATCCACATAATTTTCCTACCTCCATGATGCCATCTATTTTGTGAAGTGCACCAGTCCCTCCTGCAGCAAAGTACCCCCACAACATGATGCTGCCACCTCTGTGCTTCACGGTTGGGATGGTGTTCTTCGGCTTGCAAACCTCCCCCTTTTTCCTCCAAACATAACAATGGTCATTATGGCCAAACAGTTATATTTTTGTTTCATTAGACCAGAGGACATTTCTCCAAAAAGTACGATCTTTGTCCCCATGTGCAGTTGCAAACTGTAGTCTGGCATTTTTATGGTGGTTTTGGAGCAGTGGCTTCTTCCTTGCTGAGTGGCCTTTCAGGTTATGTCGTTTTAGGACTCGTTTTACTGTGGATAAAGATACTTTGTACCTATGTCCTCCAGCATCTTCACAAGGTCCTTTGCTGTTGTTCTGTGATTGATTTGCACTTTTTGCACTGAGTTTGAAGGTTGGCCTTAAAATATATCCACAGGTACACCTCCAATTGACTCAAAGGATGTCAATTAGCCTATCAGAAGCTTCTAAAGCCATGACATCATTTTCTGGAATTTTCCAAGCTGTTTAAAGGCACAGTCAACTTAGTGTATGTAAACTTCTGACCCACTGGAATTGTGATAGTGATATAATCTGTCTGTAAACAATTGTTGCAAAAATTACTTGTGTCATGCACAAAGTAGATCTCTTAACCGACTTACCAAAACTATATTTTGTTAACAAGAAATTTGTGGAGTGGTTGAGAAACTAGTTTTAATGATTCCAACCATATGTATGTAAACTTCTGACTTCAACTGTACTTGTTTGAGCTCCCGTTTGACCAGTCTAATCTTGGCAATTACAATCAATAAACTGGTTCTACAATGTAAAATGCATTTCTACACCCATTTACATTTGGCTTAATTAGACTTAGCTTAATGATTGTTAGCCTAATGATATTTAATCACCATTCATACATGGAACAATAATTTTTTCTTCGACGTACTGACTCCTATGCGTGGTGCGCAGGTCACGTAGCCTTTTTCTATGCGCACTGAGGCGTGTGCAATTACGCACAACCAGAATGACAGACACACTCCGACATAACTCGGGAAATATGAACAAAGGAAACCATACGTTAAATTTTTACATCATGAGTCTTGCTAACATTCATGTGCACAATAAACATTGCACCAAGTGTGCGTTTCACAAGTCAATCTGTTGCACGTTTTTTTGCAAGGGAGATGCTGCGGCTACTGTCTATGGCTGTGTGGAGAGTAATCCACAGAGACTGTGCCACAAAATGAGTGACAAAACATTGCAAAACCTGGCCAGATAATTTTAAGGCTACAAGTGAAGTCTCAAATCATCAAATTTGTGACTTGAGTCAGACGCGAGTCCAAGTGATGTGACTCGAGTCCACAACTCTAGTAAAACGTTCTGAGACAGGGTGGTAAAGCTAGCTAGCATTTCCCCCTTATTCACTAATATAGCTACTAGCTAACTTGCTAAGCCACTGGCAGAATGTCAACACTTTAATCATCATAAAATTAATGAAACATTTTGTTAACAATGTTATTTCACTATTTACATTGTCTTTCACACATTACGATTTTTTTTTTTAACAATACAAATTAAGAGACAGAAGCCATTTGCTTTTGTTTGGACTGCAGAGAATTCCATGAGATATCAGTGTGTAATCACTTCCGGGTGACAGCCCTGTGTTCTTCTGGCTGCTATCTTTGCTATTTTAGCTAAATGTCAGTCATGAAAAACAAAAAGTTTAACTAAATGTTACAATTTTTTGTTGTTGTTTTTTTTGTCTATTCGAGAGATCCCCCAGGAAGTGACGTCCTGTGTAGCCAAAATAGAAAGAAATTCATGTTGTTTCTGGATCTTAATTTGTCCTGTTGGTAAAGGTTTATAATATGCAAAAGTGCAATTTAATTCTTATAGTGAGATAGATACCATTGTTAACTAAATGTTTTATGGTTGTATTAGCATTTATGATGATTTTGTAATGTTTATTGACTTAGTTGGAAAACGTATTGACATTGCCAGGGACTTAGCTAGCTGTTTGCTAGCTAGCTAGCTAGCTACATTAAGGAATAAGAGGGAAATGCTAGCTTCCTTTACCACCCTGTGTTAGTTATTTTTACTCTGAAATGGGGAATTGAATTTGAATTCTTTGATTTGTTTAGTCTATTCAAGAATAGTCAAACATAAAAATGTTAATAGTAGGATTCTTTGGCGATGTCCATTGTTTTTTGTTCTACGTCTGGAAAAGGTTAATATAATGTTCATATTTCCTTTAACATTCTGTGTTGTCTATTCTTTTTGATAAGTGTGGCATGTTTATAAATGCTTTATACATTCTGTATGAATGGTAAAATTGGAATGACAGTACATTGACTGTGTATAATTCATACCTAGACCTTTTAATGTTAACCGTAAACGCTTTATGAATGGGAAAATACAGAAGGTTGGACTTTAGTTTGACTGCATATAATTCATACGTACACTGTAGACCCTTCATGTGTGTGTTATAGACCATTAACTTAATTGTGATGTGGAGGAAGGCTGTTAATGAGTTACAAAAGAGTTACCCTCAACTACGTGATTTGATCTGTAAGATTTACCCTGAGTATTCAACCCTGTGGTGATCTTCATGCACTGTTGACCTCAGTGAGATGGTAAGTCGGGGGTCTATACCGGCCGGTATGGGAAATGGGATTGTGAAGTCTATATATCAGCATAATTTTCTAAACGTGGTTTGGCCTTTAGGCATAATCATTATCACTGGTATGGCAGAAGGACACTTTTGAGAACAGCCATAATTATTTTAATGATGCATCTATTAAGATACCAAAATATGAGCGCTCGCATAGCATGACATGAATGTGCTATGGATATATTTCATTAACCTTTAATAATGGATTTACGACCTGTTGTAAGACATTCATGATGCTTAAATGCTTATAGATGTGTAATGAATGAGTTATGAATATGTAGTCAAAGGAAATCCTTATCTATAGGGTATTGATATGAAATATATGTATGTTAAGAAATCATTGATCTATGTTAGGTTCTAAATAAACTAACAGAAAACTAGGAAAAGCTCAAACCAAGTTTATTCACCCAATGGGTCAAACAGCTGAAAAGACAAAGACCTGTTTCCACCAGCACATATATTTATACCCCCTTTAGGTGAAGTCTCCTCCTTTTCTCTAAACACTACATCTTTGTTGCTAGGCAGGAAGTTAAGTGATGTGGGTAATAAACTGTTCCTTCTCCCTTCATGTGACCTGACCTGACCTCGGCCCCCATTCCTCACTAATCCACAGCTATCCACCCTTATCAGTGACCTGACCTCAGCCCCCATTCCTCACTAATTCACAGCTATCCGCCCTTATCAGTGACTGTAACCATTTAATTGCCTTTTCACTTACTTAGTAACTCTCCAAGCCCATGGCTCATATCCACCCTTAATTGACCCCACCATATACATTCCTCCTACATATAACCATTAACTTCTGGTGTAGCAAGTATTTCAAATGACAACCCAACATCTATTATAAATTATTATTCTGCTGTATGGATTAATACATTTTTTGGAAGCCTTTTTGGAAAAAAATATGGCCTCATTAACCAGGGCACAGTAGCCAGGCAACCCCCCCCCCCCCATCCCTCCTCGTTTCCTTTGCAACTTTGAAGCTTCCCACAGATTTTGCTGCTGCTGAATCAACCTGCTGAAGCAAGACAGAATGAGGCCCCTTGATGACACATCATCAACGAGCCAGCTCACGAGGCCCCTTGATGATGTGAGGCCTGATGCAATTGCCTCCTCTGCCTAATGGTGCAATTGATGCAATTGCCTCATCCGCCTAATCCGCCACTGCCCGTTGCTTCCACTGTGCTTCACACAATTGCCTGACCTCCCTCCCGCTCTCAGTCGCAGGGTACTTCACATGACAGACACGTTTGGCTAACACACACCACGGCCCACCATTTCTCCCAGTGTTTTTCCACTCATTGATTACTGTCATTTCCATGTAAAAAATATCCATGAGCAGCAATATGTGAAGTTCATAGGAGCATGTCAGATGAAAGCTAAGTCAACATTTTTTTTAAATTAAGCCATATATAAATCTTTCTAATATTTTCCATCCTAAAAATGAGGAATAAGCAAAGGCTTTGAATGTTTGTCAAAGGATGGAAAAGGGGTCTAGAAAACATCTACCTTAAAAGGTATTAGAAATACATATAAACACTAATATTAAGACCCCTGCCAACTAATATGCCTTCTGTAAGTTTAAGAAACATTGTCTTGTGCCTTAATTCCGTTACCACAAATCCACATCTTTAAGATATTTTCTCATTTCTATCCTTCATGAGGGAGGATAATGAAAGTTCACAAAAGTAACAAGTAAAGATGGACCTATCAATTAGTTAGTGTTTGACTGATATCAATTTTTAAGTGATTAAAACGCAAAATTCTGTTACCAAATCGTTAACAGAATTTCAGAAAAATGGATGAGGAAAATCATAGTAGTCACAAACCACAGTTGAGTCACCTGTTACTGTCCTCCATTCCAGTGGCATACTCTTATGTTCAGTTGAAATCTGTTTTCTTTCTGTTGTCTTTCTGTTGTCTGGTGGTCAAAGAAATAGTCTGAAAAGTCTGGACAACCTCGCTCTCTCTCTTTAATTTAGTTCATTTCATTTTGGTCCGGTCCCGACCATCCTTGATTTCAACGTCCACAGACGTCTGGACCGGCCTTTATTTTGCCCAAACATTGACATAAACTTTGAGCACCTCTATCTTCTGAATGTTTTGGCATTTTAGGTCGAAAAAGTCACTTTCTGACCAATTCTACCATGGGCAAATATGTATGGAATGTTTTGTTCAACTCAAAAGGCGTGTGGTCAAAAAGGTATTTAATTCAAATGGAACAACCCTTAAGAGACATTGTCATAATGTTGCAGGCAGAGAGACTCTATTGAGGTAATATTTTTACCCATTTTGGTTTTTCCCCCACCTGGTTTTCGCTTTTGTGTGTCATGTTTATATGAGCAATTTCTCTCTTACATTTTTGCTGTCAATTTCTACATCATTGCAAACCCCTAGAGGTAGTCACTAGCCTGGTCCCAGAACTGTCTGTTATCTTACCAAAAAATTCCTTGTCATTTATTGTCATGCTAAACACGACAATTCCATAAGAAGTTAGCAAGCTAGCAGAAACAGACTGGTACCCAACTTGGCAGCTTGATTTCAAAGCTTTGTGGTACTCTGTCTACATGGGGCAATCATAGTGTCTGATTTGGGTGTTTGTGCAGCCCTTACATGAGGACAGCCAGATGGACCTCAGAAACATGGCGAAGGTCATCATAGAATCCTATCCCTTTTCAAGATAAAACATGTTCTTATCATCCCATTTGAAAGGAGTTTACATGCCAGAGGCCTATGTCAAAAGTAGTGCACGCTATAGGGAAAGGGGTGCCATTTATGGATGCAGACTAGGCATTTCATTGCACCATGGAGGTAAAATGAGCTCACAGACAATGGCGGAGTAACTCTACTCTACCTGGACCTGTAAGTGTGGGACCTTTTACTTGTGGCCTAGCTGGGGAGATTATCACCTGCATCCCAAAGCCCCTTCACCACTGAACCCCAGGGGGGCTGGAGAGCGAGATGGAAGGAAGTGGGATTTTTGCCCAAATAATCCCTACTAGAGAGAGACATTGTCCATCATCCCATGCTTGCATTAATCCTCCCTAGAGAGAGACAGATTGTCAGTCATCCCATGCTTCACTTATTACATCAATGGTAGCAGTGAAGATGGGACTGCAGTGATGGAAGAACCCAGTGGATTGTCTCAATGTAAATTTCTGACTGTTGAGGGACTGTGTAAGAATGATGATTGACAAGGTGATAGTTTTGTACAGGTGTCACTGCTCACTGTTGCAGGTCTTTGTTTTGAGACAGAGGGGGGAATAGGTGCCAACATTGTGCACCAACAGCTTTATGCAAATGACTGCTTCTCCATGGCAACTTATTAGAAGGTGCATGCTTGACATGCCTGTCATGGAGAAGGTTGATGTCTCTCAAAAACTAGTATTGTCTGCAACATCTTTAGCTGTGCCTTACAGTTATCGTACCATACAGTAGGCCTACATGATATTACAGTACTGTACATGGATCACATTCATGTGGTAACTGTGATTGACACGTCCTCAAGCAACCAATTATCCTAATGGCCACCAAACCCTCAGCTCAGTCTGAGCCACATGCGTAGCTGGCCCTTGTAAACCCATGTCATGTCCCAGCTGGCTTGCTTTAAGGGATCTCTCTAATGACCACCACTTCCTAATGATCCAACACAGCCCGCTCGACTTTGTCGCCTGGACAGGGCAACAGCTGCTCTACGTGGAATGACAGCCACTCCGATGTCCCCTGGAGGGACACAACCCGGGGTTCCACCTGTTCACATGGCTGCATGTCATCTAACGCAGCAGAGGGCCGATGGCTTTCTCTCTTGTCAACCCTGTCATGTCTTAAATAGACACTCCCTGTTATGCAAAAGCACATAACAGAAATTAATCCCCCCTTATCTCATATTCAGAGCCCACTTGATTGTTATTTTTCCAGGTTGTTAAACTGGAAGAATATTTAATCAGATTGAATTCCATGTACACTTTCAGGGAGAGTCTGTTGGATTATCTTTCGTCTGACATGAGTTGAGGAACACATGGATTTCAGACAAAATGAAAAGCAATCGGGGCAATTCCACAGTAACGGAGTGATGCTGAGACTCAGATTTTTCACTTTAAAATGTATGTCAAACTAAAATAATGGATTGCAAAGTTAAACAAACCATGCACCTCTATGCACAAGGACTACTTTGAACAATTTCCACAGAACATTTTACAAAAACACATTTACTTGAAGAGCGGTACAGATAGATGCAAAGTTTGTGCTGTTGGTGATCATCCTGTTACCAAACTTTGCATCTGCACTCAAGGGCATCATGCCCTTAAGGGGCACAGGGGCACATACCCCCTCAGATTTGTATTTATTTTTCTGTAATACTACTAGCCACCTATCAATTTTATAAAGTTGGCTTTAGTTAGACTTTAGAAAAGCAAGCAATAACTAAATCCCACTGGGCACAGACATTAGTTCATTGTCTAGTTTTGATTTACATTTGGTTGAGTTGTCAACTAACGTGAATTCAACATTAATTCAACATAACAAAAAATCACCATGTCCTTACAGTGAGGACTTTTTGTAAATCCAATCAGTTTTTCAGATTGATTCAATGTCATCACATTGATTTTTTGAAATGATGGGGATACAACATTGATTCAATAAGTTTTTGCTCAGTGGGATGTACTGAATAAGGCTCACATTCCTTTGTCTTTTACCCAGATTTTTGCAGAGAAACGTGTTTAAGTTCTTTAGTCAGTCAGGAGGATACAGACAGCCTTTTTTTTTAAAAATTTTTTTAACATAGAATTAAGCATAATGACTAGGAAAAAGCTGTTTCAGTTGTTTGAACATTTTTTAATTCTCCAACCACCCCCCAGCTATCCTCATGTACTTTGTGCACCCTCAGATTGTTCAAGTAAATGTGTTTTTTTGTGGAAATTGTTTAAAAGTTGTCTTTGTGCATAGAGTTGTAAGGTTTATTTAACTTTGCAGTCATTGGTTATTGTTTGGCATACATTTTAAATGAAACAATCTGAGTCTTAGCATCACTCTGTTACTGTGGAAATGGCCAGCATCAATATAAAATGCTGAAATTATAGGCCTAATGCTCCAGAATTGCTTGCATACATCTAGCTGGTTAGCCCTATTGGATACAATTCTAAAGGAGGACCTCTTACTTAATGAAGATATAGAGTAGGACTACAGTTAAACCTGATCCATCATAACAACCCACTGAGCCAACATACATTACTGAAAGTGTAGCTCGTCTGGCTACCGTTACCACAAGGCCTGTTAGTTCGTCTTTGCTGGGCTGACCAAATTCAGATTCTTATCTGTGTCAACAGGAGGTTTTCTCATCAAGAATGATGGCCGCTTTACATGTAGTGATATAATGCCTTCCCCCTTCGAGCACATCGGGAGATTTATGAATGAATGGTTTCATGCCGCTGTGGCAGACAGACGGTGTCCTGTATCAGTGAAAAGCAAAGGAGTTCAGATGGCAGGGAATCTCGCCTTGAGCAACCTGCACAGTGTACCCCTCAATTGATGCTCCACAGTCCACACAGAAGGCAAACTTTACAAAAGCAAACATGTATTGACAAAAGATTATACCAAACATTCAGATTTTTTCTGGGCATTTTATTTAAAAGGAAGCTCCGTACTGAAGTTTGTGTGTTCAATGTGTTAACCATTCTCTTTCTCTACCAATGTAATTGACCTTTGTAGTGTGTGAGGACATGTTTTATGACCCTCCTTTTATGGGTCTGTCAGACATGAGTAGTTCATAAAACCTTGTTGCCACAGAAATTAGTTTCTCTCAGAGAACAGCTTTTTGTCACAAATGTTCATGAAACTACAGGTGTTTGCCTTTGAGCAAACATACAGAAGATATGCTGAAATGCACATTCATACTCCAGCAAACACAATGGTGTTAATAAACGCTAAAAAAGCATTAACAAAATAACTGACATTGGTGATCATTCTTGCTAAGTGGCCTATTACTGTCTTATGCTGAAACAAGCTGCTATCCAAACCATAACCAGTCAGTGTCTACAATAGGCTGTCAGCCTGTCACACAGCACAACACATGGTGTTTCCAGGCCTCCTGGCCTGGCCTTGGCCAAGAATATTGTCTGTCAGGTGCACTAGTGTGGCTAGATCCCGTTGCCAGGACACGGTGTGACTCCATGTCCCTCAGTGTCATAGGGCTGAGATCTGAACGAGGCAGGAGCTCCGTCAAAACAAACAACAGACCAGATGGTGTCCAACACAACCTCTTAGAGTCTGTCATTAACAGGGGTAGTGTTCCTCTTATTTGAGAAATGCAGCAGATTTTTTGCTGTTCTTTAAACTGGTTTGACTTGTAATGTTTGATATATTGCATACTATATGGTCCACTGATGGATAGCTCTTTTGTGCTAGTGTAATATCTGAACCGATTTAGGCCTAGGACTATATTCCCCTGGTAGGTCATGAGCATGGACGTTATGGTCACAGAGGAGTTAATTATGCTATTGACCACATGGCCCTATGGAACTTGTGACCTATTTCTGAAATGTGTGAGCGTTCCTTGCCGAGACCCTTTGGGGTCACTGTATACAGAACGGTATCTGGCAGTGTTTTCCTCAACAGTCATGCGAAATGGGCCGCCTGAGTCTTGTCGCGCTCCCTTCGACAGGGGAGCTGGCATGAAAAGAAATCCTTGGCTGTGTCTAAACTTGACAGTTTATGCAGCTTTAAGTATTCTGATCATAGAGTTTTGACCATGGAATTCCGAACAGGTCATGGGTCTACACCTACATTTAAATGTCTACCGTGTCCACAGGGTGTCTGGATTCCATTTTGTTGCGCTATATTCAAATGCCAGTATGCATTCTACAAACGGTGGAATAGGCAAAATATCATAACAAAACAACAATAACTAGCAAACTTCTGTAGCTAACCTCTAGCTAGCCAGCAAGCTAGCAAGCAACACTAAAGGGATTAGCATAACTCTAGCCAAGCAAAAAATAGCTTTTATAAATGTTAGCTAGCTGGCTAGCATTTATGAGTTGAGCAAACACGTTCTTAACACGCTAGTAACGTATTTCCTCCAACGTTATAATGAAAAGGTGCCTCTCGGTCCCAAAACACACGTTTTCTGGAGACTTGTGGGAGTGCTGATGACCTCGCCCATTGTATGCGCTTTCGGTAGCCTGATTTGCATCCAGACTGAGGAGAAATCCGCACACAGTGCATCCCTGACCACCTTACTGAAGTGGTGAGCCAGATCTGAACACAATCAGACCACAAAGTGACTTTTGTGTGTCTACACCTGTTTTTTCAATGCTACCTTCATATTCTGATTGCATAAGTCACATGTACAGTGCATTCGGAAAGTACTCAGACGCCTTTTTTCCACATTTTGTTACGTTAAAGCCTTATTCTAAAATGGATTAAAAAAATACTCAATATACACACATTACTGTACCCCATAATGACAAAGCAAAAACAGTTTTTTAGACAATTTTGTAAATGTATTACAAATAAAAACTGAAATAGCTTAGTATTCAGACCCCTTGCTATGAGACTCAAAGTTGAGCTCCAGTGCGTCCTGTTTCCATTGATCATCCTTGACATTTCTACAACTTGATTGGAGTCCACCTGTGGAAAATTAAATTGATTGGACATGATTTGGAAAGGCACACACCTGTATATAAGGTCCCACAGTTGACAGTGTATGTCAGAGCAAAAACCAAGCCATGAGGTCAAAGGAATTGTCCGTAGAGCTCCGAGGCAGGATTGTGTCGACGCACAGATCTGGAGAAGGGTACCAAAAGATTTCTGCAGCATTGGAGGTCCCCAAGAACAAAGTGGCTACATGTCATATTAAACAGCATATAGATCAGGAGCCAGACAGGGAGCCTAAGGATATAGCCTACAAATAAATACTTTGTGAACCATTTGCGAGTGCGACACAATAGGCTGGTAGGGACATAGACCTCAGCATTTAAACCACATTTAATTGTATTAAATCATTATAGTCTATAAATTGCGCATATAGGCTGTGACTATAGGAAACCACTCACCCAGAGGCGGCGCTCCTAGTGGCCAGAGACTTTAATGCAGGGAAACATAAATCAGTTCTACCAAATCTCTATCAACATGTTAAATGTGCAACCAGAGGGAAAATAATTCTAGATCACCTGTACTCCACACACAGAGACGCGTACAAAGCTCTCCCTCGCCCTCCATTTGGTAAATCCGACCACAACTCTATCCTCCTGATTCCTGCTTACAAGCAAAAGTTAAAGCCGGAAGCACCAGTGACTCGGTCTATAAAAAAAGTGGTCAGATGAAGCAGATGCTAAACTACAGGACTGTTTTGCTAGCACAGACTGGAATATGTTCCGGGATTCTTCCGATGACATTGAGGAATACACCACATTGAGGAATACACCGCTCAAGCATTGCTAAGAGCTGCTGGCAAACGCAGTAAAGTTTGAATGAATGGTTACGAGCCTGCTGCTGCCTACCACCGCTCAGTCAGACTGCTCTATCAAATATAAAATCATAGACTTAATTATAATATAATAACACACAGAAATATGAGCCTTTGGTCATTAATATGGTCAAATCCAGAAACGATCATTTCAAAAACAAAACGTTTATTCTTTCAGTGAAATACGGAACCGTTCCGGGTGGCAACCCTAAGTCTAAATATTGCTGTTACATTGCATAACCTTCAATGTTATGTCATAATTATGTAGAATTCTGGCAAATTAGTTCGCAACGAGCCATGCGGCCCAAACTGTTGCATATACCCTGACTCTGCGTGCAATGAACACAAGAGAGGTGACACAATTTCCATAGTTAATATTGCCGGCCAACATGAATTTATTTTAACTAAATATGCAGGTTTTAAAAAATGTACTTGTGTGTATTGATTTTAAGAAAGGCATTAACGTTTATGGTTAGGTACATTCGTGCAACTATTGTGCTTTTTTCGTGAACGTGCTTTTCTTAAATCATCACCCGTTTGGCAAAGTAGGCTGTGATTCGACGATAAATTAACAGACACCGCATTGATTATTTGCAACGCAGGACACGTTAGATAAACTAGTAATATCATCAACCATGTGTAGTTAACTAGTGATTATGTGAAGATTGTTTTTTATAAGATAAGTTTAATGCTAGCTAGCAACTTACCTTGGCTCCTTGCTGCACTCGCGTAACAGGTGGTCAACCTGCCATGCAGTTTCCTCATGGAATGCAATGTAATCGGCATCCAAAAATGCAGATTACCGATTGTTATGAAAACTTGAAAATCGGCCCTATTTAAATCGGCTATGGCGATTAATCGGGCGACCTCTAGTCTGTGGACTTTTCCATGTGAGTATTAAAGTCACCAAAAATGTGAATATTATCTGCCATGACAACAAGGTCCGATAGGAATTCATGGAACTCAGTGAGGAACGCTGTATATGGCGTTCCTCACTGAAAAAAAATAGAAATTTGCTGTCGTAAATGTTAGCAACACCTCCGCCTTTTGTGTGATGCGCGGGGGATATGGTCACTAGTGTAACCAGGAGGAGAGGCCTCATTTTAACACAGTAAATTCATCAGACTTAAGCCGTGTTTCAGTCAGGCCAATGAAATCAAGATTATAAGTGAGGGATCTAACATTAAGTAGCCCTATTTTGAGATGTGAGGTATCATAATCTCTTTCAATAATGGCAGGATAGCTGAGCTGACTAGACTGACTGTGCTAGTGGCAGACTCCACTAAGCTGGCAGGCTGGCTAAGAGCCTGCTGCCTGGCCTGCACCCTATCTCATTGTGGAGCTAGAGGAGTTAGAGCCCTGTCTATGTTCGTAGATAAGATGAGCGCACCCCTCCAGCTAGGATGGAGTCCGTCACTCCTCAACAGGCCAGGCTTGGTCCTGTTTGTGGGTGAGTCCCAGAAAGAGGGCCAATTATCTACAAATTCTATCTTTTGGGATGGGCAGAAAAGTTTTCAACCAGCGATTTGAGTTGTGAGACTCTGCTGTAGAGCTCATCACTCCCCCTAACTGGGAGGGGGCCAGAGACAATTACTCGATGCCGACACGTCTTTCTAGCTGATTTACACGCTGAAGCTATGTTGCGCTTGGTGACCTCTGACTGTTTCATCCTAACATCGTTGGTGCCGACATGGATAACAATATCCCTAACTCTCTACACTCTCCAGTTTTAGCCTTAGCCAGCACCATCTTCAGATTAGCCTTAACGTCGGTAGCCCTGCCCCCTGGTAAACAGTGTAAGATCGCTGGATGATTTTTTTAAAGTCTAATACTGCGGGTAATGGAGTTGCCAATGACTAGGGTTTTCAATTTGTCAGAGCTAATGGTGGAAAGCTTCGGCGTCTCAGACCCTGTAACGGGAGTAGAGCCCAGAGAATGCTCGGCCTCTGACCCCGTAACGGGAGGAGTAGAGCCCAGAGAATGCTCGGCCTCTGACCCCGTAACGGGAGGAGTAGAGCCCAGAGAAGGCTCGGCCTCTGACCCCGTAACGGGAGGAGTAGAGCCCAGAGAAGGCTCGGCCTCTGACTCCGACCCGCAGCATAATGGGGAGAACCGGTTGAAAGTTTCTGTCGGCTGAATGAGCGACACCGGTTGAGCATTCCTACAGCATTTCCCTCCAGAAGCCATGAGAAAGTTGTCCGGCTGTGGGGACTGATCGAGGGGATTTATACTAACGTTACTATCTGTAGTTATTGGTGGCACAGACGCTGTTTCATCCTTTCCTACACTTAAATTACCCTTGCCTAACGATTGCGTCTGAAGCTGGGCTTGCAGCACGGCTTTCTCCGCTATAAGGCGATCATTCTCCTGTATATTATGAGTAAAGCGACTGCAATTAGAAGGCATCATGTTAATGTTACTACTTAGCTTCGGCTGGTGTAGGTCGTGTAGAACCATGTCCAGATAAAGCGTCTGGGGTGAAAAAGTGATACAATGGTAGCTAAGACGGGGAGAAGTCTCTCTATAATAAAGTCCTGCTCTACCATCTTAAAATCACTATCAACAAGGCAGATCCTACAGGCTCTACTTTTGCTGCACCTGGACTACTGTTCAGTCGTGTGGTCAGGTGCCACACAGAAGGACTTACAAAAATTGCAATTGGCTCAGAACAGGGAAGCACGGCTGGCCATTGGCTGTACACAGAGAGCAAACATTAATAACATGCATGTCAATTTCTCCTGGCTCAAAGTAGAGGAGAGTGACTTCATCACTATTTGTATTTGTGAGAAGTATTGACGGCAGGTAGCCTAGTGGTTAGAGCGTTGGACTAGTAACCGAAAGGTTGCAAGATCGAATCCCTGAGCTGACAAGGTCAAAATCTGTCATTCTGCTCCTGAACAAGGCAGTTAACCCACTGTTCCTAGGCCGTCATTGAAAATAAGAATTTGTTCTTAGCTGATTTACCTAGTTAAATAAAGGTAAAATAAAAATATTGACATGTTGAAAGCACTGAGCTGTATGTTTAAACGACTAGCACACAGCTCAGACCCTCATGCATACCCCACAAGACATGCCACCAGAGGTCTCTTTACAGTCCTCAAGTCCAGAACAGACTATGGGAGGCACACAGTACTACATAGAGCCATGACTTCATGGAACTCTATTCCACATCCGGGTGGTCCACATTGTCCCGAAATAAAGTGAAATAAACACAGCTCCTGTAGCGTTGAAAACATTTGTTAGCGTCCTCCATTTTAGGCTACAGGCTAGCTAGGCTAGCAAAGCTAGCTGGGCTTTCGTGTCTGTCTTCTTGACAGGGAATTCTCAACTTGTTTGAGAGAGAATTACACAGCTATCCAAAACATCAGGCCAAGATAAGCCTACATCAAACACACAATTAATTAGAATTTTTGTAAAATTCCCGATGTGAAACATGTATTTTGTAGATGTGTGTGTGGGGCGTGATATTACCTAACATCCGATTTGAACCAAACATCTTCCTACCAATGAATAAGACAATACACCACCCATGGAGTCCCCACGTCCCATGCCAATCCTACCCCAACAACGAGTATACAGTATCAATTCTCTCTGTTTGACAAGTAGGATGAAGCTGTGGATTGGAGTATTGCTTCTCCATAATATGTAATGTATCCCCTGTGAATCTGGTGATGTTTTTTCCCCCTGTTCAGAGAAATTAGTAATTCAAGTCACTTGCATTATTTGCCATAAAATTGTGTGAAAGTACCAGGTTTTGACCACTAGATGCTGCTGTTCCTGCTATACCACCACACTCTTATCCATTTTGCTGGTCTCTTGTGTTTATTAAGAAATCCAATAGATTTGACTGATTATGAAATAAATTGTGTGGTCATCCTCACAGTTCAAGCCAATCATCCATGAAAGCGACAATCTGAACCTCCATTTTAGAGACTTGATGAGCACAAGCTCATAACATCAACACCTAGTTATGTCTGTGGAATTTCAGTCGAATCCTTGATTAAAGCCGATTGGCGAACTGTGGCTATTGGACCTAGCTAGGGCTTCAGTGAGGGGGGCAAAAATATTCTAACACGTACCAAACTCAAAAATCTAGAAAAATGACAGGAACATAGCATCACTTAATGCACCCAACTTAATCAGTCAGGCCTGAGGCAAAGTCACACTTCGGGCTGCCACTCACTCAGAGACCACACCCGTACAGAGAAAGCTGCTAGCAACAACAACCACGCTGCTTACACAACCTAAGGTTGCCTAACGCCATCACACTCACCAAAAGCGACACACACACGTGGTACGTTCAAACACACATGTACGCTCACACTCATAACGTATGCAAAAACAAAGACACCGGCACAGTCTCTGGAGGTGAGATCAAATAATCCTTTCCACTCACCATACTGAACACACTGGCTTATCTAAAGGGTCTTCAACACTTGTTCTAATGCTTATCACATCCCAGAACAAATGACTTCTAACTTCTAGAATGTGATTGTGTTTTAGTCATCTCTCTCCCACTAGTGCTGTGAATACAAAGCTTTGTCAAAACAGGCTGACCCGGGGAACAAAGACAATGTGCCTAGTGTACTCTTGTAACCCTGGTACTTGAAGAAGCACAACACACTGGACACAGCAGACAAAGAGAGAAGAGTAATCACGCTCTCTTTGTCTGGGGGGGGGTATTCCATACATTTTCATGGAACAGAAGACATGAAATATGTTTCGGAGTTTTTTTGTAGGACTGGTAAAGCCCATGTTGTTACAGTTAAAATCTGTAGACAAATCTTTTCTTTGTTGACGTAAGCACATTTGAAGCTGTGTGTTTTCAAATGGTTGAATTGAGTGGCTCTATACTGTCAACGTCTCCCAAATCCCCAGACTGTTTTGTGTTTGGGAAATGTTGAGGAATCTTGCTGTCTCCACTTCCCACTCAAGCTCTCAGGAGCAAAGGCAACATCAACAAGGCTTCCCAGTGTGTTTTGATTGTATTGTGTCCAACAGCTCTGTGTTATGGTACAGCTTTGTGTCTACTGATTCAGGGCTGAGGATCTTTCATCCTGCCTTGCTCTCGTACATTACATCCTTGACATGGTCTTTAAGAAAATGATGAGGTGAAACTTGAGAGCTTGTCTATCTATGGATGAAGTCGACAGGGACGGAGTATTCTATTTGGACAGGGCCATTAGGACCACCCTGGATGACCTTGCTAATCCTTTCAAAGAGCCAGAACATTTCGGCGCTTTGGAAAGAAATAGTGCGAAGAATGACTGTGCTATTAAACTTGATAAAAGTTTAGAAATGAATCAAAAGGAGTCTGTTCAAATCTCTCACCAGCCATTATTCAGAAGAGCTTCCGGTTAAACACTTTGGAGAAGATACCATTTGGCTTGGACTGTGATAACCAATGACAAATTCAGTGTTAGGAAATTGTTTGACTGTTTAATTAGCAATATAATTCAAGTTATTCCTTGGTTTGTTGTGGGATGTGCAGTATGGGGATGCTGGTCATTTTTTATTCGTCCAAACTATTTTGTATTTGTCAAAGCAAAGAATAACACTAGATTGTGGGTTGCTTCATCACCATCGTTAGTTTGAAAACCAGTAAACCACAGAACAGAGCACCAATATCTCAGTCCCATTAATGTTAAGCTGATGTAACAAAATGTAGTAGTTGAGTAGACCTACCCTGAGTTGTTACCTGGTATTAAAATAGGTGTAGGAGGCAGAGAGAGAGAGAGAGAGAGAGAGAGATGGTAGTGGGGAGACGGAGTCCTTTGTTATTCTCAGGACCCACACACTTACATTGTATCCCCCTCAGACAAAGGAACTCTTAACTTTTTGTTCTCTGCTACAGTGAGTACAGTACAGAGACACCCACTGCACGGCCATAGATGGTGACGAGCTGCCACATTGTAGAGGGCCTTAATAACATCCTCCCTTCCACCGCTCCCTAATCCTCCCTTGGTCCTCTTCTCTCTGCCTGACTAATTCTAGCACCCTGTCTCTAGCACACACAGAGACATTATGCCGGCCCCGTGGCACATGTGGATGAGCTTTCATTCATCATCATTGTGTGTGTAGTGGTGCTGTCTCTAGTGTTGGGTTTCCCGGCAGTATATTTATAATCAGGTTATTTCCAGGGAGGCCTGAGATCAGATCTTCAGTCATTTGTGCTGTCTCCCAAATGGCAAACTATTCCCTTTATAGTGCACTACTTTTGACCAGGTCCCATAGAGCTCTGGTCAAAAGTGTGCACTATAGGCTATAGAGTGCCATTTGCGACGCAGCCCTGGTTTCCTCCAGTTAGGGTTTGGAGCAGAGCCAGAGATGGACATCCACAAGCCAATTTATGCCTACTATAAGTGTATCCGGAGTTGGTGTGAAAAGCTTAGTATGCATTTTTGACCCCATTCTCACCCCCCTCCTGTGGCCTAGGTTGCGCCCCCGGCCAGAGGATTGTGGCTGACTGTCTGTGGATTACCTGTGGCTGACTGCTTATGGATTCAACAACATAATTTTTAATCAGCTTGCTGTAGATCATTACATTTGTTTGACATACATTTTAGATAGCTTTGAGTTATATTAGTATATGACCAGTTTACTTGTTTATTAGTATTAGGAAATGGACTGGTACAGTGAATGTCCAAGATGGCAGCATGTCAAGTCGTTTATCTGTGACTAGTACATTTTAACCTACTAATAACCTATTTATTTATGGTTGAGTCATTTCCTTGTTGTGTAGTGCAAACTATTTTGTTTTGCTGGTGTAAAGATCACGGGTCTCCCTCAACTCGGCACTTCATTACTCAATGTTTTTAATTTGCTGTTTTTGATTTTGTTATACTCTTGTGAATTCTATGGTTTTTATTAGATTACTTGTAGTTTTTCGTGTTGTTTGTCTGTAATTTTTGTAATGACTTGGACATGCCTATCTTGGCCAGGACGCTCTTGAAAAAGAGATTTTAAATCTCAATGAGCCCTTCCTGATTAAATAAAAGGTCAAATAAAAATGTAAATGGGGTGGCAGGTAGCATAGCGGTTAAGAGCATTGGGCCAGTAACTGAAAAGTCCAAGAGCTGACTAGGTGAAAAGTCTGTCGATGTTCCTTTGAGCAAGGCGCTTAACCCTAATTCTACCTGTAAGTCGCTCTGGATAAGTCATTTCCTAAATGCCAAAAAAATATAAATTAACAAGCATTTTGAATATGGGTATTTCCACATAAAAAGCCCATGAGCATTAACATGTGAAGTTCAGAAGAGCATGTCAAATTTGGTGTCAAATGAAAGCTAAGTCTATATTTGTGAGAAATGACGGCATAAATGTTTCTACCATTTTCCATCCCAAAAATGTCTAATAAACAAAGGTTTGGATTTTTGGTCAAACAGATGGAAAAGGGCTTAAAAAGGTATTAGAAATAGTTACAAACACTATAATGCTAGAAGTAAAGACCCCTGCCAACTAATAAACATTTAGATTTCATTTTGCTGAAATTATTTGCCTTCTGTAAGTTAAGAAATAATGCCTAGTGTCATTCTGTTACCAAAAACCCACATATCTTGAAGATATTTTCACATTTAAATCCCTCATGAGGAGGAAGGTTAAGGAACGTTCACAGAAGTTACAAGTAAAGGTAGACCTACCAATTAGTTATAGTGTTTTACTGATAACAATTTGGTTTATGATATATTAAGTGATTAAAACACGTCATTCTGTTACCAAATCAGTAACAGAATGACCCAAAAATCTGTAACAGAATGATTGCAAAGTGAATTGGCTACCATGGGAATGATGTCTCAAAGTATTGAGGGAGCGTGTAATTGGCATGCTGACTGCAGGGATGTCCACCAGCACTGTTGCCAGAGAATTGAATGTTCATTTCTCTACAGTAAGCTGCCTTCCACGTCGTATTAGAGAATTTGGCAGTACGTCCAACCAGCCTCACAACCACAGACCACGCCAGCCCAGGACCTCCACATCCTGCTTCACCTGAGGGATCGTCTGAGACCAGCCATCCGGACAGCTGATGAAACTGTTGGTTTGCACAACCAAATAATTTCTGCACAAACTGTCAGAAACCGTCTCAGGGAAGCTCATCTGCGTGTTGTTGTCCTAACCAGGGTCTTGACCTGACTACAGTTTGGTGTCGTAACCGACCAAAAATTTCTGTGGACATTTTTAAAGTAGTCATTGTGCACAGAGTTGTATGGTTTGTTTAACTTTGCAATCAATGTTTTTTGTTTGACATACTTTCAAAGAGAAAAATCATAGTCTTAGTGTCATTCTATTACTGTGGATTGCCCATATCTATCGGACTAAATAGACTTTCCAAACAACAGAAAGAGTATTGGCTGAAGAAATATGTATTTAGAATCGGCACCAGTTGGCAGCTGGAAGTGGTGTTTGTGTACAAAGCAGTACCATACCTTCAGGCTCTGATCAGTCCCTACACCCAAAGAAGGGCACTGCGTTCATCCACCTCTGGCCTGCTCGCCTCCCTACCTCTGCGGAAGCACAGTTCCCGCTCAGCCCAGTCAAAACTGTTCGCTGCTCTGGCACCCCAATGGTGGAACAAGCTCCCTCACGACGCCAGAACAGCGGAGTCAATCACCACCTTCCGGAGACACCTGAAACCCCACCTCTTTAAGGAATACCTGGGATAGGATAAAGTAATCCTTCTACCCCCCCCCCCCCCCCCCCCCCAAAAAAAAAGATATAGATGTACTATTGTAAAGTGGTTGTACCACTGGATATCATAAGGTGAATGCACCAATTTGTAAGTCGCTCTGGATAAGAGCGTCTGCTAAATGACGTAAATGTAAATGTAAATACCTAGAAATAAGTTTTGTCCAAATCGGATTTTAGGTACTACATATTTATTGTATATTATATGAATCCTATTAATTACAATGGCCAATTTGGGTGCAATCAATTAGCTTCATTTCTCAGAGAGTATTGGAACCACACTGCAGGTTCAGTAGTGTAATAGATAAAGCCAACAGTGTTTACAAGAACATTTTAACTATGAAATGGATAGGCTGTATACCGTGTATACCACAGATATTGGTTTTCTCTACAGACATAACAGTGATATTAAAAGCATCTTGTGCGGTCAACACTGTGTTGCGACCTCATGTAAGACCTATCTGGTCAAATCATCATGTGCCAATGCCAATCGCCTACGCACCTTGGGTAGAACGCAGCGCTAGGTGGGCAGAGTATGGGCCAAAGCAGCCTGGTAGGATGCCAATGTGGCAGGCTGCTGTCATCTGGGCTGTATATTTATGGCAGTGGGCACAGCAGGGTGGGTCTGTGGATTGGGTGTGGGCTTGTTGATTAACAATGTGGTAACACTGTGGTGAAAGAGGCCATTTTAAATCTGTTTATAACTACAGTATGTGTAAGCTTTTGCATTTTGTGAAGGTGCCTATGAAAATGTATACTGTGCTGCTGCTGCTACTACTACTACTATGTAATTACTATTTAAGATATTAATAGTAAATTAATACCGTTATAGCCATTCAAATCCTCCTGTAGCAGGATTATTTTCCTCCTGTACAGGGTGGCTTGAGAAGAGGTGATGATCAAATATGGCTTATGCCTATTCTGTAAATGCTATGAAGTTTTGAATGTAAATCTTACATGAGGGAAAACACAGCATATCCTGTAAAAGATCAGTGCTGCTCTGGAACACCGACACAGACAGTGCTGCTGCTGCTCTGTTCAGAGTCAGTCTGGCCTTTTCCCTGACTCAGTGTCCTCAAGTCTGGTAGCACCACATGCCCCTGGCAGTCAGCTCCCTCGCCCAAATCTTTCTCTTTGGCTCTGCTCTTCTCTCTCACACCCTATTGCTCAGGATCATTAAGAGACTGCCGGGTATTAACAAGTGGAATGGGTTTGGGTGCATCGTACAATTTAATACTGCAGTAGATGTGTAGCCGTTGAACCTGTCAGGTTTTCTGAGGGTTTCACGGTAACAGCTGATCTTTGTACTGTTCAATATTTTTCTGACTCCATAGAGACAGGAAGGGCAGCCCTCCTGTATCTGTCAAGAACAGGTTGACCACTGTGGGCCTTTTGCGTTATCTGTACATCTGGGGAAAAGGGATTGGGATAAGCTATCTCGTGTGTGCTTAGCTCTGAGCTGCAATGTGTGACTGACTATTCTCTTGCTGGCTGTATTCTGGGCTGAGCAGTCATCTGTGTTGTGTTAATGCATACTCACTGCTCATCTGAGGCGGAAAGAATGGGAGCCCAGGGCTTGTCTGTCTGTCTGCTCTGCAACACAGACATAAACAGTGCTGCTGCTGCTCCGTTCAGAGTCAGTCTGGCCTTTTCCCTGACTCAGTGTCCTCATAAGTCTGGTAGCACCACATGCCCCTGGCAGTCAGCTCCCTCGCCCAAATCTTTCTCTCTCTATTTGGCTTTGTCCTTCTTTCTCACATCCTATTGCTCACCCCCAATTTCTCTTTCATCCCCTCTCTCCCAATCTCTCTTTTGTTCTTAGTCCCATCTCCCCTCCCCCTTGTTTTGCCTTTTCATGAATCCATCTCTTCACTCCGGAAGTATCTCTGATCCTCGCTCCCCTTGTCTTTTTGCGTCATCATGACACAGATGGTCGGGGCTGCAGGTTTTTAGCAGTCAGACGTTATGGCACATCAGTGCTATAGAATTGTTGTTTACATAAGATCCATATCTGCCCATTTAATGAATGAAAACCGGTGTCCATTCAGGATTTAAAATGGGGATGCATAGCTTTGCAAAACGGCTGGCAATCCTCCCCATGCAGGGTCATTCTAAATCACCTGTGATGTTTTGTAGCCATAGAGAGCATGGCTGGCTCCGAAACATCTAAATGATTCACAATAATGGCTACATGTAGTAAGTTATGGCTGGAACAAGACACATGCTATATTTATGCTTGTTCCTCCTCAGTTATGGCATATGCGGCGCTTGTGAGATCTCATGTGTGTTTGTCTCCCCCTGCAGATCAGTCAAGGTAATGTCCCAGGTGTTGAGAGTGCTTCACTGGCCATGGACACAGAGGAGGGAGTGGAGGTGGTGTGGAATGAGGTGCTCTTCAATGACAGGAAGGTCTTCAAGGCACAGGAGGTACGTCAGACAGAAGCTGTGCACCCTATTCCCTATATAGTGCACTACTTTTGACCAGGGGTCATAGGGCACTATATAAGGAATAGGGTGCCAGTTGGGATGTAGACAGGGTTTCTATTGTCAATGGCTATATGTTCCAATTAGAGGAGGCTGGTGGGAGGGGCTATGGGAGGACGAGATCATTGTAATGGCTAAATCAATGGAACGGAGTGAAACGTGGTTTCTATAGGTTTGATGTGTTTGATACCGTTCCATTTATTTCATTCCAGCCATTACAATGAGCCTGTCCTCCCATAGCTCCTCCCACCAGCCTCCTCTGGTTCAATTCAATGTACTTTCATTCTCCAGAGAAAGCTCACCAATGGAAGTAGAAGTCAATGATTTACAAGTGCATAGTTTGGCGAACCACCTACTACTGTACATACAGTACCAGTCAAAAGCTTGGACACCATCTTATTCAAGGGTTTTTTTCTTTATTCATTACTATTTTCTACATTGTAGAATAATAGTGAAGACATCAAAACTATTAAATAACACATATGGAATCATGTAGTAACCAAGAAAGTGTTAAATCAATCAAAATATATTTTATATTTGAGATTCTTCTTGATGACAACTTTGTACACTCTTGGCATTCTCTCAACCAGCTTCATGAGGTAGTCACCTGGAATGCATTTCAATTAACAGGTGTGCCTTGTTAAAAGTTAATTTGTGGAATTTCTTTCCTTCTTAATGCGTTTGAGTCAATCAGTTGTGTTGTGACAAGGTAGGGGTGGTATTCAGAAGATAGCCTTATTTGAAGAATCTCAAATATATATTTTGGTTACTACATGATTCTATATGTGTTATTTCATAGTTTTGATGTCTTCACTATTATTCTACAATGTAGAAAATAGTGAAAATAAAGAAAAACCCTTGAATGAGTAGGTGTGTCCAAACTTTTGACTGGTACTGTATGTACTCAAACCTCTCCCCACCCCATCTGTTTTTCAGGAAAAGATAAAGGAGATGTTTGAGAACCTGATGCAGGTTGAGCACCCAAATATAGTCAAGTTCCATAAGTACTGGCTGGACATGAGAGAGAGTCAAGCTCGGGTATGTCTGCTATCTATACTGAACAAAAACATAAACGCAACATATAAAGTGTTGGTCCCATGTTTCATGAGCTGAAATAAAAGATCCCAGAAATGTTCCATTCTCACAAAAAGCTTATTTCTTTCAAATGTTGTGCATAAATGTGTTTAATGAGGATTTCTAATTTTCCAAGATAATCCATCCACCTGACCGGTGTGGCATATCAAGAAGCTGATTAAACAGCATGATAATTACAAAAGGTGCATCTTGTGCTGGTGTAACCTGTGTGAAATGTCTAGCTACTTAGCAGGGTGCGCGATAATAGCGTTTCAATCAGTGACGTCACTCGCTCTGAGACCTTGAAGTAGTTGTTTCCCTTCCCGCGGCATTTGTGGAGCTATGGGTAACGATGCTTCTTGGGAGGTGGTTGTTGATGTGTGCAGAGGGTCCCTGGTTCGAGCCCAGGTAGGGGCGAGGAGAGGGACGGAAGCTATACTGTTACACTGGGGACAATAAAAGGCCACTCTAAAATGTGCAGTTTTGTCATACAACACAGTTTTGATGGAGCGTGCAATTGGCATGCTGACTGCAGGAATATCCACCAGAGCTGTTGCCAGAGAATTTTATGTTAATTTCTCTACCATAAGCCGCCTCCAATGTCGTTTTTAGTGAACTTGGCAGTACATCCAACCGGCCTCACAACCACAGACCACGTGTGACCACGCCAGCCCAGGACCTCCACATCCGGCTTCTTCATCTGCAGGATCATCTGAGGATGGGAAGGGGGTGTTGAAGAGCATTTCTGCCTGTAATAAAGCCCTTTTGTGGGGAAAAACAAATTCTGATTGGCTGGGCCTGGCTCCCCAGTGGGTGGGCATGGCTCCCAAGTGGGTGGGCCTATGCCCTCCCAAGTCCACCCATGGCTGCGCCCCTACCCAGTCATGTAAAATCCATAGATTAGGGCCTAATGAATTTATTTAAATTGACTGATTTCCTTCTAAATTTACTGATTTCCTTCTAACTCAGTAAAATCTTTGAAATTGTTGCATGTTGCGTTTATATTTTTTTTCATAATAGATCATTCTCACTCACTCTCAGGAAATGTTTCTCTCCCTTCATCTCTTGGTTTGGTCGGCAGACTGATAGTATCTCTTTCTGCTAATCTGTTGGACAGGTCATCTTTATCACAGAGTACATGTCCTCAGGAAGCCTAAAGCAGTTTCTCAAGAAAACCAAGAAAAACCACAAGACCATGAATGTCAAGGTCAGTGTCTCTCCCATAGGGGAAATACCCTCTGACATCCGTGACACTAGTCAGTTAATGACATACTTGTTGATTCCCACAGTACCATGAGTTGGGTTGTGTTCAGTAGGGAGAAAACATTTGAAACAGGGAGGTATACCTGAACTGTCCAATAAGAACACAGATTTACTTTCTCCGTTTGAAAACGTTTTTCTACCTTGTGCCCTACTGAGCACGTCTCTGACGATTATACTTTGGTAGTTCCCTTTGTCGGTCAGCTCCATATGGAAAAAGTGGTATTCAAGTTAGGACCAAATAAATACTTTACTCCAACTTTACTGTCCCAGGAGGACACGCTCATCCTTCTGGACATTGTTTGTTAAAGTTTGGGAACTAGTTTTGTGAAGTTTCCTTTCAATTTGTTAGTTATTCTTCTGCCTGTTTAGCCTCGCTAACTGGTTGTAATCAGGGTTGGTTAGGTTACTTTTTAAATGTAGTCTACATTTACTAGTTACCTATCCAACATTTTTATCAGTAATGCAACTTTTGGATTACCTTAAAGCAGTAACGTAATCAGATTAGTTTCCATGACTTTTGGATTACTTTCGGATTACTTTCCTCTTAAAAGGCATTAGAAGATGACAAAAAGGATCCATCAAACGCATTTGGTGTCCTCATCATAGTGGTCTCTGACTTGTGGTTAAACTCGCTCAGGTGTAACAAACTTAAACTTGCGCCTATTTTCAATGCTGAATTGAATATCATTGAGAAAACAAAGGTGTCAATGTATTTTTTTCTCCCAACCATTCTTTCTAAAGATATAATCATCAAATTTTTCAAAAGTGTCTAATCTGATTACTAGTAACGTAACAGATTTACAGTTTTTTGGGAATCAGATTACATGTAACTCCCCAACCCTGGTTGTAAGTAAAATGACTGGCACGAACGAGTCGACATAGTCTGTTAAGCCGGGTCACAACCTTGCCCACAGTCATGCGGTTTCACCATGTCTTTGAATGATACTCACAAGTGTTGTCTTGTATGTCTCGACTGAGTGCATGCTCAGGCTGCCCTGGATCCAACCAGCTTTTGCGACCGCTGTCGCCTGCTGCGTACAAGCTCTCCCGAGAGCCGTGTAGCCTTCCTTAGAAAGCTTGCTGGGACTGAAGTTGACTTTCCTCTCCAGGGTGGTCATCTGAAGATCCTCTCCTACAAGACCGTACTGCTCGTGGCTTTGGCCTCGGCTTAACACGTTGGAGATCTCCACGCGTTATCCGTTCACCCCACCCCGCCCTTGGCAACTCAAAGGTGACGTTGCGTCCTTATGCAGCCTTCACCCCTAAGGTCATGACTATGTCCTACAGGTCTCTAGCTTTTGAACTTTTTCCATTTCTGCCTCCTCCGTTTGCTTCTGAGGAGCAATGAAAGTTACATGCCCTATGGCCGGTACTGGCATTACGCAGGTATATTGAGCGGACCAGGGGTGTCAGTTTGTGCGACCAACTATTAGTTTTGGTAATCCGGCTTGTGGTAGAGTGCTTTCTAAGCAGCGTCTCTCCCACTGGATTGTGGAGGCTGTTGCTCTGGCATATGACAGCAAAAGGCAAGAATTACCTACACCAGGGGTCTGGTGGCGTCTTGGGTGTTGTTTAAACGGTTGCCTGTAGGAGATATTTGTGCTGTGGTGAGTTGGGCATCACCACGCACTTTTGTGAGGTTTTATCGCTTGATGTCACTGCCCCCAGTGTAGCCCATATCATGCTTTCAACTGGGGCATGAGAAGGTCATTAGGCAGGGCAAATTGCAGATAGGCAGATTGCACAATACCCAAGTACCACAGGTTTTCCTGTCGGGTTGGAATTCTGGGTAGGCTATTTCATTTGGTGTCCACTTGGGCGTGATTTCATATCCCCATAACCATGTTGTACCAAGCTGACCGACTGAAATGGAATGTTCCATTATGACTATAACTACTGTTCCCTGAAAGAGGGAAACAAGGTACAACACCTGTTCGGCCCCATGCTGCCTAGTTCTGGGCTCAGTGAAGTGGGGTACTGAATTGAAAGGATGAATCCTTGTCAGGCGCGATTCTAATGTTATTCAGTAGAGGGTGCTAGCGAGCCAACTCCCCATAGCTGTGTTGTACCTCGTTTCCCTCATTCAGGAAACAGTAGTTGCAGTCATAACTGTATGTTTACTGTTTCCGCATACTTAAACCGTATTCCACTATTTAAGTGTCTGCTGTTCACTCTGTCATTCCAGGCTTGGAAGAGATGGTGTACCCAAATTCTCTCTGCCCTCAGGTAAGACCAATAACTTTCTTTCTCTCATCCCCTCGATTTATATCCAATGGCAGTCTGAACTATTAATCTAGGACTGGGGTCTTTAACTCTTGTTCCAGTCCAGCACTAACATATCTGATTTTACTAATCATGTTCCAGCAGCTCTCCAGGGCCAAAGTGTTCAGTCAAGTGAATGGATCTTCAATTGCCATCTTATTTACCCCCAGTTACCTGCACTCCTGTGAGCCGCCCATCATCCATGGCAACCTGACCTGTGACACCATCTTCATCCAACACAACGGCCTCATCAAGATTGGCTCAGGTCTTACACTGCAGACTTTCTACCTAATCCTAACCTAAATATAACCTAAACCTAACCCTGTGGTAACATGCATTAGGAACAGTTCAATTGTGACTTGAGAGCTTCATCTGAATAAATGGTAGCAGTAACAGTTAGCATTGCATGCTAGCAAACCCCTATACTGTACATTGTGTGTACTACAATTGCCCAAATATGTATTATCATTGTTCTTCTATCTATGCAACTGAAGTTAATACTGGACACCCTGCTCTTTTCTATCCACAGTATGGCACCGGTTGTTTGTGAATGGTAAGAACCATATAAAAGTGTGCCGCACATCTAATTATCAGTGAACGTCACAATATTCTGTGTGGTCTGGGTTTGATTTTTCTAGCTGTCTGTCTTGTCCTCCCAGTGTTTCCGGAGGCCAGTGTTCATGGTAAAGTCCGTGCACACCGAGACGAGCAGAGGAACCTGCACTTCTTCTCTCCTGAATACGGCTGTGAGCGTTTTACTGAGCCTTCCTCGATTCTGATACAGTATATGTACTGTATGTCTGGTCTTCATACTTTTATTGGTTGCCAGTTTCACTACGGAATTTCCCACCATGCTGTGATTAGGCAGTTAATATCATACATGTTAGAATAAACGTTCTCTCTCTCTCTCTCTCTCTCTCTCTCTCTCTCTCTCTCTCTCTCTCTCTCTCTCTCTCTCTCTCTCTCTCTCTCTCTCTCTCTCTCTCTCTCTCTCTCTCTCTCTCTCTCTGTGTCTAGCGGCTGAGGATGACTATGCCATTGACATCTTCTCCTTTGGGATTTGTGCTCTAGAGGTGAGCGCCCAGCTGCAATAGTTTATAAATGTATTATAAACCTTACTCTCCGTCCTTACGGATGAAAAGAAAAGTTTAATTCTAATCAATGAATTTTGTATTTTAGGACAGTGAAGCACTGCTAGCAAGTCTGAGCTTTGTGTATATAAAACAGTTGTATTGTTAAGTTATTGAAATGTGTAGGCCTGTGACAATCCGTGCCACAGAAAAGATTACCATCAGGAAATGGAGTTTGCGCTTCATTTTTTTTATTGCTCTCTTAAAGTTTTTCTTATGTAGGCTTACACAGGAAAAAGGATACATTACAGTGGTAAGGTAATAGGGCCTATAGCATTGTGAATTCCACAACAGTAGCACAAACATCACCTATTAAGCATTCATGATCAAAACAGTGGCTTCTGATACCCAAGTGCCTGCCATGAACAGGCACACAAACATAACACCAAAATCTTGCTATAGACCTTCTTTACAGCACATCTTTATAAACAATTGATCATTAGAAAACCCTTTTGCAATTGTTAGCACAGCTGAAAACTGTTGTTCTGATTAAAGAAGCAATAAAACTGACCTTCTTTAGACTAGTTGAGTATCTGGAGCATCAGCATTTGTGGGTTCGATTACAGGCTCAGAATGGCCAGAAACAAAGAACTTCCTTCTGAAACTTGTCAGTCTATTCTTATTCTGAGAAATGAAGGCTATTCCATGCGAGAAATTGCCAAAAAACTGAAGATCTCGAACAACGCTGTGTACTACTCCCTTCACAGAACAGCGTGAACTGACTAACTAGAATAGAAAGAGGAGTGGGAGGCCCCGGTGCACAACTGAGAAAGAGGACAAGTACATTAGAGTGTCTAGTTTGAGAAACAGACGCCTCACAAGTCCTCAACTGGCAGCTTCATTAAATAATACCCGCAAAACACCAGTCTCAACGTCAAAGGTGAAGAGGCGATTCCAGGATGCTGGCCTTCTAGGCAGAGTTCCTCTATCCAGTGTCTGTGTTCTTTTGCCCATCTTAATCTTTTCTTTTTATTGGCCAGTCTTTTCTTTGCAACTCAGTCTACACTGTATTTCTGATCAATTTGATCATTATTTTAATGGACAAAAAAACTGCTTTTCTTTCAAAAACAAGGCCATTTCTAAGTGACACCAAACTTTTGAACGGTAGTGTATGTAGGCTAAATGTAGCCAAATTCTTTTGGGTAAATGTCATGATCTGTGATCAATTTAGAATAGGTTAGTTTAATAGCCTACCGTTGCATGATTATTGTTTATACACACTGAGCGACTGGACCCACGCTTTTATAGGCTTTGCCTTGGGAGCAAAATGGCATTGCCATGACGCCATAGTTATTTTTTTAAATGTAAATCTTTGTCAAACTCAATAAAGCCTAATATAAATAGTCACCCGGGGCTTTATTTAATGGTTATTTGGAATGTCAAGTCAATGAGCATTTTGGATAAATAATACAAAACATTGCGGAATATTAAGTCGCCAGTACCATGTAACAGGATGATGTGCTTCTTTTAAGAAAATCTGTGCAAAATTGTAGGAGTGGACCCTGCTTCGGTGTATTATAATATAGATCTGTTGCATTGTCCTCTTTGTAGACCTTCAAGTTGTGTTCCTAAGCACAGTGCACACATGTCCTCTCTCTGCCTAATATTTCAGACACTGTGTATAGCAGAACACACCGCACAGACCATACAAATACACCCATGTCCATCAGTGGTATGTATTCATGAATGCCAAGGGAAGCCAGTTTGGATTTGGCTTCAGACCAATCACATCACATTAGAAGCTGTCGTTATCCTCCGGTAGCTAGCTAGCTAAAATTGTCCCTTTCCTAAATTCACCATGGATGGAGATAGGGATTTGGACTTGTGGTTTTACTTAATTCTCTGTACTGGCCAATGATTATAACGGTGATTCTGATCCAACCATAAATTCATACGTTGTGCCCCTGGCCTGAGAGGATGTAAGTTCAACATGTAGCTAGATGTAGAAACGTTAGGCTAATGTTAACTAGCTTGCCTGGCACATCATTGCGCATGAAAGGGAAGTTAGGCTAGCGAGCAAGTATTTTAGCTAGGTGGCCTAGGACAACAAAAACACAAAGCTTGTATCACAGAGTCATATACTGTTTAGGCAACATGAAAGAGGGTGGTATTGGCATTTCTCTGCAAGTAGAGTCTCACACACACATAAAACATTACCATGGATAGCCACATCATATAGCTTATGTTGATTGGACTAAATCGTTTTTGGTATCTTTTAGTTAACACTATCAGACTAAGCATAGGTGATTAGATGATGTTGAAATGGTGCTGGAATAGTGGAAGCAGCGCCTGTTCTTTGCAACTTGGTAACTCGCCTTGGTTATAAAGCAATAGTTGTTTAGTAGTCCGAAAATGTCGGAAAATTTTACTTGCTTGACCTTGCTGTATGTCATATAACTGTTTGTTACATGCAATATATTTTTACGCATTCACCGGACAGATGTTGCTCTCTGGTTTTGTGATGAAACAAAGGTGTGGTTGAATTTATTCTGCCATTGTGTCTTCTTATTGTCTCGGCCTTAAGGCCTATATATCACAGTGTCAAGGCATATGAACTAACAGGTTATAGAGCAAACAACGCAATTACAGTTGAAGTGGGAAGTTTACATACACTTATGGTAGAGTCATTAAAACTAGTTTTTCAACCACTCCACAAATGTCTTATTAATAAACTATAGTTTTGGCAAGTCGGTTAGGACATCTACTTTGTGCATGACATGTAATTTTTCCAACAAATGTTTACAGTTGTATCACAATTCCAGTGGGTCAGAGGTTTACATACACTCAGTTGACTGTGCCTTTAAATAGCTTGGAAAATTCCAGAAAATGTCATGGCTTTAGAAGCCCCTGATAGGCTAATTGACATAATTTGAGTCAATTGGAGGCCTACCTTCAAACTCAGTGCCTCTTTGCTTGACATCATGGGAAAATCAAAAGAAATCAGCCATAAAAAGCCAGACTACAGTTGCAAACTGCACATGGGGACAAAGCTTGTACTTTTGGAGAAATATCCTCTGATCTGATGAAACACAAATAGAACTGTTTGGCCATAATGACCATCGTTATGTTTGGAGGAAAAAGGGGGATGCTTGCAAGCTGAAGAACACCATCCCAACCATGAAGCACAGGGGTGACAGCATCATGTTGTGGGGGTGCTTTGCTGCAGGAGAAACTGGTGCACTTCACAAAATAGATGGCATCATGAGGATGGAAAATTATGTGGATATATTGAAGCAACATCTCAACACATCAGTCAGGAAGTTAAAGCTTGGGTTAAATGGGTCTTCCAAATGGACAATGACCCCAAGTATACTTCCAAAGTTGTGGCAAAATGGCTTAAGGACAACAAAGTCAAGGTATTGGAGTGGCCATCACAAAGCTCTGACCTCAATCCTATAGAAAATGTGTGGGCAGAACTGAAAAAGCGTGTGCAAGCAAGGAGGCCTACAAACCTGGCTCCGTTACACCAGCTCTGTCAGGAGTAATGGGCCAAAATTCACCCAACTTATTGTGGGAAGCTTGTGGAAGGTTACCCAAAACGTTTGACCCATGTTCAACAATTTAAAGGCAATGTTACCAAATACGAATTGAGTGTATGTGAACTTCTGACCAACTGGGAATATGATGAAAAAAATTCAAGCTGAAATGAATCATTCTCTCTACTATTATTCTGACATTAAACATTCTTAAAATAAAGTGGTGATCCTAACTGACCTAAAACAGGGAATTTTTACTAGGATTAAATGTCAGGAATTGTGAAAAACTGAGTTTAAATGTAATTGGCTAAGGTGTATGTAAACTTCCGACTTCAACTGTATCACAACACATAGGGGAAAAAAGTCATATTACAACCTGCCTTGGCTTCCCTGGTATATTTTACCCACGCACCGCTTCTGATGTCCATTCTTAACAATCTCATTTATTTATAGATGGCTGTCCTGGAAATCCAGGCTAATGGGGATGCTGTTGTGTCCAAGGAGGCCATCACCAACGCAGGCCAGTCTCTGGAGGATCCCCTCATGAGAGTGAGTCTCACTCATGTTTCCTTTCATGGCCCAAATATAGCCTAGCAACACAGTGTGCAAATGCACAAAAACACATTCATTTTTCTCTGATTAAAACAAACACCTTGTCAATTGTATTTATTTAACCTTTATTTAACTAGGTAAGTCAGTTAAGAACAAATTCTTATTTTACAATGACGGTCTACCAGGGAACTGCCTTGTTCAGGGGCAGAACGACAGATTTTTACCATGTCAACTCGGGGATTCAATCCAGCAACCTTTCGGTTACTGCCCAACGCTCTACCCACTAGGCTACCTGCCGCTGTCAATAATAGGGACAGGAAGTTTCCTTGACTACGTGACCTGACCAGGAAACCAGACAGAGTTTTTCCTTGTTAGGTCACATGGTCAGGAAAGAAAACCATCTGGTCAAGTTGAATCAAACTTCACATTTTAAATGGAATTTGACATACTTTACATTTATCAAACCCTAACCACTACACTACATAGCTTTAACTTGGCTCCACTCCCTCTTGTAGGAGTTCACCCAGTCATGTGTACGTCATGAAGCCAAGCAGCGGCCCACAGCCCACGACCTGCTATTCCACCGCGTGCTGTTTGAGGTCCACTCCCTCAAGCTTCTGGCTGCCCACTGCCTCATCAGCAACCAGTGTGAGTGTTTCCTCAGTCCTCACCTCTGGAGCCCCAAAGCACACAGCATGCAATATGTGGAATTGCCATTTGAGTGATTCCTCACAAAACCCAGACAAACAAATAACATTATTTTGGGGATGTTCACAACATTTCATCCATAGAATTGGAGGAAGGATTTGATATTTGTATCTAAAAGCATAATTGAAAAATAAAACCTCTTGAGCTGACAGCCGTTTTGCACTGTTTTGATATGGCTATATTCAACAATCTACCAAGAAGGCAATATTTTGAATAATGTAGTAGTTTTTCACCCCCTCAAAGCTATGGCCTTTTGCTTTCACTTGGAATGTTTTATTTATGTCAAAGAACAAAACACTTTTCAACTCATATGATCTAGTATATAATACAAGTATAATAAACCATATTCAAATATGATGATATCATAGTGAATTCATGACATACTTTATAATAGATATATAGTTAATCAGTTTTATGAACATCTACCCAAAATATTTCACCTTCTTTATTACTTTATCCAAAATATCATGACATTAGTGATAGTCAAAATTTGTGAACGTCTAAATCAACGTTTTGACAATTTAATCAGCCCGTGTCCACCCTATCGACAAGGGGAGATGCGCTGTGAAAAGGGCGCCTTTTCTTGGTTCTATTCATGTGTTTTGTGTCTGTCTCCGACAAAGAAAGTTTGACTTCCACACAAAATGACTTCTTTACTTATTTTAGGTTTAAGGAAGTGTGTGGGTCTCAATCTATATCACACAGCTATGAAAGTTATACATTTAGAACCGCCTGCTCGATCGGACACTGTCAAATTTGGCATATTTATTACATTTTGGCCTTACACAGGCCTCCTTTGAGACGGCGTAATGTTTCATTTGTAAGCGTTACAAACCAAAATTGGTGTCAGATGAAGCTTTACTGCTTGTTCCATAATGAGTAGTATTTTGATTTCAATCATTTTCCTACATTAATTTATGAATATTGAAAATATGAATTGAAAAAACTAATGTTTTTATTTAATAATTATTAACTATATTGTTGAACATAATATGCTCTACGGGCATATCAAAGTTCCAGGGTGGGACCTCTGCTAGTTTTAAAGTTATGACCCATTTTCTACAGAGAAATTGGCATAGGTAATGTAACCAATCACAACCCTCCTTTTACTTGTATCATTGCACATCCTGCAAATCGCCAGTAGGAGGCGACCATTTTGAATCCATTTTCATATTCACTCTGTTGGTAATGCTTACAAGTTGGATCATAACTGTAAAAGTAGCAGAGATCCCACTCTGGAACGTTATTATCCATGCATAATCACTTTACCTCTACCTACATGTAAACATTACCTCAATTACCTCGACTAACCTGTGCCCCCGCACATTGACTCTGTAGCTTCCCTGTGGCTCAGTTGGTAGAGCATGGTGTTTGCAACGCCAGCATGGTGTGTGCAACGCCAGTGTTGTGGGTTCGATTCCCACGGGGGGCCAGTACAAAAAATTAAAACATTTAAAAAATGCATGAAATGTATGCATTCACTGCTGTAAGTCGCTCTGGATAAGAGCGTCTGCTAAATGACTAAAATGTAAAATGTAAATGTACTGGTACCCCCTGTATATAGCCTCGCTAGTGTTATTTTGTTGCTCCTTAATTATTTGTATATTTTTTATTTTATAAATGTTTTACTTAAGTTTATTTTAGTAAATACTTTAACACTTTTTTTCTTAAAACAACATGGTTGATTAAGGGCTTTAAGCAAGCATTTCACTGTAAGGTCTACACCTGTTGTATTCGGCGCGTATGTGACAAATAAAATTTGATATGCCCGTAGAGTATATTATGTTCAACAATATAGTGAAAAAATATCAAAAATTGTTTTTTCAATATATTCATGTTTATTTTTCAATATTCATAAATGAATTAAAGAAAACAATTATCGTAATCAAAATACTACTCACATTACAGCGAAAGTGGTAAAGCTTTCATATGACACCAAATTTTGCTTTGTAGCACTTACAAATTAAACATTATGAAGTCTTAAAGAAGGCCTGGGTAAGGCCAAAATGTCAGAAATATGCAAATTTTTATGAATTATTTCTCAATTATGCTTTTAGATACAATTGTCAAATATATGTCAACATTCCTTCCTCCACAGGACCGTTCTTTGGATTAAATGTTGTGAAAATCCCCCAAATCATGGTCTTTTTTTAGTCTGGGTTTCAAGAGGAATCACTTTTTTTTGCCGGGGGAACCAGTCTGTTTGGCTAGCCTGGGTACCAGTCTGTTTGGTATGACAAGGAGTGGCTTGATGACACAAACAGAGTGGTATCCAGGCTAGCCATGCCTGTGGGAGAGAGAAAATGTTTCCACATTAATTTCCTTTTTGGTATGTGACAGCTGAAAAATTATGTCGATTTTGTGGGATGTATATTTTGTTACAATGGAAGTGGAAACATTTTTCTATTTAATTTGCTAATAGACAACCTGGTATGGAATCCATGTAAAGCTCCCTTTCCCCTCTCTATCCAGACCTGCTCCCAGAGAACTGTGTGGAGGAGAAGACCAAGTCCTTTGATCCCAACGGTCTCATGGCGGAGATCAAACATGGCGACCGGCCTGGTGTGCAGCTCAAGTACTCCCATGTGTCCCCTTTGGAGCTGGACAAGTTCCTGGAGGACGTCAAGTAAGGGCTAATTCCACTCACCCATTGGGCTCAGGTCAAAAGTAGAACACTATATAGAGAATAAGGTGCAATTTAGGACGCAACCTGAGAGGACTGCCTTGTTCATTGTGAAGGGTATTATATATACACCTATGGCTCCTGACTTCATTCTGAATCCCCCTCCTCAGGAATGGGATATACCCCCTCATGAACTTTGCGTTATCGCGGCCCCACCCTGTCCCCCGTGCCCTCTCCCTGTCCCATGAACAGGTGGAGTCGGTAAAGACCCCCACCCCTGAGCCCCAAGAGACAGAGAGCAGAAAGGTGAGGTCTGTGTGTGTATGTCTGTATCTCATTCTATATGTTTATGTCTGTGTGAGAGAGACAGTGTTGCATGTTAAAGTACGCTTATCACTCTAATGCAATGTTGGTCTGATGGTGTGTTGCAGGTGATTCAGATGCACTGTAACTTGGAGTCAAATGAAGAAGGGACCAAAACTCATGTGAGTTTGATTATAATCTTCTTTTAAGTAATGGCGTCCACCTCACGGCAGCCTTTTGCAGTTACCATAACTGACATGACAAAACATCCCCCCCTACTTATTTTTTTTTATCCTTGGATCCCCACAACTAATTGCATTTGGGGGATAAGCATATTCTGGGTTAATGAAATGTATTCCTCTCTCCTCTCCTTAGCTCTCTCTGTTTCTTAAGATGGATGACAAGCTCCATCGACAACTCAGCTGTGACATCCTTCCAAGTGAGTTCTAATGGACACTTTCATATCTGTTAAGTTACATTTATTGCCACCCTTGATAAAGATGAGCAAAAAGTAAATAAATACAAATACTGGGCTCTATTGTATGCTTAAAAAAAGTGAAACTTATAATACACAATTGCTCAGAGAAAGATTTTGTTTACACCCCTTTTTTCAATACCTCACCTTGCGATGATAATGGCACTGAGCCTTTTCCTCAAAGGTTTTATGAGATTGGAGAACACATTGGGAGGGATCTTAGATCAACCCTCCATACAGAATCTTTGCAGACCCTTGATATAATTAATTTGCAATTATGGACTGCCCTCTTCAATTCAAACCACAGGTTTTCAATGGGGTTCCAGTCTGGAGACTGAGATGGCCATTGCAAAATGTTGATTTTGTGGTCAATTAACCACTTCTTTGTGGATATTGATGTGTGCTTGGGGTTATTGTCTTGCTGGAAGATCCATGAGGCAACCAGGTTTTGGGCTACATTGTCCTGGTACTGGGTAAACTTCATAATGCCGTTGACCTTAATAAGGGCCCCAGGACCAGTGGAAGCAAAATAGCCCCATAACATCAAATATCCACCACCATATTTTAACAGTAGGTATGGGGTTATTTTCTGCTTATGCATCCTTATTTTGGACGCCAAACCCACCACTGGTGTGCTTGGCCAAATAACTCAATTTTTCATGTCATCTGATCATAGCACCGTTGCCAATACCGTTTACATTTGTTGGATGACATGAAAATAGAGCTCTTTGGCCATTCACACCAATAGTGTTTATTGCATACTGTTGTATGAGGCTAAACTATTTTGAATGAATCTTTCAGATGACAGCTCCAAAGACCTTGCCAATGAACTTGTTCACTACGCTTTCATAAGTGAGGTAGGTATTATTTTTGCGTAATGTTATTGCAAATGGCCTTAATCATTATAATCGATATCCTGTACTGATCTAACTGCTTACCCTGTGTAACCCCATGCAGGAGGACTGTGAGAAGCTGGCAGGGTTCCTTGAGGATGCACTCACCAGACACAAGGGCAAAGCCTCTGGAACCACACAGTGAGAAGGGTCCGTTATGAAAACTGGCTCACAGAGAGGGGCCTCATGCATTGACCACTCAAAGAGAAAGGGGCCAGAAGGCAGGATCCCTCAGCCAGGATCAGAGGGGTCGTGTCCAGTGAGGGTTTGAGGGATTGGTGGATCATCCCATAGAGGGCTAGGATAGGCCAGGATTGAGAGGGGCAGGAAGCATCTCTGGTTGGAGGACCCATAGACATCATGGCTACAGTGCATTCGGAAAGTATTTATTTTTTTAAGTTACAGCCTTACTCTAAAATGGATTTTTAAAAAACTATTTCCTCATCAACCTACACACAATACCCCATAATGACAAAGTGAAAACAGGTTTAAAGAAATATTTCTTTGTATTAAAAATAAAAAAACAGATACCTTATTTACGTAAGTATTCAGACCCTTTGCTATGAGACTCAAAATTGAGCTCAGGTGCATCCTGTTCCCATTGATCATCCTTGAGATGTTTCTACAACTTGATTAGAGTCCACCTGCGGTAAATTCAATTGATTGGACATGATTTGGAAAGGCACACACCTGTTTATAAGATTCCACAGTTGACAGTGCATGTCAGAGCAAAAACCAAGCCATGAGGTTGAAGGAAATGCCCGTGGAGCTTCGAGACAAGAATGTGTCAAGGCACAGATCTGGGGAAGGATACCAAAATAAATTCTGCAGCATTGAAGGTCCCCAAGAACACAGTGGCCTCCATCATTCTTAAATTGAAGAAGTTTGGTACCACAAAGACTTCCTATTGCTGGCTACCCGGCCAAACTGTTCAATCGGGGGAGAAGGGCCTTGGTCAGGGAGGTGACCAAGAACCTGATGGTCACTTTGACAGAGCTCCAGAGTTCCTCTGTGGAGATGGGAGAACCTTCAGGATCGAGGTAAATATGAACGGAACAAAGTACAGAGAGATCTTTGATGAAAACCTGCTCCAGAGCGCTCAGGACCTCACCTTCCAACAGGACAACAACCTTAAGCACATAGCCAAGACAACGCAGGAGTGGCTTCTGGTAAGTCTCTGAATGTCCTTGAGTGGCCCAGCCAGAGCTCGGAAGTGAACCCAATCGAACATCTCTGGAGAGACCTGAAAATAGCTGTGCAGCGACGCTCCCCATCCAATCTGACAGAGCTTGAGAGAATCTGCAGGGAAGAAAAGAAACTCCCAAATACAAGTGTGCCAAGCTTGTAGCATCATACCCAAGAAGACTCAAGGCTGTAATCGCTGCCAAAGGTGCTTCAGCAAAGTACTGAGGAAAGGGTCTGAATACTTATGTATATGTTATTTCAGTTTTTTTTTTTTCATACATTTGCAAAAGATTCTAAAAACCTATTTTTACTTTGTCATTATGGGATATTGTGTGTAGATTGAGGGGAAAAAACTATAAAACATTTTAGAATAACGATGTAACATAAAATTTGGGAAATAAAATCAAGGGGTCTGAATACTTCCCAAATGCACTATGTTCAGCTATCCCACAATGCAGTGGAAGATTGATAATTACCCCTGCCTAAAAGGGATGTAATGCCTTAATGTCTTCAGGACCTTGTTCCTCCATAATGCCACTACTGTTAATGTACTGCCATTAGAGATATGTCCAATGATGGATGGACATAGTTAATTTGATACGAACCAATAAAACAGCTGTTTTCATGTTAATTTACAGTACTTTAATTAATAGATTATAACTCCAGAAATGTTAATTGCTTTTGGAAAATAATCTTAAAAAAGAAAAAAAAATATAAAATGACTCCCTAGTTTTATAAGCCCCAGCAATACCTACCGTAGAAATGTCTAGTGAGAGTAACTTTGATGACAAAGATGAGAACCGTCCAACATGCACTGGTAATGCTAACACTTAACTTACGTTTGCTTAGTTCTATGAACAGCATTGGCGTTGCACAGACCTCTTTTTCTGTTTAAGTTTTAATGGTGTATAATGGTCTTCAAACAAACTCGCAGTGCATTCTACCAATCCTTTACTAGCCTGAATGACTCTCCGTGCATTAGTAGTAATGAGATGATGCCTCTCTTTTAGTCTGTAGTGCTCTTAAGGGTTTTCCCTGTGAAAGTGTTCTGTAAGCCAAAGACTTGCATAGTGCCTGTGATGGCAACCTACCATGTACAAAACCCATAACACAGCAACATAAAGCAACTTCAGAATAAGATGAAAAACTCCTCCAGCCAGTCAACAATTCAGGCTATTGTGTTGTCAACAGAATGATATACTTTTATTTTCCTTTATTCTGAAAATTAGATTGTGAATGTGAAGAGGGGCCACAGCAGAAATGTTTAAATCCATTCTAGAAAAGGAATTGCAGCTAAACAGATAGAATGTGTACTTAATATAGTGAATATACTCCACTCCAATTGAGACATTTTCGAACAAAATATAAATGGAGGGTTTTCATAAATAGTTCAGAAGAAATAAAGCCCAGAATAAAAATAATTTGGGAGCAATTAATTGCTGGTTTACTGAATGATACAGATGTTGTATCTTAATTTGATCATTCTGTTGTCGCTGAGAATTTTCCTGCACCGCAGGAAATTCAAATGAGACTTGTCATTTACAAAAATTCACTGAAACCCCGCAGTTATCTTTTTCTCTCACTCACTCAAATGCCAAAGCACCAGATTGAATGTCGCAGTAGTACATTTATTCTAACGTACATCAACAACCGTTATTTTCTATAGCTTAATAACACAAGATGGATATTGGTCTCCACTACGACATACAAGTGTATTCGAAATATAGCCATAGGCTACACCTAAACTATAGCCAATCAAAACTCATTTCCCATTTGGATTTTTTATTAGCTTAATGAAATCCTGCCGCAGGATTATTTTACTCCTGTGACAAAACTGGTCAAATTAAGATATAACAACTACAGTACACAACACAAAAAAAAGCATTATATACTTATGTACAGTAGGTTGAAGCTGAATTCTGTGTTAATAAATGTGCTATTTAGCCTTTATGTCCACCGATCCCTAACCTCGGTTAACCAAGTAGACTGTCCACAAGAGATTAACAGATCCCCAATGCCTTTTAAAGAAAGCGAGAGTCAAGAAATAAGGGATTTTGGTCTAAATGGATTTAGTAAATTATGGATGGCTTTAAAAAGTTGCCAGTGTTTTTAGGGAGGAGAAAAAAAACTTTTCTTAATCAATCTTGAACAGTATATATTCTTCAGTATCTGCACCTGTTAACAACATTACATTTGTTTCTTATGCTATCTGTAAAGCTGTGGCCCCGTTACAATTGCGGTCCTGTATAGATGTTGCATAATCTGCTAATTTCTCTTAAAATGTCCAGCCTTTTATCAGCTAGTCTCGAGGGAAACGTTTCTGGGAGAAGAGTTATCGGTAGAATATTGTGTAGATAACGGTGTTTACCTTGGACAGAAGTGTGAATGCTTAGAGTGGTGCTATTTTTGCTCTTATCTGGTCTCATAATCTGCAATGCATGTATTAATAATAGCTGAAACTGTTCAGATTTTGCTTTTCCAAGATTGCCTTAGTCATTGACTGACTCCAGGTGGGACCTGCTCAAGAAAAATGTATGCCCATTCATCCATCCATCCGTCTTTCTCTGTAGTGATCACTTTCTCCTCCGTGTGGATTCTGTTGAATTAATGTAGGCTCTGTATTGTACTGGAAGTGTTCTACTTATCCTTCTGTAAATTATTGTACTGCAATGAAAGAAAATAAAAAAAAATTTGTCACATCATGGTGAGACTGTTTGAAGATTAGTATTATTCTTTTAAATATATTATTGGTCTTGGGGTCCTGACAAACATTTCAACTTTAAGACAATTTTGTTCCCCCTTGTGGCCCCCCTAAATGTGGAGTATGAACTAATTTTTATATAACACATTTTTGCTGTCGTTCTTTTTTTTTACATCCGTTATTAGACAGTGGCAACGATGATGATGATCAACATGGTATTTTGCCTGCTAATGCCTGCAATGCAGTGAAGAAAACGATATGACAACAATAACGTCTAATGTAACATGCCCCTCTAACAGTACAACTGCCCCCCCCCCCCCCCCCAGTTGAAATGGTCTAGAACCACCACTGAATAGGTAACTAAAGAAATAAAAACAACAGTGAAAAACAGTAGCGAGGCTACATACAGACACCGGTTAGTCAGGCTGATTTAGGTAGTATGTACATGTAGATATGGTTAAAGTGACTATGCATATATGATGAAGAGAGAATAGCAGTAGCGTAGAAGAGGCGTTGGTGGGTGGCGGGACGCAATGCAGATAGCCCGGTTAGCCAATGTGCGGGAGCACTGGTTGGTCGGGCCAATTGAGGTAGTATGTACATGAATGTATAGTTAAAGTGACGATACATATGATAAACAGAGAGTAGCAGCAGCATAAGAGAGGGGTTGGGGGGCACACAATGCGATAGTCCGGGTTTAGTTCAACAGTCTTACCCCATCAGAAGCCAAAACATGGTTAAAACTTTAATTCTGAGGGATGGTCAGTCCTTTCATCCATCTCTCTGTCTATGCATTTGAGTGGTTACATTTCTCCAGCCCCATCCCTCAGTGCCTGAACACTGACCTGAAATCAAGCTCTCGCGATGTTCTTTCGCCGGTCTCAAGTTTAGTGTTTGTCTTGCAAGTCTCGCGGTACTCGCAAACTGGTGGAGGGCCTATTCAAGTAGGTGTGCTACATGGCGGTGACGGAGATTGCGGTAAATAACTTGCTAAATAAGTTAAATATGAACTCAGTTATTGTTGTCCCCGTCCTGTTTCTCAAATAGTTGTGAACCTACATATCTTGTAGGAATTATTGGTTTATTCCCGTGAACCACGTTTAATTCACAAAACCTGAATTTAGGCATGCGGCCTTTATCAACTACTAGCAAGCTAAGTTAGCTAACTACTGCGACAATTGGATCTAGACTAATGCTTTCTTGCTAAAAAAATAAAGCAATTGCTAGCTCACTGGTAAAGATGCTAATATGTTAGACTGCCTTGTTGGAATTACAATGCATGATTGAAAATAGTGATATGCTAGGTAGCTATGTTAAAGAAGATGCAACGACCAAGTTAAGTAGCTACGTTAGCTCGCCTCAACTATTCTAACGTTACTTACGATTGAGCTCCACTCATTTAGCTAACTAGCAAGCGTCTTACATGCTTCGCATTATCTAGTAACTAGGGGTGTAACGGTTCACCAAACCCACGGTTGGGTACGTACTATTGCGTTTTTGTTATCACGTTTCGGTACAGCGGGAAAATTAAATGCCATTCACAATGTTCCTGCCATTGTCTGTTGTGACAGGGTTGTTATGTGGGCCTCAGGTTTCCACTCTGATGCTGCGTTTGTAACTATGTGGGAATTTAACGTTTCCAGTTGTGAAGTCATAAATACCAGTTGGACGCATTCATGTGATTTGAACTCGAGAATTGTCCATTGGCAAATCGTCAACAAGCTGCGTCAACCATAAACTACAAGTACAACTTTCATGATTGTAAACCAATTATAGAGTTCAAAAACCACATTAATAAATTGCTTTTAATTACAGAAAACGCTGTTAGAGGCCATTTCGTTAGTAGGTGACAGAGGTCACTATGTGGGAGGTGGGTGCTCAGGATGATAGACAAGTTTCCCAGTAGGAATTAGTTGGGGGTCCATTCAAGTGGATTTTTCCCAATTTTATGTGGTAAATTCCCACTTCCATCTTCGAGAACGCACCATGACACTGCTTCCTTCAGTGCCAGATGCGTGGCCGTAGCAAGGTACATCTCCCACTCCGGGGTAATGTGATGAGAAAGGGGCTATCACTGTTAAGTATGCGGCAGGGCTTGATATTAGCTTTTTTAGCCATTTGTTCTTGGGACAAGTAAGACAGATTTTTTACTTGTCCGACAGCTTATGCCACTTGTTCCAACAACAACAACAAAGTCCATAACACCATCAGCCAAAAGGGTGACTGAAAATGAGTGAAGTGCAAAGGAGGGGTCTGAAATCATTTTCGGGGCTTTTCCATACATAGATGATGTTATCGCCCCCAAGCGGCCATGCAATGGCCCGCTACGCATTTGGCTAGTGTGCTACGACGAGGGACGAGAGGCATCATGATATTGGCAAAATATATTTGGTGGAGCCAAAGTTTTCCAAATAGCCTATTCCACTCTGGTGGAGCTGTAGCACGAAAGAGAGGTCTAGGCTCCTGTACATATCTGGCTCTATATAACGGAGCGAGTGACACCGTCACAGAGCCTTCCTGGCATCTTTTGATGGGTTGAAAATCATAATGAGCTGCAGAGCGACTGCTCTCCTCAGAACTGGATAATTATAAACTATTTGCATTTTTTCATCATCCTCCTCTCTTATTCGTCTAGGCTACTATATGCGTTGTAGGTAGGTTGCACATTGCTAGAATAATATGGAACTAGGCCTAGGCCAACTACACAGTTCATTCATAAGCTTTCCTCAGCTGTAGCCTAAGTTCTTTTGACTCATTATATTTTTCAATCTTGGTATTTTGCTCAATTTCACTTGTTGTGGGTTAAAATATTTGTAATTCAAAATAAATCTGTGAATGACAATAGCATAGACTCCAACTTTTATAATTATTCCCATTTAAAAGCTGCAACTTTAGGAACAACACTTTATTAGAATAGTTTGGAAAGCCTCCCGAGTGGTGCAGCGGTCTAAAGCACTGCAGTGCTTGAGACGTTACTAGAGACCTGGGTTCGATCCCGGGCTGTGTCAACCAGTCGTGACCGGGAGTCCCATAGGGCAGCGCACAATTGGCCCAGTGTCGCCCGTGTTAGGGAAGGGTTTGGCTGATGGGGCTTTTTGCCTTTGCTCATTGCCCTCTGGCGACTCCTTGTGGCGGGCCGGGCGCCTGCAGGCCGACCTTGATCGTCAGTTGAATGGTGTTTCCTCCAACACATTGCTGCTGGCTTCCCGGTTAAGCAGGCAGGTGTTAAGAAGCGTGGTTTGGCGTGTCATGTTTTGGATGACTCAACCTTCGCCGCATGCAGCCTTACAATGTATTAAAAATCAAAACATATAGCCCAACGTTTGTAGAACAACTATTGTTACATTTAATAACTCTAAATTAAGAATATAGGAGGTCCTATTTCTTTGTTAACCGCTCAACACAGAATAGACGCATGTGCGCACTCCCTCAAATCGTTGGGAGAAAATATCCTTTCTATTTTATTCAGCTTAGTTCAATTAGATTCTTTATACTATAAAATAATGCCATGGAATTATAACCAAATCTTGTCTGCTAAATGAATTAGTGTAGCCCACAGCCATATGGCATTAACTAGATCAGGACCTAACATAAGGACAACTCAGAGTATGCTATTCTGTTTTTCTGAAAAAGACTACATTTTCTTCATATAATTTCTTTAGAACTGTCTAAAATAAATAATGGATTTATTGCGAAGGTGTAGGCTATATTACATGGATTTAAAATGTAGATGTTCCAAATGTCTGCATCAGTGGCTTATAGGTGTGGAAGCCAGGAGACGCTAAATGTGTTAATTAACGGTCAATTACCGTGAGACCAACCGTTATTTGCTTGACAATCACGGCTGACAAAATCACAGCCCTAACTGTGGGGGTCGTAGAGCACCATCGTGTTCGTGAGAGTCTCATCTTTCCATAGTCATAATAGTTTGTAGGCCAAACCGTTCGGACACTACAGACGATTTTGTGAGAAGACCGATTTACCATTCCCTGCTGTCCGCTGCCTGAACCAATTGTGATCGGAGTAATTGTTTTTACTTTTTATTAATGGACAATTGAAATATTTTGTGGTTGTCTGTCTTTTTTTTATTACTTACCCCGGACAATCCTTAACGTCGAGCCCTTAAGCGCAACACGGTGCATTGGAAAATGTATTGAAAGCTTTGGCTTGCTTATATTGGACAGGTGCTACCTGTTTGCTGAAATGGGTGCAAGTGGGAAGTATGTAATGTGGCTCGAGCACTTTCACGATAGGGTCTCCGTTAGCCAATAATACCCGCTAAAAAAAATTGCCACCGGCCTGGGAAAAGAAAATATCCCATCGCAAAATTCTTTTTAGCCTATTAAATTGATGGAAATACATTTGACTGGTCATGCTTATCAGTGTATGAGTTAATTTGCATAATTGAGTGGAATTCAATTAGCGCGTGTGTGCAGTATATTCGTTATGTATGTTATTTATCAAGTGTACAGCATACAGAGCCTTTGAGCGGAAAATCTGTCAGACAGCCGTGAGCGTGGCTGCTACAGCATCTCAAACAGCAAATTCATAGTTGACTGAAGGCAGGCTTCATCAGCTCGTCACACCACTTTGCAATGAGCTGGAAACATATAGTTAATTGTTTTGAAACCTGAGCGTTTTACTACATATTATGAGGCATGTCTTACCTTGCTTCAAAGTAGCCTAGCCAAATTCAGACCATATCCGTGGAGGCAATTATTTTATATATACTTTCTTTCATTGTCCAGTAGCCAAAGGCATCATATTAGCATCCCATGCTAGTTGTTGCATATTAGATCTCTCTTTCTAAATTTCTAACAGATATTTAATCTGTCACATGAAACCGCTCGCATGTGTGGTGCGCTTCTGACAAGTGTTATCCCGCTAATTGCATTGTGGAACAAACATTCGCACGAAGCCTACTGTGTATTGCTGCGCTTATAATGTGAAGAAATAATAGTTTATCAACATTTTAGGCTAAATATTCTCATTTGTTGCATCAGACTCATTGCTTTTTTAAAGTTTTGCTTTATGTAGCCTAGGCCTATGAATTTGGGATCTAGTGTCCCTCAACTGTCCCAGTCGGTTTGGAATAGGCTATTTCTTTCTCGACAAGCTGTAGATAAGTAAGGAAACTTCTCTACTATGGGGGATAGTAGATTGACAGGCTAGTGATTTTGCTGTTCGTTACTCGTCTTGTTGGCTGAGAAAAAGTACACGTGGACAGTTATTTTAACATCTTCAAAGTGCGCAACATAATTAGGTAAGAAGGACCGCACATCATTGCATCCTCGACTTGCATGTTCTGTTATTATGTTACCATAATCTAAATGTGATTTCTGTCATTCTAAGCACCGTGGGTGGACGCCCTAATCAGGCTACGCACCCAATACATAAGGGTTTTGGTCAATTTCTCAAATGTCCGATAAATTCAATGTCACATTTTCTGAACCGAAACATTGTTTAACTTCTATGGGCTAAGTGGGACGTTAGCGTCCCACTCTATTCAACAGCCAGTGGAATCGCGTGACGCGAAATACAAATACCTCAAAAATGCTATAACTTCAATTTCTCAAACATATGACTATTTTACACCATTTGAAAGATAAGACTCTCGTTAATCCAACCACCTTGTCCGATTTCAAAAAGGCTTTACAGCGAAAGCAAAACATTAGATTATGTCAGGAGAGTACCCAGCCAAAAATGATCACACAGCCATTTTCAAAGCAAGCATATATGTCACAAAAACCAAAACCACAGCTAAATGCTGCACTAACCAGCTTTTTACATTAGCATGTGATGTTCAGAACTAGCATACCCACTGAAAACTTCCGGTGAATTTACTAAATTACTCATGATAAACGTTGACAAAATACATAACATTTATTTTAAGAATTATAAATAAAGACCTCCTTTATGCAAACGCTATGTCAGATTTTAAAATAGCTTTTTGGTGAAAGCACATTTTGCAATATTCTGAGTACATAGCTCGGCCATCACGGCTAGCTAATTTGACACCCACCAAGTTTGGGGCAACCTAAACTCAGAATTACTATTAGCAAAATTGGAATACCTTTGCTGTTCTTCGTCAGAATGCACTCCCAGGACTTCTACTTCAACAACAAATATTGTTTTGGTTCCAAATAATCCATAGTTATATCCAAATACCTCCGTTTTGTTCGTGCGTTCAGGTCACTATCCGAAGGGTAACGCGCGAGCGCATTTCGTGACAAAAAAATTCAAAATATTCCATTATCGTACTTAGAAGCATGTCAAACGCTGTTTAAAATCAATTTTAATGCTATTTTTCTCGTAAAATAGCGATAATATTCCAACCGGACAACGTTGTATTCATTCAAAGAGTGAAAGAAAAAAATGGCGAAGTCTCGTGAACGCGCATCTCCAGACTCACTGTCCCCAGGCAGGCCACTTACAAACTCTGCTGCTGTACTTTGCCCAGAGACAGGAGACACGTCATTCCGCTTTCTGAACGCTTTAGAGAGCCAATGGAAGTCTTAGAAAGTGTCACGTAACAGCACAGATGCTGTAATTTCGATAGAGATGCAACAGAAGGACTACAAATTGTCAGACAGGCCACTTCCTGCATGGAATCTTCTCAGGTCTTTGCCTGCCATATGAGTTCTGTTATACTCACAGACACCATTCAAACCGTTTTAGAAACTTTAGAGTGTTTTCTATCCAAATCTACTAATTATATGCATATTCTCGCTTCTGGGCAAGAGTAGTAACCAGTTTAAATCGGGTACGTTTTTTATCCGGCCGTGAAAATACTGCCCCCTATCCCCAACAGGTTAACATGGTGCTGAAACCCCCTATTCTCAACCATGGAGAATGGGCGCATATCCGCGGCTATAAACTAAAAACTATAAACGTAGCTTACTTATCGCTCGTGCAATTTATTTGGGAGGTGTGCTTGGGTTGCATGAAGGTCTGCTTGGATGCAGAGGGGAGGGGATGTTGTGGTGTTTCTTTGCGTTTTTTTCTTGTACCGGTATACTGGGATGATATCAGCTGCATAGGCTATTCTCATTGAGTGTGGCGACATACTGTTCAAGTTTTATCCACAACTTTCCTTCCATCGGTGTTGTAATCTACTGGGAAACCAACATTTAACCAAACTGGAGATTTAAACGATGATGGAGGATCCTCCAATTCTGGTTTATCGACCCCACCACTCGCCATCGTACAGAACTAGTTCCCAGCTGCGCCTCACAAAAGGACAATTTGAAATGCGGCAATTAAGATTTGAATTGTGATTACAACGTGCGTGTAGGGCATAGGCTGTAGTTGTTTTAACAAAATAGCCTGAAATGTTTTTTTAGCTCAGATTTACTCAAGGCGTATTTTTTTTATTTTTGTGTGTGTGTGTGTGTGTGTGTGTGTGTGTGTGTGTGTGTGTTTATTTGGGTTCACAGTGCGGAAAGAACCGAGTTACCTGAAAGGTTCAGTACGAGTACATGTACCGTTACACCCCTACTAGTAACTAACTAGCTACATAGCTATCTAGTTTGCAAGTTAGCTAGCTAAGTTTGTATAAAATTAGCTAGCTTAGTTAATACTTAGTGCAAATAAAGGATACCAAGTTTACCGCCTTGCAGCTGCTATCATGTTAGTCTGAAGGCATTTTCTCTCTCTCAGACTTTTTTGAATTGTTAAGGCTTCCCATTCACTCTTCCCCCCTGGGTTATCCTGCCTCTGAGGTCCCAGCGTTTAGCAGGTTGTAGGTAAGGAGCTTTTCTCTACGCACGCTTGTCTTGAGCGTCCCAATCACTGATGACTGGTCTTTGATATTGAGATTACCTGACACCCCCCCCCTCCCCTCCCCCCCAGTACGACATATGCACTGTGATGATTCCCAATCTATACCTAAATGATCCTTATTATGATCATAGTAGAAGAGAGAGATGTAGCCTACCAAATGTGCAGTGCACAGCAAGTGTCATTAATTTCTCCAATGAATATGTGTTCATGTCTCCTGAGGATCCTCACATGCATATTAATGTATTTTCACTGCTGTGGTTCTTCAGGGAGGGACAGCTCTGATGATGGAGAATGGACAGGGCACAGGCGCGAAGCTTGGCCTGCCGCTTCTCACCCCGGAGCAGCAGGAGGCACTACAAAGGGTGAGCCTACTACATGTACATGACTAAATACAGGTGTATACGTAATGTCTCTACATTAGTCAGTTTGCCTGCAGTTGCATTATTCTCTCGCGTTTCCTTTATTCTCTCACGCTGAATGACTTTTCTTCAGGCAAAGAAGTATGCCATGGAGCAGAGCATCAAGAGTGCCTTAGTGAAGCAGACCATTGCTCATCAGCAACAACAGCTTACCAACTTACAGGTGAGACGTGCAGAATTCTATACTCTTACAACTGCAACTTAACTCTACATGTCGTTGACCATATGTTCTTATCTCTTAACGCCAACCACAGGCACTCAATTATAGGCTCATATCTAAGAGTAACTTGGACCATTAGCAAGATAGTCATATCGAATTACTATGTGACAATCTGCCCTGGGAGCTTTGTAGGTATGAAACATTACTTTATTGTTTAGTAGCACAAAACATAGCAGCACAGCATATAAAGTATATTTGTCTGCTTATGATGATAGGATGGGTATATTTGTCCTCTTGTTTCTGCCTCTTTTTTTCAGCTGGAGAAGATCAGCAGGAAGACTTTGTTAAACATGTTGAATGCTTTGCACTTGTTTTCACATAGGGGTTTTGATTGTGGGGTGATGTTGTGAAATGGTTTTGGGGAAGATTTGAAGTGGGCGGCAGAGGGAAAGTCTAATCAGTCCTGAAAGCTTTTTATGGGGAGTGTGTAATGTCTCTAAAAGCTGATGTATAGCAAAGGAACAACATTTGAAAAAGCAAAGCTTAAAGATATATCTAACCTACTTTTCAGTACCTTTTTCATCTTTACTGTCTTTCAGATGGCAGCAGTGACAATGGGCTTTGGAGATCCTCTCTCACCTTTACAATCGGTCAATAGATTATTACACTTTTTCTCTGTGCGCATTCATGATAAAAAGGACTGTTACCCTTTTTTGATCGGCCATTCTGGGCTCCATCCTAGCCATTGCAGCTGACCAAATAACTAATATTTCAAAAGAAGACATGTTTATAAATATTATAATTATGAGGGACAAGTTCTTATACAATGTGCTGCGTCTTCTTAATTCAGTCTGGTTAAAGCTGCAAAACCTTTTTGGGCGACACATTCATATATATATATATATATATATGTGTATATATGTATGTATATGTATGTATATATGTATGTATGTATATGTATGTGAGTTATACATCTGTCATTCTCATAGAAAGCAAGTCTAAGAAGCGGTAGATCTGTTCTCTATGTGCACTATTTCTATGCTTCCCGTTCTTAAGTTTAGTTTTAGCATCTTTTACTTTCGGTTTTGTACACCAGCTTCAAACAGCTGAAAATATAATCTTTTTGGTTATTGAAAATATATTTCACAACGGTTTAATGGTACAACGGTTCTCTACTCTTTACATTGCTTGTTTTGTCTCACAAACTGAAATTAGCCAAACCTTTTTAATTTTTGCAACCAGGAAATGGCAGATTGAGTTCTGCATTTTACACCTTTAATGAAGTCTTGTGTCTGTATGCCCACTGCACCATTTCAGAAGTGCCCTGAAGTACTTCCACTAGTGGCAACAGCTGTTAGTCAATGTTTTTTAAACTGAAAGAGATTCATAATGGACATTTGGGATTTGTTTGAATTTATACACACTGCATGGTGAAAAGTATGAGGACACCCCTTCAAATTAGTGGGTTTGGCTATTTCAGCCACACCCGTTGCTGACAGGTGTATAAAACCGAGCTCACAGCCATGCAATCTCCATATACAAACATTGGCAGTAGAATGGCCCATACTGAAGAGCTCAGTGACTTTCAATGTGGCACCGTCATAGGATGCCACCTTTACAACAAGTCAGTTCGATAAATTTCTGCCTTCCTAGAGTTTCCCCGGTCAACTGTAAGTGCTGTTATTGTGAAATGGAAATGTCTAGGAGCAACAACAGCTCAGCCGCGAAGTGGTAGGCCACACAAGCTCAGAAAACGGGACCGCTGAGTGCTGAAGCGAGTAAAAATGTCTGTCCTCAGTTGCAACACTGACTACTGAGTTCCAAACTGCATCTGGAAGCAACATCCGCACAAGAACTGTTTGTCGGGAGTGACATTGAAATGGGTTTCCATGGCCGAGCAGCCACACACAAGCCTAAGATCACCATGCGAAATGCCAAGCGTCGGCTGGAGTGGTGTAAAGCTCGCCATCATTGGACTCTGGAGCCGTGGAAACGCGTTCTCTGGAGTGATGAATCGTGTTTCACCATCTGGCAGTCCTATGGACAAATATGGGTTTGGCGGATGCCAGGGGAACATTGCCTGACTGAATAGTGCCAACTGTAAAGTTTGGTGAAGGAGGAATAACGGTCTGGGGCTGTTTTTTATGGTTCGGGCTAGGCCCCTTAAATCCAGTGAATGGAAATATTAACGCTACAGTATACATTGACATTCTACACGATTCTGTGCTTCCAACTTTGTGGCAACATTTTGGGGAAGGCCCTTTAGTGTTCGAGATTCATACAGAAATGGTTTGTCGAGATCTGTGTGGAAGAACTTGACTGGCCTGCACAGAGCCCTGACCTCAACCGCATCAAACACCTTTGGGACGAATTGGAACGCGAGCCTGGCCTAATCACCCAACATCAGTGCTCGACCTCACCAATGCTCTAGTGGCTGAATGAAGCAAGTCCCTGCAGCAATGTTCTAACGTCTATTGGAAAGTCTTCCCAGAAGAGTGGAGGCTGTTATAGCAACAAAGGGGGGGACCAACTCCATATTAATGCCCATGATTTTGGAATGAGATGTTTGACAAACAGGTGTCCACATACTTTTGGCAATGTAGTGTATTTGAGCACAATACAAACCTTTTATTAGGGGATTTTTAGCAGAACATTTATTATGGCTTTTTGCTCTATAGCCTGAAATCGCAATGCAAATGTGGTTGAGAATATCAATGCAGGGAAGTTCATGTCTTCTTTATAAATATGATGTTACTTTGCATTGATTGACGCTGAGAAAGCCTGCTTTGGTGTGGGGCTAAAGAGGGTTAGTAGTCTCTTTCAATAACTAAAATGAGACCTTCTCAAACCGGAATCCCTTTTTGGCAATCTCAAATTTTATGTTGTAAAATAGGAAATCACTTTTCTCTTATGCAATAGATTAGGCTGTTACTAGTTCGCCTAGTTCGCCTGTGGGTGATAACGCAGCTATGCTTGAGTAAAAGGAACCAGTAAACTGCTTTCAGTGGTTACCCATCCCTCCCTCCCCTTAGAGACGTAAGTGTGAAATGCTTTCCTCAGGCTTTTTATCTTTGTATGGATGCTTCTCAACTGATATACAGTGTTGTGAAAAAGTATTTGCCCCCTTTCTAATTTTCTCTACTTTAGCATATTTTTGAAACGGAATGTTATCAGATCTTCAACTAAAACCTAATATTAGATAAAGGGAACCTGAGTGAACAAATGACACAACAATGACATATTTCATAAACAAAGTTATGTATTTGTAGACTCAGGTTCCCTTTATCTAATATTAGGTTTTGGTTGAACAGTTCGGTATCAAAAATAGGCAAAAAGAAAGAAAATCAGAAAGTGGGCAAGTACTTTTTCACAACACTGTAGGTGTTGATTTAGTTTGTTGTCCATGTTGAAATGTCATCTCATATACACTCCTGGACTACAGGTCAGTTTCAAGGGCTAAATATTAGCGAGGGGCATGCATGTCCATCACCTCTTGTGCTTTCACTAATATAAATACAGTAATGATACAGATTTCTTAAAGTTATGTAGCTGTATAAGTGTCTGCATTTACAAAATTGTTGATATATTCTTGTATACTGAACAAAAATATAAACGCAACATGTAAAGTGTTGGTCCCATGTTTCATGAGCTAAAATAAAAGATCCCAGAAATGTTCCATATGCACAAAAAGCTTATTTCTTTCAAATGTTGTTTATATCCATGTTAGTGAGCATTTCTTCTTTGCTAAAATAATCCATCCACCTGACAGGTGTGGCATATCAAGAAGCTTATTTAAAAAGCATGATCATTACACAGGTGCACCTTGTGCTGGGCACAAAAGGTCATTCTAAAATGTGCTGTTTTGTCACACAACACAATGCCACAGATGTCTCAAGTTTTGAGGGAGTGCGCAATTGGCATGCTGACTGCAGGAATGTCCACCAGAGCTGTTGCCAGACAATTGAATGTTAATTTCTCTACCAGAAGCTGCCTCCAACGTCGTTTTAGAGAATTTGGCAGTACGTCCAACCAGCCTCACAACCGCAGACCACGTGTAACCATGCCAGCCCAGGACCCCCACATCTGGCTTCTTCACCTTGTCTGAGAGCAGCCACCTGGACAGCTGATGAAACAGGAGTATTTCTGAAAAAACTCATTCTGATTGGGTGGGCCTGGCTCCCTGGTGGTTGGGCCTGGCTTCCAAGTGGGTGTGCCTATGCCATTCCAGGCCCACCCAAGGCTGTGCCCCTGCCCAGTCATGTGAAATCCATAGATTAGGGCCTAATGAATTTATTCAAATTGACTGATATCCTTATATGAACTGTAACTCGGTAAAATTGTTGAAATTGTTGCATGTTGCGTTTTATATTTTTGTTCAGTATAGATAGCAATAGTCACAAATCCATTTTTCAGGACTCTTTATTTTGCATATGCCCAGATTGCATCCATCCCTGACATTGGCCTGTATGTCTATTGTTGGGAAAAGCAAACACAATAGAGAATTAAAAATATTCCCAGTGATTTACCTCAATGTAAAAAAAGAAATGTAAAAAAAATCACAGTTTACCCATACACATCTAGATTTGATTTTGTGTGTTCTTTCTTTCTTTGGCCCCCTAAGCATCATGGTGTGTTTTTCTCCGTGGTTACCAGGTGGCGGCTCAGCGGCAGCGCGCTCTAGCCATCATGTGCCGGGTGTATGTGGGCTCCATATACTATGAGCTCGGGGAGGACACAATCAGACAGGCTTTTGCCCCCTTCGGCCCCATCAAGAGCATTGACATGTCATGGGACTCAGTTACAATGAAGCACAAGGTCAGTTTATTGAGCATGCTCAAACTACATCGCCACACAGAATTGCAATAGCATTAGAATTAGATCTGCATTAATCATATGAATGAAACTTTTGATTCCCAACTGGAGAATTTGCATTGCTCGTGTTTGTAACTTGTCTCATGGGTCTATGTCTGTGCGTGCAGGGCTTTGCCTTTGTGGAGTATGAGATACCGGAGGCTGCACAGCTGGCTCTGGAGCAGATGAACTCGGTTATGCTCGGGGGCAGGAACATCAAGGTGAGTGGCCTGGAGAGGCAGCCCCTCCTGCCCAGTGGAAGTGGACCTCTAAGAACCCCCTCTCTATACCCCTGGAAAGAGCGGTGCTCCTGCTATCATCTTTTTAACTTTTTAATCTTTTCTATCGAGGATGCATGGAGACAGTTCGGACATCCCCTTTTCTCATTTCGCTCCTTGTGTGTAACTGAACTATTTCTGGGTGAATCACTAATTGGTAGTATCTCTAATTCTGTGTATTTAAAGCCACTCATTTCTTTTTCTTTCTTTGCTTGTATGTATGTCCATTCATTTAAAGGTGTGTGTGTGTGTGGTTGCATGTGTGTGCGCGGGTGTTTGTTTTTGTGAATGTATGCGCTGTCTTCTGCTCCATGATGTCATCACATTGTTTTAGTGACCAGTTCCTCTAGGATACCCGGGCAGCGTGTGATGATGCGTTGCTCTGTGTCCGAGATGTGCTGATGATGGGCTGCGCCTGGTTGGTGTTGCTTGGCCGCCCCACCTGGAGCACAGATCATATACAACATAGCCGCTCAAAGAGACGCTCCAAACACTAACCTATAGATGACAGTTGTTAGAGGAGATACCTCTGAGACATGTCGGTCCTTGACAGTGTAGTGCCAGCCACACGTCTTGTTAATTTATAGCTATTTCCACTAGTTGATCCTCAGCTGCAGCTCCGGCTTAAGGCAATCTGAACAAGCCTTTCTTTTAGTGTTGGTCAAACATGCCTGAGTCAGTGAACAAGTCATAGTAGCAGCTTTTACAGAATGATTATCTACATGATTTTCAGATAGGCTATACTTTTCTTTTAGTTTCATGATTTCTATAGTACATTTCAGTTGACAATTTTGAAGTGATTAAGTTGTTGGTATGTTATAGTCTAGAAAGAGTGAGAGTTAAAGAAAATAGTGTGTCGATAGAAGACATTGTCTCTAGACTATAGTGCCGGTTGTCACATTTCATATCACTCGTATTACCTTAGCCCTGGTGGAGGGATGCAGTTTAGCAAGGCTAGTGTAAACTTGGCTAAGAATACATTAGGCGGCAATTACAAAGAGAAAGCGTCTCCTTTAGATCTCTAATAGAGCATTTCCATACAGGATTTACCCCAAAGGCTCAGATTTTTCTGTTTACGTCTACGTGGGCTGGCACCCATGTCTCCGGCGGGCCTGCTCTCACTTGGGGCCAAAGCCAGGCCACTGGTACTTTTCAGCTAGCATTTGCATAACAATGGCTAACTGTGAATTTTAGCAACTTCTCACAAAGCAACCGTTTATGCAGAGGTTGTTAATTCTGCTCTTCACATGCTTCACTGTCAGCCCTAGCTATGGAACACAGATTCCCTAGTATAACATAAGTGAGTATACACTCGTGTAACACTGGTGTTACAGTTTGAAAAGAAGCGTAATTGCATTGCCCTGAGTTGAAGGCGTTAAGTGGTTTTGGAGCTCGAGGTGTTGCGTTGCTTGGTCAGTGGCTGTGACACCCCACTCATTGGCCCTGTGCTGGTATCTGTGCTGTAGGTGGGGCGGCCAGGTAACATTGGTCAGGCGCAACCCATCATCGACCAGCTGGCAGAGGAGGCACGCGCCTACAACCGGATCTACGTTGCCTCCGTCCACCCCGACCTCTCAGACGAGGACATCAAGAGCGTCTTTGAGGCCTTCGGGAGGATCAAGTCCTGCACGTTAGCCAGGGACCCCACCACGGGAAGACACAAGAGCTTTGGCTTCGTCGGTGAGCAGAGAGGCCCCTGGCGGGTGGCGGCCCTCGGGATGTGCTGTTGCTGTGTGTTTGTCCTCCTCCTAACTCCTCTCCCCCCCCCCCCCCCCCCCCCTCTCTCCCTGGCAGAGTATGACAAGCCCCAGTCGTCCCTGGACGCAGTGTCCTCCATGAACCTGTTTGACCTGGGGGGCCAGTACCTGCGGGTGGGCAAGGCTGTGACCCCTCCCATGCCCATGTTGACCCCCACCCAGCCTGGTGGCCTGCCCCCCGCTGCAGCCGTGGCTGCTGCAGCAGCCACCGCTAAGATAACGGCCCAGGCAAGTATGATTCCCTTCCAAAGGGATCTATTGGCCTTCCAGGTAAATATACTTCTGATGCACAGTACCAGTCAAAAGTTTGACAAACCTACTCATTCAAGGGTTTTTCTTTATTTTTACTATTTTCTACATTGTAGGATAATAGTGAAGACATCAGAACTATGAAATAACACATATGGAATCATGTAGTAACCAAAAAATATTTTATATTCTTCAAAGTAGCCACCCTTTGCCTTGATGACAGCCTTGCAAACTCTTGGCATTCTCTCAACCAGCTTCACTTGAAATGCTTTTCCAACAGTCTTGAAGGAGTTCACAGATATGCTGAACACTTGTTGGTGTGTTTGGTCATTGTCCTGTTGAAAAACAAATGATAGTCCCACTAAGCGCAAACCAGATGGGATGGCCTATCGCTGCAGAATGCTGTGGTAGCCATGCTGGTTAAGTGTGCCTTGAATTCTAAATAAATCATCTACACTGTCACCAGCAAAGCACCCCCACACCATACACCACCTCCTCCATGCTTGACAGTGGAAACCACACGTGGAGATCATCCGTTCACCTACTCTGCGTCTCACAGACATGGAGGTCTCAAATCTCGACTTACAGATTTCCACCAGTCTAATGTCATTGCTCGTGTTTCTTGGCCAGTTTCATCATAGCGCTTGATAGTTTTTGCGACTGCACTTGAAGAAACATTCAACGTTTTTGAAGTTTTCCGGATTGACTGACCTTCATGTCTTAAAGTAATGATGGACTGTCGTTTCTCTTTGCTTATTTGAGCTGTTCTTGCCATAATATGGACTTGTTTTTTTACCAAATAGGGATATATTCTGTATACCACCCCTACCTTGTCACAACCCAACTGATTGGCTCAAACGCATTAATAAGGAAAGAAATTCCACCAATTAACTTTTAACAAGGCATAACTGTTAATTGAAATGCATTCCAGGTGACTACCTCATGAAGCTGATTGAGAGAATGCCAAGAGTGTGCAAAGCTGTCATCAAGGCAAAGGGTAGCTACTTTGAAGAATCTCAAATATAAAATATATTTTGATTTGTTTAACACTTTTTTGGTTACTAAATGATTCCATATGTGTTATTTCATAGTTTTGATGTCTTCACTAGTATTCTACAATGTAGAAAATAGTAAAAATACAGAAAAACCCTTGAATGAGTAAGTGTGTCCAAACTTTTGACTGGTACTGTAGGTAGCTAGGTGTAACCATAATTCAAAATGTACTCAGTAAAGTTTTAATATACTAAAGATAAATGTAATTTGTATATAAAGCTCTGTGCTCTCTGTGCTTTAAGTAACATACTCTGAGTGTACAAAATATTAAGAATGCTTTTCCCATGACATGGACTGACCAGGTGAATCCAGGTGGAAGCTATGATCTTTTATTGCTGATGAGACAGGATAAAGAAGGCTTTTTAAGCCTTGAGACAATTGAGACATGGATTGTGTATGTGCTGTTCAGTGGGTGAATGGACAAAATATTTAAGTACCTTTGAACGGGGCATGATAGTTTTATTTTTTTATTTTATTTCATCAAAATATAGTACATGCCAAGCGCACCTGTTTGTGTCAAGAGCTGCAACGCTGCTGGGTTTTTCTTGCTCAACAGTTTCCTGTGTGTATCAAGAATGGTCCAGCCAACTTGACACAGCTGTAGGAACCATTGTAGTCAACATGGGCCAGCATCCATGTGGAACGCTTTTGACACCTTGTAGAGTCCATGCCCTGAAGAATTTAGGATTTTCTGAGGGCAAAATGGGGTGGTGCAACTCAATGTAGGAAGGTGTTCTTAATGTTTTGTACAGTGTTTGTTTTGATGTACCCTGTAGTTCTAGAATTTGATATAATATTTGATGAATTGATAATGCAGGGCAATATAAAGCATTCTACTGCTGTGTATTTGCTAACAAAATGTGCTGTGCCATATCTGCTTGTGATGTGATGTGAGCTCAACCTACAGATGCAAAAGTATTAGGGATGTAACAATTCACCAATTTGCATCGGTCTCTCATTCTGATGTTTAATTAAGATACAAATGCATCGGTCCGCAGACACCAAACGATCCAAACATAGCATGCATCAGTCAGAAAATCTAATCAAACATTACGAATCGTCGGTTTGCGTTGACATTTCTTTTCTAACCAAAATCCAAATGAGACAAAATGTTCAGCTGCCCCTTTAAGGGCGGAGGTTACCATGGTGACAGGCCACTCGAGTTTTGTCAGATGTGTCTGAGATTTGAGATCTGACTAGGTGGTCTCTTTGCTATTAGTTGAAGCAACAGACTCAAACTAATGTTGAAAACAACCGAGCTTGTGAACAAAATGTAAATAGCCAAGAAACACGCGTACAAAGTCTCACTTTGTAGACTTTGGAGTAAATTAGACTAACTTTTATGCCTGTGCGCAGCACCTCCAAAAACAATTCTATCAGGCAGAGGAAAACTACTACTGCAGCATTTTTCTGCTATAAATCGCAACTCGCACATGTGCTCATATAGACTTTTGACAATTTTTTATTTGCGAACGTAATGCTCGCACTCGACAGCCCTGCAAATTGACCACCCGCCAACGTGGCTGGTGAAATAAACATTCTTACCCGCCATACCTAAAGCTACCCACAGGTGGCGGGTGTTCATTTTATGCCCTGGTGCCAGTGACCGATTTCGAGGGGAACAATGAAAGAAAGTAGTGGAACTGGCTTCGTGGTCCAGAGTTGAGTTTGAGGACTATAGACACACGCACACACACCAGGGTTTCTGTTAGGAAAATGTTGCGCTGGACATTTGACGGGAAGCATTTGAATTTATCGGAGATTTGAGAAATGTACAAGACCCATATGCATTGAGTGCATAACCTGATTAGGGCGTCCACCACGGTGCTCAGAATAACAGAAATCACATTTAGATTAAGGTAATTCATAATAACAGAACATGCAATTCGAGGATGCAACGATATTATGCGGTGATTCTTACCAAATTCTGATGTCCACTTTCAAGATGTTAGAATAACTGTCCACATTTATTTCTTGAAATTTAGAAAGAGAGGAGATCCAATATGCAACAACTAATTTTGGTTTCTTATATGACCTAAGGTTGTGCCTTTGGCTACTGGACAATTAAAGAAAGTTGATATAAAATAAATGGTCTGAATTTGGCTAGGCTACTTTGAAGCAAGGTAAGACATGCCTCATAATATGTAGTAAAACGCTCAGGTTTCAAAACAATTAACTATATGTTTCCAGCTCATTGCAAAGTGGTGTGACGAGCTGATGAAGCCTGCCTTCAGTCAACTATGAATTTGCTGTTTGAGATGCTGTAGCAGCCACGCTCACGGCTGTCTGACAGATTTTCCGCTCTGTATGCTGTACACTTGATAAATAACATACACAACGAATATACTGTACACACTTGCTAATTATGCAAATTAACCTATACACTGATAAGCATGACCAGTCAAATGTATTTCCATCAATTAATAGGCTAAAATGCATTACTTCGCAATTAGATTTTTTTCTTCTCCCAATGCCAATTACCAGTACATTTTTTTACTTTTTATTATCGGCCAAAAGCTGGCTATTACCAGCTAACGGAAACACTGACAAACACACACAGACAGAAGTCAGCAATTTATTTATTTTTATTTATCCTTTATTTAACTAGGCAAGTCAGTTGAGAACAAATTCTTATTTCCAATGACGGCCTAACCCGGCCAACCCTAACCCAGACGATGCTTGGCCAATTGTGCGCTGCCCTATGGGACTCCCAATCACGGCCGGTTGTGATATAGCGTGGATTCAAACCAGGGTCTTTAACGACGCCTCTAGCACTGAGATGCAGTGCCTTAGACCGCTGCGCCACTCGGGAGCCTCTAGTACTGAGATGCAGTGCCTTAGACCGCCGCGCCACTCGGGAGCCTCTAGCACTGAGATGCAGTGCCTTAGACCGCCGCGCCACTCGGGAGCCCTCATGAGTTCCATCAACAGCAGGGTTTAATTTAGAATGGAAAATGAATGTGTTTATTAGGGCTGGGCGATACCAGTATCACAGTGTTTTTTTTTTCCATGGCAAAAATGTAAACACAAAACAGACCAAATTATTTGGTCCTTTAAAAACATGCAGTATGTAAAGTATTGTGTGCTTTTGCTCAACAACATAATGATCTTTGTTTCTAACACTAGGGTTTTCCTAAAGAAGTTAAATCCACTTTGTGTTTTGTTTCCTTGCCCGGATACTAACGAGTATAGCGATACTGGTATCGTCCCGGCCCTAGTGTTTATGCAACAAATGTTAGTGCATCGAAACAAATCGCATCGATTCGTTCTCTAAACGAACTGAATTGTACTGAATAATTTCAAACGAAAACATATCGGAGCCCATGTATCTAGATACGTATTGAAAGGTAAAGATCTCTAAAAAGTATATCCTGTGACTGGCCCTTGCTTTTGTCATTTAAAGTACTAGGATAATAATGGGATGCTAAAGTTCCTCCTGTAAACTAATTGGGCGTGTAGGCTAATTACACTCTGGAGTCTCACTGCTCAAGCATGCACTCCCACTGCTATATCTGGCAGTGGCACTGACATTAGTCATAGTTATGTTTAGTAATAAATAGTCTTGGAAGTTTAGTGGTTGTTTATATTATAACATATTAACAACTTTTGCTAGTAGAATATTGTATATTGTCCTGCCACTTAAAAAAAAAAGTTTAATCGGTGCCGAGCTTTGAGGACAGGTGAGATGCAGAGTAGAACACTATACATGCTGTATGAAGTCTGACTGTGCCACCTCACTGTGTTTTCCTGCTAATGCGTCCCGCCCCTCTCTCAAGGAGGCTGTGACCGGGGCGTCCATCTTGGGGGCGATGGCCGGGGCAAACCAGATGGGCCAAATGGGTCCAATGAGCCAAATGGGTTCGATGGGACAAATGGGCATCCCTCAGGCAGTCATGGCTGCCCAGGCCCCCGGAATGATCACAGGTGTGTATTGAGATGTGTGAGTACAAAGGGTGTTGTCCACTGACTTACACACTCACTTAGGTCTGTTTGAATGTTTAAGAGCAGTGGTTCCCAAACTTTTTATAGTCCCATAGCCCTTCAAACATCCAACCTCCAGCTGCCTACCTCCTCTAGCACCAGGGTCAGCGCACTCTCAAATGTTTCTTTTTTTCTTCCATCATTGTAAGCCTGTCACACACACACACTATACGATTCATTTATTAAACATAGGAATGAGTGTGAATTTTTGTCACAACCCGGCTCGTGGGAAGTACCAAAGAGTTCTTATAGGACCAGGGCACAAATAGTAATATAATAATAATAATCAATCATTTTGTTCTTTATTTAACCATCTTACATATAAAACCGTATTTGTTCATAGAAAATTGTGAATAACTCACCACAGGTTAATGAGAAGGGTGTGCTTGAAAGGATGCACATAACTCTGCAATGTTGGGTTGTATTGGAGAGAGTCTCAGTCTTAAATCATTTCCCACACACAGTCTGTGCCTTTATCTAGTTTTCATGCTAGTGAGGGCCGAGAATCCACTCTCACATAGGTACGTGGTTGCAAAGGGCAACAGTGTCTTAACAGCGCGAATTGCCAAGGCAGGATACTCTGAGCGCAGCCCAATCCAGAAATCTGGCTGTGGCTTCTGATTAAATGACATTTTCACAAAACCGCTTATTGCAATTTCGATGAGGCTCTCTTGTTCAGATATCGGTAAGTGGACTGGAGGCAGGGCATGAAAGGGATTAAAATCCAGTTGTTTGTGTCATCCGTTTCGGGAACGTACCAGCATAATTGCTCACCCAACTCACTCAGGTACTTTGCTATATCACATTTGACATTGTCCGTAAGCTTGAATTCATTTGCACACAAAAAAATCATACAATGATGGAAAGACCTGTGTGTTGTCCTTGTTAATGCAGACAGAGAAGAGCTCCAACTTCTTAATCATAGCCTCAATTTTGTCCCTCTCATTGAATATAGTTGCGGAGAGTCCCTGTAATCCTAGATTCAGATCATTCAGGCAAGAAAAAACATCAACCAGATAGGCCAGTTGTGTGAGAAACTACAAGCAGTCAGACAAGTGAAAATGATGGTCAGTAAGAAAACTTTAAGCTCAGAACTCAATTAAAAAAAACTTGTCAATACTTTGCCCCTTGATAACCAGCACACTTCTGTATGTTGTAAAAGCTTTACATGGTCACTGCACATATCATTGCATATTGCAGAAAATACACGAGAGTTCAGGGGCCTTGCTTTAACAAAGTTAACCATTTTCACTGTAGTGTCCAAAACATCTTTCAAGCTGTCAGGCATTTCCTTGGCAGCAAGAGCATCTCGGTAGATGGTGCAGTGTACCCATGTGGCGTCAGGAGCAACTGCTTGCACGCGAGTTACCACTTCACTATGTCTCCCTGTCATGGCTTTTGCGCCATCAGTACAGATACCAACACATCTTAACCACCAAAGTCCATTTGATGTCACAAAGCTGTCCAGTACTTTAAAAATATCCTCTCCTGTTGTCCTGGTTTGCAGAAGAGGATGTCTTCCTTAATTGACCCCCCCATAAACGTAATGAACATATACCAGGAGCTGTGCCAGGCTCGCCACGTTCATGCAACAGTTTCATTTATTTTATAATGAAGTCGGATCTCAGAATCACTTGTGTGATTAATAAAAATTCTATCTAAATGAAAATTATTCAAATCTAAAATAACTTCTATTGCCATTGGCAACTATGTAAAAATAGTCTACATAAAGCCAACAAATAAAACGTTGCAGCCTGCAGGTAGAAAATATCCTGATAAAAATAGGTCACATTGGCTACACATGGCTTGTCTGCAATAAACTTGAAACATTGTGTTAACTATCGACTTGGTCCAGCCTGAAGCTTGCACTAACAAACTTGGATCATTACATAAAATATTTTGGACCCTCAGTTTCCAGTGAGCTCCAGACGGACACAGCTGTATGATATTTGCGCAAGGGATAAGAAATAATCAGGTAGACCTATTTTATGACGTTTCCACCGGATCAGAGAATTACGTTTTTTTTCCCCCTTTCAAACTGAGTGGTTATCGAAAGGGGGAGAGCTGGAAAGATTTTTCTAATTGGCTACATTGAGGAACTATTGTCATTCTCAATGGATGTAAAAACAGACTTAGTTTACTTTCTGTTTTAGGTGATGAAAATATTACTTTGAGAAGCTCCACAGTTCATTAGTGGTGGTGAGTTAAGACAATCAGAAATACTATCAGATCCCCAAATGGGCACATTTATAAGCCTACATTTGCACGCAGGCCAGGTAGCCTAGGCCAGCTTCTATTCCATAATCAGGTGCGTGTCCTTAATCAACATTGACTGGAGTGCTCCAAACAAAAGACAATGACTATATTGGCAACTGGTAAATGGAATGAAATAAACCAAAACTTGTTTCTCACAAGTGTAGCATAGGTTGTGCACTCTGCAAACAACGTGTCCACTCCGACAATGACAACTATAAAAGACTAATATTAAAATATTGAATGCATTAACAGAAATTATGGTAGCCAAACAAACATTGTAGATTACAAATGATGGGAAATAACAGTAAATATACTACTGGTGTGCCATCCCAACGGCCTCCATAATGGATTAGTCCACTGAGACAGGCGTCAATCAAGATGTGCCATAATTATTTAATTTTTAATTTTATCTGCTGGGGGAAAAAATATCGACCAACAGCTTATCGACAAAACAATCGACCAGACAACTAAAAGGGGTCAGCCCTAACTCTGAGTATACAAAATATTAAGAACACCTGCTGTTTCCATGACAGACTGACAAAGGTCAATCCAGGTGAAAGCTATGATCCCTTATTGATGTCACTTGTTAAATCCACTTCAAATCAGTGTAGATGAAGGGGAGGAGACAGGTTAAAGAATTAATTTTAAGCCTTGAGACAATGGAGCCATCGATTATGCATGTATGGCTTTGGTAGTAGGTGTCAGGTGCACCGGTTTGTGTCAAGAACTGCAATGCTGCTGGGCTTTTCACGCTCAACAGTTTCTTGTGTGTATCAAGAATGGTCCACCACCCAAAGGACATCCAGTCAACTAGGCACGACCGTGGAAAGCATTGGCGTCAACATGGGCCAGCATCCCTGTCGAATGTTTTCTACCCATTGTAAAGTCCATGCCCCAATGAATTGAGGCTGTTCTGAGGGTAAATGGGGGGAGTGGGGTGCAACTCCAATATTAGGAATGTGTTCCTAATATTTGGTGTACTCTGTGCATATTTGTATGGCTGACGCATGTAAATGTCCCTCTCATGTCCCTGAAGGTGTGACGCCAGTGCGTCCAAACCTGCCAGTGCTGCCCCAGGTGGGCCTGGTCAACCCTGTGCTGGCCTCGCCGCCTGTGATCACCAACCCAGCCCAACCCAACCCCTCTCTGCAAGAACTGCAGAAGAAGAAGCAGGAGGAAAAGGAGATGCTGCAGGACGGGACAGGCCAGGAGATGTTGAGCGACCAAGAACACATGAGTATCTCAGGCAGCAGCGCCAGACACATGGTCATGCAGAAACTGCTGAGGAAATCAGAAGTAAGACCAGACATGAAGATAAAGATATTTCAGGGATGCAAACTTGTCGCTTTTTATTTGATTTATTTTGATTTAACCTTTATTTAACTAGGCAAGTCAGATAAGAACAAATTCTTATTTACAGTGACGACCTACCTGGCTTATAGGCCATCCACGTGAATTGTGTAGATCCGAGGAATATGCTTCTCATCTCGAAATAATTGACTGAGGACAGAATGCATCTCTACCCGTTCTACAAAGTGAATATCAGAGTTATCAGAATGAGGGCTTCATCCAATATCCATCTGTCTCCGTCCACTCTTTCTGCACATCTCCATCAGTTTTAAAATGTAATTTAGCCGTGATGACAAGCTGGGGTGTGCAGACTGATAAGTTTTCTGTTTGTTTAATTATTGGAGTGGGTCGCAGTGCAAGTGAAGTGGACAAATTGTGTCCATTCATTTCGCCTGTTACAACCAAAAGCACAGACCAGTCTGACTAGACTTTGCTGTCATGTAGCCATAGAGAAGTGCCATAAAGGAAAAACGGTGCACAGTGACAGCCATGCTTGCGCCTTTATATCTTTGAAAACCGTGTCTCTAGCCCAAACCATTCAAAAGTTATTATTGGGGATACCTTTCCCCTTTCTACTGTGAATTTGCATGCATTTGATAGAATTTCGTAAACCTGGACGCGGGCCGTTTTATGTTAATTGCAGGCCGCTTATTGTTGATTTGATAACAAACAACCTTGTTTATTCATGTTAGCTAGCTAACAACCTGGTAACTTGACCAATATGCTATGCACAAATTTGGATGGCACAGGAAGAATGGAAAAGGGGTAGAGAGAGCCTACTCAAAGATGCGCTTCGAAGGTAGGATGCATATGCCTACTCAATGTAATTTTAAGCTATATCTTAATCAGAAATATTTTTTGTGCCTAACTTTACTAAGTTTGGAGCAGTATGTGTGGGAGGGAGAGCGTAATATACAGTCTAAGGCAGGGGCGCAACTTTCACTGGGGACGGGGGGTTCATGTCCCCTCCAGTTTTATCATTGGAATGTGATACTAAACGAGGCAACGGTGTGCTTTAGGACCATGCGGACGCCTCTGAGCGATCGGGTAGGCTGTTTGGAGTGTTTATCCAAACAGCCTAAGTTATGTCCCCCCGACTTCTAAAACCAAAGTTGCGCCCCTGGTCTAAGGTGTAAAGTAGGCTAAATAGGGTTTCAAATAGTTTTTTCCACTTACTGCCACAATGACATGCAGATCAGTATGCATTTATATTTCTTACTACATTCTGCCTGCCCAATCACATGTAGGCTTTTGGATAGGAGCAAATCATCCATTTTCTGCAGTAGCCTATTCTATTATACAGTGAACTCTAAAGGTAAATTCAATGTGTTGTATTGAGTAGAGGTGTAAATATCAGGGACAGGTTTTTGTGTAGCACGTGCAGAACGTATAGAAAACGGTAACAGGACGCAAATAAATATTTTCTTGTACTTCACTGATTTTAAATGTGTTTCAGTGCTAAGAAAGGTAACCTTTTTGGGCCCTTACCAGTTTGCTTCTGTCATATTTGCCTTGTTTCGTGGCATAAATTTCACAAAAGGTGCAGTGCTTTCACTGAAAGTTGATCATTTTTTGATGTAATGCGATTTGGATTGGTATACATATTGACATGTTGTTGTGCTCGTCCCCAGTCTACGGTGATGGTGTTACGGAACATGGTGGGGCCAGAGGACATCGATGACGACCTGGAGGGTGAGGTAACTGAGGAGTGTGGCAAGTTTGGTGCCGTCAACCGAGTCATCATCTACCAGGAGAAGCAGGGCGAGGAGGAAGATGCCGAGATCATCGTCAAGATCTTTGTGGAGTTCTCAATGGCCTCTGAGATGAACAAGGCCATCCAGGCACTCAACGACCGCTGGTTCGGGGGTCGCAAGGTCATTGCGGAGGTCTACGACCAAGAGCGCTTCAACAGCAGCGACCTCTCCGCATAAACTGTCTGTAATGGTCGCCCAACACCCTTCCCATAACCGTTGCTCAAATTCACTTCAGCCACTCTCACTGCTGCTAGAGATTTGAGCCTATTTTTAACTTGTATTTTTTTTTATTGATGTTAATATTATTAATGGTCTCTTTTGAGGGATTGGTTAAGAAAGGAATATTTGCGCCTCATGGATTTAGTCTTTTCACCTACTGTGAAGACTTGATTTCTTTTTGTGTTATTTGCAGCTTTTTTTGTAATCAAAGTGAGAAGTTATGATTAGGTTTTACCCCCTTTTTAAGTTTGCCAATGTTTGCTCTTCTAACATTGTCAGGACTCTTTAAACATTGTTTTAGAGCCATTGGTTCCAGTTTCCTCACACAAATAAATTCTTCAACTATGCAAATGTCTGTTGTGAATTTCTTATGGGTTTGGGATGGAAAAATACTTTCAAATACTAATATTCCACATTTGACATTACAATAGAACATTAAATCATATCAGTTGAAACTTCAGTTAACAAACACTTACTGTACTGAACAAAAATATAAATGCAACATGCAGCAATTTCAAGGATTTACTGAGTTAAAGTTCATATCAGTCATTTGAAATGCATTAGGCTCTAATCTATGGATTTCACATGACTGGGAATACAGATATGCATTTGTTGGTCACATAAAAAAGTAGGGGCATGGATCAGAAGTATAGAGATGTGACCACCATTTGCCTCTTGCATAGAGTTGATCAGGCTGTTGATTGTGGCCTGTGGAATGTTTTCCCACTTTTCAATGGCTGTGTGAAATTTCTGGATATTGGTGGGAACTGGAACACGTCATACACGTTGATCCAGAGCATCCCACACGTGCTCAATAGGTGACATGTCTGGTGAGTATGCTGGCCATGGAAAAACTGGGACATTTTCAGCTTCCAGGAATTGTGTACAGATATTTGCAACATGGGGCTGTGCATTATCATGCTGAAACGAGGTGATGGCGGCGGATGAATGGCACGACAATGGGCCTCAGGATCTCTTCACAGTATCTCTGCATTCAAATTGCCATTGATAAAATGCAATTGTGTTCGTTGTCCGCAGTGGGGATTTTAACATGTACATTTTGGTGGGGCAAAAACACAGTGGGATGCATGCCAGCAAAGCCACAATACATTAATTGCACTATAACAATGCCCATAAAGCTGTCCCAACAGCAGTCCCAACATCTTACCACTGCTTCACCTGGCTATCAGCGGAGCCTTGTCTGGCAGCGAAACAGTTCATTCAGGCATTTACGGCCTTTTTAAAAAAAACATGGCTGATATGGCTGACTTGCTTAAACAAATGTGGTTTCTACTGACAATTGAGATGTACAAACTATGGCATAAGGGGAGGACAAGCGGATATGAGGCAATCCATAATTTAGATTAAGACATTGATGAGTGAGCTAGGACGGACGTAGTCAATAAAACATGGGCCGTTCTTAGTGTTCTCCCTGTACACCAAGTCAGAACCGTAGGATAAAGAAGGGGGCATATAAGCAGACAATGAAAGCTTTTACAATATTCAATAACAATGGCATATTACATAATTTATGCAGCATACAATACATTTTTGGACTCACTTTGTTGTGCTGTGCTCACTTGAACAGGAAGGTAGCGCTGTGGTCCTTCGTGGGCAAATTTTGTCATCAAAGTCTGGCATTCTCTGGATTTATGGTGCTTTCAAAACAACTGGGAACTCGGAAAAAAACAAGGTTGAATCATGATGATGTCATTGATCTTCAGGTCGTAGCTCCAGGAAGAGGCCGGATTTACCGTTCAAAATGTATTTTCCCAGTCGGAGCTCATTTATTCCCAACTTCCCAGTTGTCTTAAACTCACTGAAGTCAAGTTTTCGCAGTTCCGAGTTAACAGTTGTTTTGAGCACGGCACAAATCATGCTTCCATTGACAGCATGGCCAATGTTGAATATTTATAATTTTAAACTTGGAAAAGAGCCCCTTAATCACAGATTTGGGACCAGACAGCCACTGTCACTGATTCCTTCCAAACCACTCATTGTTGAATTTGCCATTTCCAACTTCTTGTGTAATGTTTATGTCCAATGGCCGATGAGCACCGATACTTTTTATCTAAAATTTCCCTTCATTATTTCTCTTCATATGACAAGGATTAAAAAAGATTTGCCAGTAGATTGTCGACTAGATTTTGAAAGTATGATGTTGACATGATCAGTCCAATCAAAGCTACTGTACGTACATATAACGTGATTTGACGTAATTTTATCTGTGTCCAATGACCTTGAGCCTTCTTGGATGGGCACTTCTAATGTAACTCTATGGCAGCACCCAAGGGGTTATACATTTCTAGCGCTACCCTTAGACTTGGCGGTGACGTAGTGTCCCCATGAGTGACAGAATACTGAGCCATTTACGGCGCAACGCTCTGTATTTTCTGATGGCTTGCCCCACCACCACAGATGCAGCTTTATTAACTCAATGATATATATTTTGTTTTACATTGTTTGCAAACTGATATGTGACACATATTAATGCCAAAATAACATACAAAACAGGCGAGCCCAAAATGACGGGCCACTACTGGTTGTCCGTTACTTATGCCTGCCCATACCATAACCCCACCGCCACCATGGGGCACTCCGCTCGCCCACACGACACCATACATGTGGTCTGCAGTTGTGAGACCGGTTGGACGTACTGCCAAATTCTCTAAAACGATGTTGGAGGCGGCATTCAATTGACATTCAATTCTCTGGCAACAGCTCTGGTGGACATTCCTGCAGTCAGCATGCCAATTGCACACTCCCTCAACTTGACACATCTGTGGCATTGTGTTGTGTGACAAAACTGCACATTTTAGAGTAGCCTTTTATTGTCCCCAGCACAAGGTGCACCTGTATAAGGATCATGCTGTTTAATCAGTTTCTTGATATGCCACACCTGTCAGGTGGATGGATTATCTTGGCAAAGGAGAAATGCTCACTAACAGGGATGTAAACAAATTTGTGCACACAATTTAAGATAAATAAGCTCTTTGTGCATATGCAACATTTCAAGGATCTTTTATTTCAGCTCATAAAACATGGGACCAACACTTTACATGTTGCGTTTATATTTTTGTTCAGTATATTTCAAAACCGTCTGACGAGCAATTTTTTTGATGAAGTTGTCAGCATCACTGGTTTGGGATAATTTTTTCATGTTTTTATAAAGTAAGTTTACAGTCATTAACCAGGTTTCCATCCAACCTTTTTAATGTGAGTAAAGTATACTGAACAAACATATTACTGTCAGTATCAAACAGAGACTGTTGAGGGATTTATTATGGACCCTGAAACTGAAATGTCAGTGTAATTTCAGTCAAATTGCAGACTCGCTGATATGAGAGAATTGTCATGGGAGTGAGAGACAAGGGGCTGAGAGAAAAGTTACTTGGTGAGAATGAATTGACACTAGAAAGAGCAATACAAATCTGTGGAGGCTGCTGAGGGGAGGACGGCTCATGATAATGGCTGGAACGGAGTAAATGGAATGTTTGATGTATTTAATACCATTCTGCTCCAACCATTACCATGAGCCCGTCCTCCCAAATTATGGTTCCACCAACCTCCTGTGATACAAATGAGTCAAGCTAGAGAGGTGACACAGTCGCATACGGTCAATGGACAGTGATGTTCTTAGTGACACAGTATGAAAAGTGGAGTATGTTATCAAAGGAAGAGCTACAGCTAAATGGCTAACTTCATTGGACAGCGCCAACAGCAGTCAGCAGTGCACTTCAGGGAGCCAGTGCTAGTGCAGCAACCGTGGAGGAAAGCACAGACATCGCTAGTGCCCAGCATATAGAAAGTGTCACAACTGTGGCATGAAGAACCACTTCACATTCAAATGCAAGCAGCGGAGGCAACAAAACACAGTACACTGTGTCATCAAGGACCAGGACAACAGCAGTGACAACAAGTACAGTGAGGGGGCTTTGGGTGACCTCTTTGTGGGAACAGTCGCACTTGCAGGACCAGACGAGGACTGGACTGCTACCTACAAGACTAATGAAACTGACATTGTGTTCGAACTTGACACTGGAGCACAGGTCAACATCATTTCAGACACTGAATTGTTACGGTTACAGGTAAAACCAGTGGTGAACACAAAACAAAGGATAATACTGAAAGCTTACAGTGGTGAAGCAATTGCCACTTCAGACATGCACATTGGTGCTGGAGGTAGATGATAAATCTTGCAAGGTTCCATTTGTCATAGTAAAGGGAGAAAAAAACACCCATTATTGGGTTAAAGTCATGTAACTTACCGGGTCTAGTGAAACGGGTTTATACAGTGAATGGTGAAATGACAAATGTTGAGGATGCATATGCTGATGTTTTTCAGGGAATAGGAAAACTCAAGGTGCATCACAAAATGGAGTTAAAGCAGCCAAATAGACCAGTGATCCATGCACCTAGAAAGGTCCCATTATCATTAAGAGGCTAGCTAAAAGCAGAGCTACTGTCGACCAGTGATCCATGCACCTAGAAAGGTGCCATTATCACTAAGAGGCTAGCTAAAAGCAGAGCTACTGAGGTTAGAGTCCTTAGATATCCTGGACAAAGTAGAAGAGCCTACTGAATGGGTCCACTCGCTAGTAAATGTTGAGAAGAAAGACGGCTCGCTCAGACTGTGTATGGATCCAAAAGAGCTAAACAAGTATGTAAAAAGGGAACACTCTACCAGAGGGGAGATATTTGGAGACATACAGTAGCAGGGGCTAAATACTTCTCAAAGTTAGACGCAAGTACAGAGCACAAAGAGCCGGATGCCTTGTCAGGACCCAGAGAAGGCGAGTGGGAAAGCTGCCGTTACGTCAATACTATTCGCCAACGTGCAATCATTGGACAATAAATTAGACGAGGTACGATCACGAATATCCTACCAACGGGACATCAAAAACTGTAATATCCTATGTTTCACAGAATCGTGGCTGAATGACAACATGGATATTCAGCTAGCGGGATATACGTTGCACTGGCAAGATAGAACAGCACACTCCGGTAAGACGAGGGGGGGCGGTCTGTGCATATTTGTAAACAACAGCTGGTGCATGAAATCTAAGGAAGTCTCTAGATTTTGCTCGCCTGAAGTAGAGTATATTGTGATAAATTGCAGGCAACACTACTTGCCTAGAAAGTTTTCAGCTATACTTTTCGTGGCTGTTTATTTACCACCACAGACAGATGCTGGCACTAAGACCGCACTCAGTCAGCTGTATAAGGAAATAAGCAAACAGGAAACCACTCACCCAGAGGCGGTGCTCCTAGTGGCCGGAGAATTTAATGCAGGGAAACTGAAATCAGTTCTACCAAATTTCTATCAACATGTTAAATGTGCAACCAGGGGGAAAATAATTCTAGATCACCTGTACTGCACACACAGAGACACGTACAAAGCTCTCCCTCGCCCTCCATTTGGTAAATCCGACCACAACTCTATCCTCCTGATTCCTGCTTACAAGCAAAAATTAAAGCAGGAAGCACCAGTGACTTGGTCTATAAAAAAGTGGTCAGATGAAGCAGATGCTAAACTACAGGACTGTTTTGCTATCACAGACTGGAACATGTTCCGGGATTCTTCCGATGGCATTGAGTACACCACATCAGTCACTGGCTTTATCAATAAGTGCATTGAGGACGTCGTCCCCAAAGTGACTGTACGTACATACCCCAACCAGAAGCCATGGATTACAGGCAACATCCGCACTGAGCTAACCCGGAAGCTTACAAGAAATCCTGCTATGCCATGCGATGAACAATCAAACAGGCAAAGCGTCAATACAGGACTAAGATTGAATCATACTACACCGGCTCCGACGCTCGTTGGATGTGGCAGGGCTTGCAAATTATTACAGACTACAAAGGGAAGCACAGCCACGAGCTGCCCAGTGACACGAGCCTACCAGACGAGCTAAATAATTTCTATGCTCGCTTCGAGGCAAGCAACACTGAGGCATGCATGAGAGCATCAGCTGTTCCGGTCGACAGTGTGATCACGCTCTCCATAGTCGACGTGAGTAAGAACTTTAATCAGGTCAGCATACACAAGGCTGCGGGGACAGATGGATTACCAGGACGTGTGCTCCGGGCATGTGCTGACCAACTGGCAGGTGTCTTCACTGACATTTTCAACATGTCCCTGATTGACTCTGTAATACCAACATGTTTCAAGCAGACCACCATAGTCCCTGTGCCCAAGAACACAAAGGCAACCTGCCTAAATGACTACAGACCCGTAGCACTCACGTCCGTAGCCATGAAGTGCTTTGAAAGGTTGGTAATGGCTCACATCAACACCATTATCCCAGAAACCCTAGACCCACTCCAATTTGCATACCGCCCAAACAGATCCACAGATGATGCAATCTCTATTGCACTCCACACTGCCCTTTCCCACCTGGACAAAAGGAACATTTATGTGAGAATGCTATTCATTGACTACAGCTCAGCGTTCAACACCATAGTACCCTCAAAGCTCATCACTAAGCTAAGGATCCTGGGACTAAACACCTCCCTCTGCAACTGGATCCTGGACTTCCTGACGGGCCGCCCCCAAGTGGTGAGGGTAGGTAGCAACACATCTGCCACGCTGATCCTCAACACCGGAGCTCCCCAGGGGTGTGTGCTCAGCCCCCTCCTGTACTCCCTGTTCACCCACGACTGCATGGCCAGGCACGACTCCAACACCATCATTAAGTTTGCAGATGACACAACAGTGGTAGGCCTGATCACCGACAACGATGAGACAGCCTATAGGGAGGAGGTCAGAGACCTGGCCGGGTGGTGCCAGAATAACAACCTATCCCTCAACGTAACCAAGACTAAGGAGATGATTGTTGACTACAGGAAAAGTAGGACCGAGCTCACCCCCATTAACATCGACGGGGCTGTAGTGGAGCAGGTTGAGAGCTTCAAGTTCCTTGGTGTCCACATCAACAACAAACTAGAATGGTCCAAACACACCAAGACAGTCGTGAAGAGGGCACGACAAAGCCTATTCCCCCTCAGGAAACTAAAAAGATTTGGCATGGGTCCTGAGATCCTCAAAAGGTTCTACAGCTGCAACATCGAGAGCATCCTGACGTTGCCTGGTACGGCAATTGCTCGGCCTCTGACCGCAAGGCACTACGGCCCAGTACGTCACTGGGGCTAAGCTGCCTGCCATCCAGGACCCCTACACTAGGCGGTGTCAGAGGAAGGCCCTAAAAATTGTCAAAGACCCCAGCCACCCCAGTCATTGACTGTTCTCTCTATTACCGCATGGCAAGCGGTACCGGAGTGCCAAGTCTAGGACAAAAAGGCTTCTCAACAGTTTTTACCCCCAAGCCATAAGACTCCTGAACAGGTAACCAAATGGTTACCCGGACTATTTGCACTGTGTGCCCCCCCCAACCCCTCTTTTTACGCTGCTGCTACTCTCTGTTTATCTTATATGCATAGTCACTTTAACTATACATTCATGTACATACTACCTCAATTGGTCCGACCAACCAGTGCTCCCGCACATTGGCTAACCGGGCTATCTGCATTGCGTCCCGCCACCCACCACCGCCAACCCCTCTTTTATGCTACTGCTACCTCTCTGTTCATATATGCATTGTCACTTTATCCATATCTACATGTACATACTACCTCAATCAGCCTGACTAACCGGTGTCTGTATGTAGCCTCGCTACTTTTATAGCCTCGCTACTGTATATAGCCTGTCTTTTTACTGTTGTTTTATTTCTTTACTTACCTATTGTTCACCTAATACCTTTTTTGCACTATTGGTTAGAGCCTGTAAGTAAGCATTTCACTGTAAGGTTTATGTATTGCATAGTTTCACAGTATAAATAAAATGTGGAACGACACACACGCTGCACTTTGGTCCGCTTCTCCTTTCGACAACCGTGACAAGATCATAAACCTCTGGTTACTATTGCAAAGAATGGTCTAACATACACACCACCAAGGGCACTCAGACTGTTTCTAAAACTTCTGAAATATGACTTGCAACTCGAGTACAGGCCAGGGAAAGAATTGTTCGTGGCAGACACATTGTCCAGAGCTTTTGACAGCTCAGAACCAAACCAGATATATGAGCAGGACGAGACCATTCATGTAAACCTTATCAGAAAGAGTTGCCCAGTCTCAGATGAAATGTGGACAGTTATTTCACGTGCTACTGTAGAAGATGAGTGTTGGCGAAAGCTGATTCAAGCCATAACATGTGAGTGGTCTGTACAAGCTATACCATACCCTTATGGTTAATACAGTGATGTGCTATCTGTACTTGACAGAGTTCTGTTTAAGGGTTCAAGAATTGTGATACCAAGTGCGTTACAGAAAAACATGCTGATCAAAATACACAAGGGCCATCTAGGGATGGAAAAGTCAAAACGACATGCAAAAGCAGTGTTACTCTGGCCTAAGATAAACGCTGATATAGAGCAGACAGTCCAAGCCTGTGAAACATGACAAAAATACAGGTCAAAACAGCAAATAGCCAATGTGGGTTGAGGAAAAGAAGTGTTGAGACCAACTATGTTCTACTGATGGACTATTACTCTCATTACCAATAAAACCATTACCTCATTCCACTATTTTGACGGTATCTACTGCTGCACCATGCCAACAGCCTAGGAGGACAGGACACCACCACTCAACACACCCTGTAACTCTTCTGAAGTCAAATCTCGTACACCCAAGTACCTCTCTGCAGCTTCCACTACAACATCTATTTTTTGTGATTTACATTCCATTCCTGCGGTACAGTTGATAACCATTGCTATGAACCCTAAAAAGCCAACCTTACGGAAGCATATATTACTCGTAGGCATATCCTTCTGTGCTGGCACAGGTCTACTACTCCCAAGATCCATCATCCTCTACTTTCTTCGCTGCCTCAGCATCTGCAATGCTCTGACTCTGGCCACCTCAACCTGTCTCTCTCGCACCGGACACTCCGATCCCCAGCAACATGGGCACCTCTACAGTTGACACACACAACTTTATACATCAAAACTACCCAATCCTCTGTCCCATGCCCTCCTGCACACTTCCCACATCTTGGAATATCCCTCTTACACACTGCTGCCACATTACCATAAACTTGTTACGAACCGGCTCAGAGTTCGCAACAAAAGGGAGACAACGTGGAGACAAGGAGTATCAAAAATATATATTTATTAGATACCACAACTAGCACAACCAAAAACAAGGTGTCTGCATGGAGAGAGTCTCCCCAATGACTGTGGAAGAGTTGTCTTTATCCTGGGACACACCCGAGCCCAGGTGTTTCCCATGTAGCTGACGACCCTCCCAACTCTGACCACCGGCACCCTAATAAGGAACAAGAGCAAAGAGAGAAAATACGGCAGACAGAGTGGGAGGGTCGTCACAAACACTACAGTGGATTCGGCAAAAATATTCTAACAGGATAACTGATATATCCTAACATGACTTTGTCGAGTAAAGATTAATTCAAAACTCAAAAGAACAGACTGTGACACCTCTGTTTCACTACGCTCCCCACCGGGTCTACGTTACATCAAAAGACGGGTGTCACAAACATCAGGAATCTTCTACTTCAATTGCTCCACCTCCACACTTAACGCTACCTCAGAAATCACTCCTTTCAATGGTGCTCTGTTCCTAAGAGCAAAGCAAGAAACAGATCTTGACCCAATTTGCATATCACAGAGTGCCCGCTCCATCTGGGAGGAAGAAAGACAAACAAACATCACAAGTCCACTTCGGGTTACCTTCACCGATTTAACAGTACCCAACATCTTTTCCACACAACCTGATACCACATATCGATCAGCCAAAAGGCCTGGATCCACTTTCTCCAAGAATCTCACTCCCTCTGGGCCATTACTCCTCTTTATCATAACCATGTCCATTGATGCAAGGCTCAGGCTTCGAGCTCCTCTCCACACCTTCCACCTCACTTAAATCTCCCTCATTCACTTCAATTTCACCTCCAGAACTCTGTCTGGCGGACATCTCACTCTGTTTGTACTTGACCCCAGTCTTCTTCGACACACCATCTCCCTTTTTATCACCATCTTCATCAAATTCAACCTCTGCTTTCCTTATTCTCATTGACCTCTTCTTCCTCTTTATCCTCCTTCATTCCTCCTCCGAAATCCACCTTTATGTCCCTGTCGCAATATTCCTCTTCTCCCAGCTTTGCTAGAGGCTCGGTGGCATCTCGACATAACTACATATCATAATTGTTCTGCTTACCTCGTGTCTTCTCCGGGCGCTGACATTTTGAGAGCATGAGCAGTGGCACAACTCCCTGAACTGCTCATTTGCCAGTATTAGTCTTAGTAGCTTGTTTCCGGCAAAACTGAAATCAGTTTTACCTAATTTCTACCAGCATGTCACCTGTGCAACTAGAGGCAAAAAAACCTCTAGATGACCTTTACTCCACACACAGAGACACATACAAAGCTCTCCCTCACCCTCCATTTGGCAAATCTGACCATAACTCTACCCTCCTGATTCCTGCTTACAAGCAAAAACTCAAACGGGAAGCACCAGTGACGCGCTCAATACGGAGTGGTCCGATGAAGCTACAGGACTGTTTCGCTAGCACAGACTGGAATATGTTCTGGAATTCATCCAATGGCATTGAGGAGTTTACCACATCAGTCACCGGCTTCATTAATAAGTGCATCAGCGACTCCGTCCCCACAGTGACTGTACGTGCATACAGTGCCTGCAGAAAGTATTCACAACCCTTGACTTTTTCCACATTTTGTTGTGTTACAAAGTGGGATTAAAATTGATTTAATTGTAATCAACTATCTACACCAAATATTTATCAACTATCTACACCAAATACTCTGTCAAAGTGGAAGAAAAATGCTAACATTGTTTTGATTTTTTATGGGGGAAAAACAAATATATCTTATTTAGATAAGTATTCAACCACCTGAGTCCATACATGTTAGAATCACCTTTGGCAGCGATTACAGCAGTGAGTCTTTCTCAGTAAGTCTCAAAGAGCTTTTCACACCTGGATTGTACAATATTTGCTCATTATTCTTTAAAACATTCTTCAAGCTCTGTCAAGTCTTGCCATAGATTTGAAGTTAAAACTGTAACTAGGCTATAGGAACATTCAATGTCGTCTTGGTAAGCAACTCCAGTGTACAGTCGTGGCCAACTGTTTTGAGAATGACACAAATATTAATTTCCACAAAGTTTGCTGCTTCAGTCTCTTTAGATATTTTTGTCAGATGTTACTAAGGAATACTGAAGTATAATTATAAGCATTTCATAAGTGTCAAAGGCTTTTATTTTATTATTAAAGAGTCAATATTTGCAGTGTTGACCCTTCTTTTTCAAGACCTCTGCAATCCGCCCTGGCATGCTATCAATTAACTTCTGGGCCACATCCTGACTGATGGCAGCCCATTCTTGCATAATCAATGCTTGGAGTTTGTCAGAATTTGTTTTTTTTTGTTTGTCCACCCGCCACAAGTTCTCTAAGGTCTGGGGAGTTTCCTGGCCATGGACCAAAAATATCGATGTTTTGTTCACCGAGCCACTTAGTTATCACTTTTGCCTGATGGCAAGGTGCTCCATCATGCTGGAAAAGGCATTGTTCGTCACCAAACTGTTCCTGGATGGTTGGGCGAAGTTGCTCTCAGAGGATGTGTTGGTACCATTCTTTATTCATGGCTGTGTTCTTAGGCAAAATTGTGAGTGAGCCCACTCCCTTGGCTGAGAAGCAAACCCACACATGAATGATCTCAGGATGCTTTACTGTTGGCATGACACAGGACTGATGGTAGCGCTCACCTTGTCTTCTCCGGACAAGCTTTTTTTCCGGATGCCCCAAACAATTGGAAAGGGGATTTGTCAAAGAAAATGACTTTACCCCAGTCCTCAGCAGTCAAATCCCTGTACCTTTTGCAGAATATCAGTCTGTCCCTGATGTTTTTCCTGGAGAGAACTGACTTCTTTGCTGCCCTTCTTGACACCAGGCCATCCTCCAAAAGTCTTTGCCTCACTGTGCGTGCAGATGCACTCACACCTGCTTGCTGCCATTCCCGAGCAAGCTCTGTACTGGTGGTGCCCCGATCCCGCAGCTGAATCAACTTTAGGAGACGGTCCTGACGCTTGCTGGACTTTCCTGGAAGCCCTGAAGCCTTCTTCACAACAATTGAACCACTCTCCTTGAAGTTCTTGATGATCCGATAAATGGTTGATTTAGGTGCAATCTTACTGGCAGCAATATCCTTGCCTGTGAAGCCCTTCTTGTGCAAAGCAATGATGACGGCATGTGTTTCCTTGCAGGCAACCATGGTTGACAGAGGAAGAACAGTGATTCCAAGCACCACCCTCCTTTTGAAGCTTCCAGTCTGTTATTCAAACTCAGTCAGCATGACAGAGTGATCTCCAGCCTCGTCCTCGTCAACACTCACACCTGTGTTAACGAGAGAATCACTGACATGATGTCAGCTGGTCCTTTTGTGGCAGGGCTGAAATGCAGTGGAAATGTTTTTTGGGGGATTCAGTTAATTTGCATGGCAAAGAGGGACTTTGAAATTAATTTCAATTCATCTAATCACTCCTCATAACATTCTGGAGTATATGCAAATTGTCATCATACAAACTGAGGCAGCAGACTTTGGGCTGCAGGCCGTCTCAGGAGGTTCCGGGCTGCAGGCCGTCTCAGAAGGTTCCGGGCTGCAGGCCGTCCCAGGAGGTACCGGGCTGCAGGCCGTCCCAGGAGGTTCCGGGCTGCAGGCCGTCCCAGGAGGTTCCGGGCTGCAGGCCGTCCCAGGAGGTTCCGGGCTGCAGGCCGTCCCAGGAGGTTCCGGACTGCAGGCCGTCCCAGGAGGCTCCAGACTCGGGAGCGTCGCTGGAGGCTCCGGACAGGGGAGCGTCGCTGGAGGCTCCGGACTGGGGAGCGTCGCTGGAGGCTCCAGACTAGGGAGCGTCGCTGGAGGCTCCGTGCCATGGATCATCACTGGAGGCTTTGTGCCATGGATCATCACTGGAAGCTTCGTGCCATGGATCATCGCTGGAGGCTTCAGCCCAGAGTTCATCACTGGAGGCTTCCTACCTGGAGCTGGAACCGGTCTCACCGGACTGGGGAGACGCACAGGAGACTGGGTGCGCAGAGCAGGCACAGGGTATACTGGGCCGTGGAGGCGCACTGGAGGTCTGGAGCTTAGGCCTGGATGTTTACTTTAGCCCAGCAAGGGCGGAGCGCTGGCACAGGACGAACTGGTTTGTGCTGGTGAACGGGGAGGTACCGTGCGTAGTAGAGGTCGACCGATTAATCGGAATGGCCAATTAATTAGGGCCGATTTCAAGTTTTCATAACAATCGGTAATCTGTATTATTGGCCACCAATTTGCAGATATATATTTTTTTTTTATATAAATATTTTTTAACTAGGCAAGTCAGTTAAGAACACATTCTTATTTTCAATGACGGCCTAGGAACGGTGGGTTAACTGCTTTGTTCAGGGGCAGAACGACAGATTTTTAGCTTGTCAGCTTGGGGATTCAATCTTGCAACCTTACGGTTAACTAGTCCAACGCTCTAACCACCTGCTTTACATTGCACTCCACGAGGAGCCTGGCTGTTACGCGAATGCAGTAAGAAGCCAAGGTAAGTTGCTAGCTAGCATTAAACTTATCTTATAAAAAACAATCAATCAATCAATCATAATCACACATGGTTGATGATATTACTAGTTTATCTAGCCTGTCCTGCGTTGCATATAATCGATGTGGTGTGTATTCGCGAAAAAGGACTGTCGTTGCTCCAACGTGTACCTAACCATAAACATCAACCTGTTGGGGCTAGGGGGCAGTATTTGCACGGCTGGATAAAAAACGTACCCGATTTAAACTGGTTACTACTCTTGCCCAGAAACGAGAATATGCATATAATTAGGAGATTTGGATAGAAAACACTCTAAAGTTTCTAAAACTGTTTGAATTGTGTCTGTGAGTATAACAGAACTCATATGGCAGGCCAAAACCTGAGAAGATTCCATACAGGAAGTGCCCTGTCTGACAATTTGTTGTCCTTCTGTTGCATCTCTATCGAAAATACAGCATCTGTGCAGTAACGTGACACTTTCTAAGGCTCCCATTGGCTCTCTAAAGCCGCCAGAAAGTGGAATGGGGTATCTGCTGTCTCTGGGCAAAGTACAACAGCTCTGTTTGTGAGTGGTCAGCCTGGGGACAGTGAGACTGGAGATGCGCCTTCAGGAGAATTCTCCATTTTTTTCTTTCAGCCTTTGAATGAATACAACGTTGCCCGGTTGGAATATTATCGCTATTTTAAACAGCGTTTGACATGCTTCTAAGTACGGTAATGGAATATTTTTAATTTTTTTTGTCACGAAATGCGCTTTGGATAGTGACCTGAACGCACGAACAAAACGGAGCTATTTGAATATAACTATGGATTATTTGGAACCAAAACAACATTTGTTGTTGAAGTAGAAGTCCTGGGAGTGCATTCTGACGAAGAACAGCAAAGGTAATCCAATTTTTCTAATAGTAATTCTGAGTTTAGTGAGTCCCAAACTTGGTGGGTGTCAAAATAGCTAGCTGTGATGGCTGAGCTATGTACTCAGAATATTGCAAAATGTGCTTTTGCCGTAAAGCTATTTTAAAATCTGACACCGCGATTGCATAAAGGGGTTCTGTATCTATAATTCTTAAAATAATTATGTATTTTGTGAACGTTTATCATGAGTAATTTAGTAAATTCACCGGAAGTTTTCGGTGGGTATGCTAGTCCTGAACATCACATGCTAATGTAAAAAGCTGTTTTTTTATATAAATATGAACTTGATTGAACAAAACATGCATGTATTGTATAACATAATGTCCTAGGAGTGTCATCTGATGAAGATCATCAAAGGTTAGTGCTGCATTTAGCTGTGGTTTTGGTTTTTGTGACATATATGCTTGCTTTGAAAATGGCTGTGTGATTATTTTTGTCAGGGTACTCTCCTGACATAATCTAATGTTTTGCTTTCGCTGTAAAACCTTTTTGAAATCGGACAATGTGGATAGATAATGAGAGTCTTGTCTTTGAAATGGTGTAAAATAATCATATGTTTGAGAAATTGAAGTTATAGCATTTTTGAGGTATTTGTATTTCGCGCCACGCGATTCCACTGGCTGTTGACTAGGGTGACTAGCCCAGGGAAGTTAAAATCAATACACAAGTATATGTTTTTAAACCTGCATATTTAGTTAATATTGCCTGCTAACATTAATTTCTAAGCCAAACGGGGGATGATTTAACAAAAGCGCATTTGCGAGAAAAGCACAATCGTTGCACGAATGTACCTAACCATAAACATCAATGCCTTTCTTAAAATCAATACACAGAAGTATATATTTTTAAACCTGCATATTTAGCTAAAAGAAATCCAGGTTAGCAGGCAATATTAACCAGGTGAAATTGTGTCATTTCTCTTGCGTTCATTGCACGCAGTCAGGGTATATGCAACAGTTTGGGCCGACTGGCTCTTTGCGAACTAATTTGCCAGAATTTTACGTAATTATGACATAACATTGAAGGTTGTGCAATGTAACAGGAATATTTAGACTTATGGATGCCACCCGTTAGATAAAATATGGAACGTTTCCGTATTTCACTGAAAAAATAAACGTTTTGTTTTCGAGATGATAGTTTCCGCATTCGACCATATTAATGACCTAAGGCTCGTATTTCTGTGTGTTTATTATATTATAATTAAGTCTATGATTTGATATTTGATAGAGCAGTCTGACTGAACGGTGGTAGGCAGCAGCAGGCTCGTAAGCATTCATTCAAACAGCACTTTCGTGCGTTTGCCAGCAGCCCTTCGCTGTGCTTCAAGCATTGTGCTGTTTATGACTTCAAGCCTATCAACTCCCGAGATTAGGCTGGTGTAACCGATGTGAAATGGCTAGCTAGTTAGCGGGTGCGCGCTAATAGCGTTTCAAATGTCACTCGCTCTGAGACTTGGAGTAGTTGTTCCCCTTGCTCTGCATGGGTAACGCTGCTTCGCGGGTGGCTGTTGTCGATGTGTTCCTGGTTTGAGCTCAGATATGAGCGAGGAGAGTGACGGAAGCTATACTGTTACACTGGCAATACTAAAGTGCCTATAAGAACATCCAATAGTCAACGGTATACAAATCGTATAGAGAGAAATAGCCCTATAATTCCTATAATAACTACAACCTAATACTTCTTACCTGGGAATATTGAAGACTCATGTTAAAAGGAACCACCAGCTTTCATATGTTCTCATGTTCTGAGCAAGGAACTTAAACATTAGCTTTTTTACATGGCACATTTGCACTTTTATGTTCTTCAACACTTTGTTTTTGCATTATTTAAACCAAATTGAACATGTTTCATTATTTCTTTGAGGGTAAATTGATAGTATTTATGTATTATATTAAATTAAAATAAGTAAGAGCGTCTGCTAAATTACTAAAATGTAAGTGTTCATTCAGTATTGTTGTAATTGTCATTATTACAAATAAATGTAAAAAATTGTCCGATTAATCGGTATCGGTATCTGCTTGAAAAATCATAATTGGTCGACCTCTAGTGCGTAGAGCTGGCGCAGGATAACCTGGGCCGAAGAGACGTACTGGAGACCAGGAACACTGAGCCGGCACAATTCTTCCTGGCTCACTGCCAACTCTAGCATGGCAACTGTGGGAAGCTTGCACCGAGCGCACCGGGCTGTAGCTGCGCACTGGCGAGACAGTGCGCATCCCCGCATAACACGGTGCTTGCTCGGTCACTCGCTCCCCACGGTAAGCATGGGGAGTTGGCTCAGGTCTCAACCCGACTTCGCCAATCTCCCCGTGTGCCCCCCCCAAAAAAATGTTTTGGGGATGCCTCTCGGGCTTCCGTTGTTGCCGTGCTTGTTCCTCATAGTATCGCCGTTCTGCTCTCGCTGCCTCTATCTCCTCTTGCGGACGGCGATACTCCCCAGGCCTTGTCCATGGTCCTGCCCCATACAGGATTTCCTCCCAGGTCCAGTCCTCCTGACCACGCTGCTTGGTCCTTTGGTGGTGGGTAGTTCTGTTACAGCTGTCGTAGAGAGAGGACCAAAGCGCAGCATGGTGAGTGTTCATGATTATTTATTAAACACTAGAACCAAAGAAACAAAACGAAAAGCCAACAGTTCCGTCAGGTAATGAATGCAAAACAGAAAACAACTACCCACAAAACACAGGTGGAAAAAGGCTGCCTAAGTATGGTTCCCAATCAGAGACAACGATAGACAGCTGCCTCTGATTGGAAACCATACCTGGCCAAAACGTAGAAATAAAATACATAGAATGCCCACCCCATATCACACCCTGACCTAACTAAACAGAGAAAAACGGCTCTCTCAGGTCAGAGCGTGACAACGGTGGGAACCATGCATACTCTGCATCTCACAAAGACAGTGGTTGGAACCAAAAATCTCAAATTTTGACTCATCAGACCAAAGGACAGATTTCCACCGGTCTAATGTCCATTGCTCATGTTAAGAAGCAAGTCTCTTCTTCTTATTGGTGTCCTTTATGTAGGGGTTTCTTTGCAGTCTCTGAACAGTTGATGTTGAGATGTGTCTGTTACTTGAACTCTGTGAAGCATTTATTTTGGCTGCAATTTCTGAGTCTGGTATCTCTAATGAACTTATCCTCTGCAGCAGAGGTAACTCTGGGTCTTCCTTTCCTGTGACGGTCCTCATGAGAGCCAGTTTCATCATAGCGCTTGTTGGTTTTTGCGACTGCACTTGAAGAAACTTTCTTGAAATGTTCCTTCATGTCTTAAAGTAATGATGGACTGTTGTTTCTCTTTGCTTATTTGAGCTGTTCTTGCCATAATATGGATGTGGTCTTTTGCCAAATAGGGCTACCTTGTCACAACACAACTGATTGGCTCAAACGCATTAAGAAGGATGAAATTACACCAATTAACCTTTAACAAGGCCTACCTGTTCATTGAAATGCATTCCAGGGACTACCTCATTTGTATTTAAAAAAAATGTTATGTGACCTTTTTTAACTAGGAAAGTCAATTAAGAACAAATTCTTATTTACAATGACGGCCTACCAAATGGCAAAAGGCCTCCTGTGGGACGGGATTAAAAAATAAAATAAAAACATAGGACAAAACACACATCACGACAAGAGAGACAACACAACACTATATATAGAGAGACCTAAGACAACAACATGGCATGGCAGCAACACATGACAACAGCATGGTAGCAACACAACATGGCAGCAGCACAACATGGGTCAAGCATTATTGGGCACAGACATCAGCACAAAGGGCAAGAAGGTAGAGACAACAATACATCACACAAATCAGCCACAACTGTCATTAAGTGTCCATGATTGAGTCTTTGAATGAAGAGATTGAGATAAAACTGAAGCTGGTTGAGAGAATGCCAAGAGGGTGCAAAGCTGTCATCAAGACAAAGGGTGGCTACTTTGAAGAATCTAAAATCTAAAATATATTTTGATTTGTTTAACACTTTTTTGGTTACTACATGATTCTATATGTGTTATTTCATAGTTTTGATGTCTTCACTATTATTCTACAATGTAGAAAATAGTAAAAATAAATAAAAACCCTTGAATGAGTAGGTGTGTCCAAACTTTTGACTGGTACTGTATCCACCTGTGATCGGACCTGCTTTTGCCAACCTGTGTTATTACATTACGCATTTGCTGAATTCGACTGTGCAGTGTCTACTTCGCTTTCATTACCGCTAGATGGGGCAATTTATTAAGCATCAAAAGTAGAGCGTTTTCACCTTTAACATAAAGCCAACCTAGCCTGGCTGACGCGACCCTCGGGAGAGCTGTGACCACACAGGTCTGGAAAGCTCTAGCGGTTCTGGGGGGGGGGGGGGGGGGGGCAATGCCCCTGTGACAACAATTTTGGATCCCCTTGTGGCCCCCCTAAATGTGGAGTATGAAATATTTTTTAAATAACTCATTTTTGCTATCCTTCTTTTTTTACATCCGTTATTAGACAGTGGCAACGATGATGATTATGAACATGGTCTTTTACCTGCTAATGCCTGCAATGCAGTGAAGAAAACGATATGACAACAATAACGTCTAATGTAACTGGCCCCTCTAACAGTACAACTGGCCCCAGCTTGGCCCCCCCAGTTGAAATGGTCTAGAACCGCCACTGCTGGAAAGGAGGCCGGTTGATGCAATATTCGCTCAGAAGTTGTGCGACGGGTTTCATTGCTTCTCTCAAAAAAATGTTTTGGGGTGAACTTGAAAATGTGTTTGAAATAGAAAATCCAACTGTTGTAATGGAAGGGGGCGGCCTCGGGGGCTGTGCATGTGGGTGTTTGAGTGAGAAAAACACAGCCTTCTTCATTATTGACACATTGTGCCAACAATATCAAAGAGCCATTCCAGACTCTGATGTCAGAATGAAAACCAGAATAAAGCCAACCCTCTTCTAAAAGTTATATTGAAGACCTCCTAGCCCCTTGGGGTCGCTATTAGCTATTTGCAGTTTGGGTGTTTGCCGGGGGAGGGAGGGAGAAGGAAACAATTGGTGCACTTGATTTTATTTTCCTGGATATGTGTGGCTGCACTGACCGGCGTATGCAGTCCTATCAGTGTCGGGCGGTAATTGTCCTCCAAAAAACTAAGGCCGATATCATCTCTATTCATTCTAGGCAATTTGATTTGATTTCGATGTCTATTCATTCTAGCAAAATATGAAGGAAATGCTGAGTAGGCACTAGGCATGCGTGTGAGGTGAGCGAGGTGTCCGTTGTAAATCGAGCACACCCAGCTCCAACAACAATAAGGAGGAGTCAGTGGGCGTATATAGAAGGTAGGTTAGCGCTCTCCACCACATTCTTATATCGACACACACCCGGTCGGAGTGAGGAAACTCCCGAGCGGAATATTTTTGCGACAGAGGATTTCTTTAATGTTCGCTAAATGAAGGAGTCAAAAGCCCAAACACCTCGGACTTGTTCTGCGTGGCATCACAGGCGTGCACAGCTAGTCACAAAAGCAGTGGTACCTCCAGTTTAGCCCTGCCCAGCCTTACACACCCCACCGGCCTGGCTCAAGGAGGGAGGGGAAAATAATAAGATTGTTGATATTGTGGG